>NC_082711.1:74725838-75032903 GCF_030144855.1 Hypanus sabinus | reverse complement strand
GTCTCCACCTAAAGTGAATAAATCACTTGATCCAGTGGAAATGCATCCCAGTTTGCTGAAGGGAAGTAAAGAAGAAAATGGCAGAGTTCATAGCTATAAACTCCCAAATGTCTAGGTTCAGGAGTGGTGCATGAGGACTGCAGAGCTGCAAATGTTACACCCCTGTTCAAAAAGTAGTACAGGGAAAGTTCTAGAAGAAATAATCAGGGACATAATTAGTAGTTACTTTGGCATAAATAAAGTTATTAAAAAACACCAGCATGGATTTGTTGAAGGCAGATTACATTTAAGAACTTCAGTAGAGATTTTGATGAAGAACCAAAAAGTGTAATTCAGACATGGTTTTTTTACACACACACTTTTACAAAATGTCTTTGGTAAGATACCACATAACATACTTATGATCAGTAATAGGGACTGAAGAGAGCAATTTGGCTAAGTATCGAAAACCAGGGTGTTCTAGTGAAAGTTTTTTTTAATCAGATTGGCAGGAAGCCCACAGCTGAGTTCCTCCGACTTTGGAACTATGTAGCTAGGATACCTAAGACTTTTGTACAGTACTGTGTTCCTCAACGTGGAGGAGAGAATAAGTTTGTAAATCTGACAGGAGCAAAGGATGTTTGAAGAGTGAGGGTGGAGTAGGGATGTGGGACAGGTGGCAGAAAAGTGCCAGGAGTGAGGAGGTGCAGGTGCAGAAACACCCAGCCCTAAGGCAAGGTAATTTTATTCCAAACAATTAGTTTATTGATCATTTCAGAAAGTCTCTCTGGGGCTATCCACTCCCTCCCCTCTTCCATCCACTTTTCCCAACCACGATTCCCCTTTACCTTCCACCTTCCAAGTCTCAGTCCACAATGTAGATCCATATCAGAATCTGGTTTATCATCATTCACATATAGAATATAGAACAGAACAGCACAGTACAGGCCTTTCAGCCCACAATGTTGTGCTGACCCTTAAACTTTGCCTCCCATATAACCCCACACCTTATATTCCTCCATATACCTGTCTAGTAGTCTGTTAAATTTCACTAGTGTATCTGCCTCCACCACTGACTCAGGCAGTGCATATGACATGAAATCTGTCTTTTTGTGTGGCAACAGTACAGTGCAATACATAAAATTACTATAGTACCATGCAAAAGTCTCAGGCACCCCAGCTAAATATACAGTGCCTATAAAATGTATTCATCTCCCTTGGAAATTTTCATGTTTTATCATTTTACAACATTGAATCGCAGTGGATTTAATTTGGCTTTTTGACACTGATCAACAGAAAAAGACCCTTTCATGTTAAAGTGAAAGCAGATCTCTACAAAGTGATCTAAATTAATTACAAATATGAAACACAAAATAATTGATTACTTAAGTATTCACCCCTTTTAATATGACTCGCTAAATCATTCCTGGTGAAGTCAACTGAAGTCAATTTTAGAAGTCACAAAATTACTTAAATGGAGATCACCTGTGTGTTGTCAAGGTGCTTCAATAGACTGTAGTAAAATTACACCTGTATCTGGAAGGTCCAACTGCTAGTGAGTCGGTATCCTGACAGAAACTACACCATAAAGACAAAAGAACACTCCAAACAACTCTGCGAAAAAGTTATTGAAAAGCATAAGTCAAGAGATCGATACAAGAAAATTTCCAAGTCACTGAATATCTCTTGGAGTACAGTTAAGGCAATCATCAAGAAATATAAAGAATATGGCACAGCTATAAATCTGCCTGGAGCAGGCTGTCCTCAAAAACTGAATGGCCGTACAAGAAGGAGACGAGTGAGGGAGGCCACCAAGTGACCGATGACAACTCTGGAGGAGCTACAAGCTTCAGTGGTTGAAATGGGAGAGACTGTGTATACAACAATCGTTCCCCGGGTGCTTCACCAGTCACAGTTTTATGGGAAAGTGACAAAGAGAAAGCCACTGTCGAATAAACTCACATGAACTCTTGGCTAGAGTATGCCAGAAGGCATGTGGGAGACTTTGAAGTTAGCTGGAAGAAGGTTCTATGGTCGGTTGAAATCAAAATTGAGCTTTCTGGCCATCAGACTAAACACTACAGCACATCATCAAAAACACACTATCCCTACTGTACCGTGAAGCATGGTGGCAGCTGCATCACGCTGTGGGGATGCTTCACTGCAGCAGGCTCTGGAATTCTTGTGAAGGTAGAGGGAAAAATGTATGCAGCAAAATACGGAGAAATCCTGAAGGAAAACCCAATGCAGTCTGCAATAGAACTGCAACTTGGGAGATTTATTTTCCAGCAAGACAATGACCACAAGCATAAAGCCAAAGCTACACAGGAATGGCTTAAAAACACCAAAGTTAATGTCATGCAGCAGGCAAGTCAGAGTCCAGACATCAATCCAATTGAGAATTTGTGGCTGGACTTGAAAAGGGATGTTCACTCACGACCCCCATGCAATCTGACAGTGCTTGAGCAGTTTGTAAAGAAGAATGGGGAAAAATTGCCATGTCCAGATGTGCAGAGTTGGAAGAGACCTATCCACACAGACTCAAGGCTGTAATTGCTGCCAAAGGTGCATCTACTAAATACTGACTTGAAGGGGGTGAAGACATTTGCAATCAATTATTTTGTGTTTTATACTTGTAATTAATTTAGATCACTTTGTAGAGATCTGTTTTCCCTTTGACACAAAAGAGTCTTTTCTGTAGATGAGTGTCAAAAAAAGGCAAATTCAATGTGATTTTACACTGTGATTCAACGTTGTAAACAGTGAAAGATGAAAACTTCTTGGGGGGGGGTGTAGTGAAGACCTTTGATGGGCACTGTATGTACCTAATTTGCAAACTACTATAAGACCATTAGCTTTAATGTACTATATGAATGAATTGGAGCTAGCTTAATCCAAAACATATTCACAGGTGACACACAGCTTGGATGTGTAATGAATTGTGAAGGATTGTTAAAAAAAAAATTCAAGAAGATACAGACGGGCTGGTGGAATGGATGGATATTTTTATACTGTTATTGGATAGGCTCATGAGTAGTGTGTCAGGTTGTAGCAGAGGTAAATTCATCTGTGGTGTTCAAAAGGAAGCTATGGAAAGGGCAGTGTTGTGGTATCTGCTGGATTTCTCTTACAGAGAGCAGATATAGACTTTGATGCTTTTCAAGCTGCAATCATTCTGTCACTGAGGTTTTATTAAAACGTCATTTCAAGGTGTTTATCTTGGCATCATTCATACTGCAATACGATAAGTTACTTCTTTTGAGTTAACTAAAGACCCGATTCTATAGTAAGTGGAACAGTAAAATTATATATTGATTGAATAAATAGAATTCATAAACTCATGGAATTATACAGCATGGAAACACAGCATTCACACCAAGCAGTGGGAACCCTTCAGTATTGATCTCTTCTCCCAGAACTTCAATACCAGGTGATTCAAGAACTCATCAAGATGATTCACTTGCTCATCCAGACACATCATGAGTGTTGTCAAGTGACACAGCTTCTTTTACAAAGTGTAAAAGAGAGCCAAGAGTGGACAACAGAATGCTGAAAAATGATGCTGGAGAGGTAGAACAAAGAAATGGTCGACAAACTGAATAATTATTTTGCATCAGTCTTCATTGTGGAAGACACCAGAGTGTCAGGGGGAAGAAGCGGGTGTAGTCACTACTAATAAAGAAGAGGTGCTTGCAAAGATGAAAGGTCTGAAGTGAGCAGTTCCAATGGGATGGGTCCCACTTGAAATATGTTGGCACCAAGGTCACGGCCAATCACATAACTATGGCTCTGGGTATTGCTTTAAACTACATAGAAGGGGGTGGGTTCAACAGCTTGTAAAAGTATTGATAAATGGGAAGGAAAAAGCAGGAGAGGTTATAAGTCTCCAAACTAAAGAAGAGAAGTAGTTTAGAAAGGACTAAGAATTTAGCTTCAGGCAACATGGACTGAAGGTGATGTATTCATACACACAGTGATAGATGATTTTATAGCGCAGTAAGAAATTGGCAGTATGATCTTGTGGGCATCATAGAGTCAAGGCTAAAAGAAGATCACAGTCGGAATAATATCCAAGAATAAAACGTATCAAAAAGACAGACAGGTGGATGGCTTTTTTGGTAAAAAATGAAACCATATCCTTAGAAAGATGTGATATAGGATCAGAAGTGTTAGTATTCTTGTGGGTAGAGTTGAGAGAGTACAAGGGTAAAAGACCCTCTGTGAAATTTATATGCAGGCCTCTGAACTAGCCAGGATGTGGGATATAAATAGCAATGGACAATTGAAAAGCCATGTAGAAATGACATTTTTATGATGGTTATGGAGGAATTCAATATGTAGGTAGTTTGGAAAATCAAATTGGTGCTGAATCCCCAGAGAAGGAACTTTGAAATGCCTATGAGAGGTCTTTTTAGAGCAGATTGGGTTGAGCTGTCTGGGGAAAAGGTAATGCTGGATTGTGTATTGTATAATGAACCAGATTTGATTAGTGAGTTTAACATAAAGGAACTCTTAGGAGGCAGTGATCATAATTCACCCTGCAGTTTGAGAGGGAGAACCTAAAATTAGATTTATCGGTATTACCATTGAGCAAAAGTTAAATAGAGTTTGAAAAGGGAGATGGCCAAATTTAATTTGAAAGGTGAACTAGCAAGGATGATGGTGGAGCAGGAAGGTTGGAGTTTCCGGGAGTAATTCATAAAATGCAGAATTGGTTCATCCCAAAGGAGAAGAAACATTCTAAAGGGAGGATGAGGTAACTGTGGCTAACAAGAGAAGTCAGAGACAACAAAAAAGGCAAAAGAGAGGGCATACAATATAGCAAAAATTAGTGGGAAGCTAGAGGATTGGGAATCTTTTAAAAACCAACAGTAGGCAACTAAAATAGAAATGAGAAAAAATGAAATATGAAGGTAAGCTGGCCAATAATATAAAACAGGCTGTTTCAGATATATAAGGAGTGAACGAGAGGTAAGAGAGCTGGAAAAATGACACTGGAGAGGTAAGGATATGGAACCAAGAAATGGTGGACAAACTGAATAAGTATTTTTGTGTAAGTTTTTCCTACGGAAGATTGGACAAGTCACTTGAACCAGATGGACTACACCCCAGGGCTCGGAATGAAGTTGATTAAGAGATTGTAGTAGAGGCATTAGTAATGATCTATCAAGATTCACCAGGTTCTGGAGGACTGAAAAATCACAAAAGTAACTCCACTCTTAAAAAAAACAGAAGGAGACAAAAGGCAGGAAACTTCATGGCAATTAGCCTTACTTTAGCAGTTGGCAAGATGTTAAGAGTCCATTATCAAGAATGAGGTTTTGGGCACTTGGAGGCACGCAATAAAATAGGCATAGATTCCTTCAGGGAAAATGTTGCCTGACAAATCTGTTGGTAATATTTGAGGAAATAACAGGCAGTGGGAATAAAGGGGGCCATTTCTGGCTGGCTGCTGGTGACTAGTGATGTCCCATGGGGCAGGGATCGGTATTGTGCCTGCTACTTTTCACATCATGTGTTAAAGATCTGCATTACAGAATTAATGTCTCTGTAGCCAGGTTTTTGGCTGATACAGATAGGTGGAGGGGTAGTGAGTGTTCAGGAGACAGGGAGTTGGCAGAAGCTGGTATTTTGTTGATTAGTAAAGGCATCAAAGGTTATGGAGAGAAGGCATGGGAGTGCAGTTGAGAGGGAAAATAAATCAGCTATGAATAGAAGGCAGAGCAGACTCGATGTGCTGAATGACCTAATTCTGCTCCTGTGTCCTATGGACTTATTCAAGTGCCTGTCTAAGTCTCTTGCCAATGTAGATTCCACCACCTCCTCTGGCATCAAGTACTAAATATAAACCACACTACAAAAAAACTCTAAATCTTCTTTCACTCAGCTTAAACCTATGCCCTCTAGTTTTAAATACCCCCACCGCTGGAAAGAGATTCTAACTATCTACTCTGTCCTTCATATAATATTACATACGTCTTTCAAGCCTCTTTTGTTCCAGGGAAAACAAGTTCAGCCTACCCAATCCACTTGCATAACAAATCATCCTTGTGAGTCACCTTTGCAACTTCTTCAGTGTAATCACATCCTTCCTAATGTGTTGACCAGAATACTCCAAGCACAAAATTTGATCTTCATTGTTACCAAGTGATTATGATCGTCTTTGTTCCACTTTTACTGTTCCTTTTTCAAATATTGTCGACATCATATTTTCCGGTCTTGAACAATGATTCCAAATGCATAAAGAACAGCTGTGGTTTCCTGATGAATGTCAGCTGAATGTTTCGACAAATTTATTTGTCTTCTTTTACAATTTTGTTCAAACATACTCGAGCAGTAGCCGGACGTGTTTGATGTTTTATGTTTTGAATAATATTCTGAACTTTGCATATTCCTTTTCAATTTGCACTAATAAACAAGGCTTTTTTTTTTGCATTGATGTGTGATTGTGGCCTGATATCTGCGAACCTGGCTGAGAGGCTAGAGGCTGGAGGCCTGGAGGTATTGGGTTGGTGGGAGAGAGGAAAGGAGCTTGCTTTGTTGTTGTTGGTTTGTTTTGTTCTACTGAACATTGTGGACATGCTCTATTGACACAAGAATGTGTGGTGATACTCGCGGGCTGCCGCCAGCACAACTTGGGCGGTGTTGGTTGTTAACACAAACAACAAACAAACGCAAACAACACATTGCTTCGATGTGCAAATGTTAAATAAACAAATCCAAATGCAATCCTAAAAAGGCAACTAATGGTGTGATACTGAAGACCCTGAAAACTTCAAGCACATTGTCTATTCTAAATGTCTGGCATTTGAAAGCTGAAACTGAAACTCAATAATAATATTTTGCTGTGGTTGAACATGGCTCAGTTGTTTCTGCCTGTACACATTCTACTTGGGATTTACACCAAAGTTGACCTGTAATTTAAAAGAGTCATCAATGTCATATTATAATATTGAAAAATTAATTCTCTATTGTGACATATCATTATTGTGTTTCTGTGCTTTTATGGAACAAAAGGTGCAATTGTTTTATTAGTTAATTTTCCAGTGCCGCACAATCCATTCAATAACTTGTAGGCTAATTGCTCACCTTGGTTCCAGTTGTAGGTACAAGCCCAACTGCTCCCATGTAAGTGCTGCCAATTGTTTTGATTTTCTCTATGTCCTTGTAGCAATCTTTGTCCATTAGCTTCAGTAACAAAAGAAAGATGTAAACTAAGTTTATGAGCAAATACAGTGTTCAAACATTTTATAAAATGAATGCATATTATGACTAATAAGGAATTAAATGTACCTCATCGAAGTCAGCTATTATTTCATTCAAAAGGCGTAAACATTCAACTCCCATGTTATTACCGTCTAGTTCAATATAAAAGTCATTAAAATTGGGAATTGAGGCAAACATCACACCCACTTGTGAATATGACTGGTAGTAGAGATCCTGCAATGAACAACATGTAGAGGTTAAGTGTAACATCACAGAAAAATAGCTGAGGAGGGAATAACATATGTATCCCCTACTGATCAGATTAAGAGCACATTAAGATCGTCACAGATCTAACTTTATCTTTGAGTCTTTAATGGTTAATTAAGAACTGAGCTGTGTGCAATTCCTGCCTATTAGTCTTTAGTCTTAAGGCAATTGACAACTAAATATATTTTGAACTGTTGATTCTTCCATGATTAATTGAGAAGTACCCTACATTAGCAAAAGGAGACTATATTCCTTTGGGCCTAGTCTTATCTATCTATGACCTGCCACTTGCCTCGTGGTTAGGGCTGCAACATTCATCACTGGAGAAGCATCTTGCCAAATGTGGACAAGCTGCCGCAGGCCAACCAGTGGCATACATCATGCTACTCATAATCATTGGAATGTGACTTACCCTCATGTAACCCAAGTTAATTAAACCCAAAGATGTTATGTTAGAAAGCTTCACCTGTGGAGGAAAGCTTTAACCATTTTTTTCAAAAAGAGAACTTGGGGTAAAAAAAAGCTATGTGAGAACAAAGTGTGGCAGACAGACGTGGTGGACAAGCGAGAAAAACACATTAAACTAATAGAAAGTAAATATATAAACTGTTTAAAAAAGAGGAATTAGTAGTATCTCTATCCTACTTGAACACTGCAGGGTGACACCCCTGGAGGAGACACGATATCAATAAAAGATCTATTGAAGTTACAGCTGTAACAAGCAGCAGCTGTAATGAGACAATATTGGCAGAGATGAGTGTCCAAGATCTCTACTGTATAACCGGGAATTAGTTCTGTTAAATCATACCAAGGGATTTGGTGAGTTAAAATTTTTACTGTTCCGAGTGTTTAATATGTTCAATAGTGTTGCAACAGAAATGTTTGGAAATAACAATATAATATTGAGTTATATTGAAATAGACAACATAATGT
Organism: Hypanus sabinus; assembly: GCF_030144855.1. Classification (NCBI taxonomy): domain Eukaryota; kingdom Metazoa; phylum Chordata; class Chondrichthyes; order Myliobatiformes; family Dasyatidae; genus Hypanus; species Hypanus sabinus. The sequence continues at coordinate 75,024,518 of NC_082711.1, read as the reverse complement.
GTATAAAAACATATGAATTGTAATCCTGTTTTATACAGGTCAGGTTTTTTCTTTGTATAAGTTTGTGAATCAACTTTTCCTAGATGATCAACTATTTAATCCAATGAACTGAGAAGCAAGATAGTGAGCTACCCAAGATCGAAGAACCAGTGTGGGATGGAAATGACGTAGAGGATTTAATACGGTTGAATGTATAAGTTTATTTTCATTCAAAGGATCAAGTTACTGAATGAGATTTACTTTGTTTAAAAGTTGTGAAGTTGGAGAATTGTTCTGAAAGGTGTTAAGCTCTTATTTTTTTTGGAATTTGAATTTGTAGACATACTGACTGGAACTGAAACTGAAGTTAAGCATAATACTTAAGAATAGGAATTCAATTAGTTTCTAACTAATTAGGAATTAATTTTAAAGGAAAGGTTAGTCTGTAAAGCTTTAAATAGGGAACAAGACCAGATCTAATTAGTTAGAGAAATTAGAGTAATGAAGGTTATTCTAATGAATCTCACTGATTCTAACTGAAAAGCAACACAGTTTTAGTTTAATATCTGCAATTTGGAACCTAAACAGAATGTTGGAATTTTTAACTGTTCTTACTCTTGTAAATATTTTGTATATATTGCTTTTTTATAAGCAAAACCTGCCTCCAGAAGTATGTGTTTTCTATTCACTGTCTCCTTCTGATACCGAGAGTTTCTGATGGCCTACCAGCACCTAGTGTAGTGCTATGTAATTTGATTCTTTTCTTGAAGAGTGCGGCGCCCAGTTACCTAAGATAAGACCAGCACTACACAAGTGTTACATTCAGCATTGCTGAAGATGTTCCATCCTTTGACTCACATGTGATTGACATGGAATCCTTGGGGACTTCTCTCAGCAATGTTTCCTTGGATTGGGACTGGTCTTAAATCCACATGCACACTCCAAGAAAGGACTCAGCAGAGAAACATCACTGGAGTTTCCATGTCAATCAACTGGAAGGAAGTGGATATCAGACAATTTATAAGCATATTTTAAAAAAGTTACTAGGGATAAACCTTATTTTCATTTAACTGCTTACCAAAAATACCATTGCATTTCTGGTGCAACCAATCATCCGAGTCCAGCCTAGCCTTAGCCAGTGACTGTGGAGATTGTCTGAGCATTAGAGGCCAGTGCAGAGACCAGGAAATCCCAGCTCCTAGCAGTGTAGCAAGGAAGTGGCTTTGCCAGAGAACAGGTGTCTAGGCAGTACCTTGATCAACAGTTAGCAAGCCATTAACCTTTTAACTATAAGTTAAATCTGCTGGGATCCTTTGACACAGCCAAATGGCCAAGGCCTCTAACTGAATGGAATTTAGACCATCTGATTGAAGCCAGGACAAGGGATAAATGACAGGTTGGGCTTGGGTGTGGTTGGCTTGGCTAAAGAAAATGCAATAGCACGTTGAATAAATAGGTGAAAAATAAGACTTGTCTATAGAGTTTTAAAAGTATTCCAGTTGATTGACATAAAAACCCCAGTGACATTTATTTGTAAAGACTTCTACTGGGGTGGATAGATAAATATGAAAACAGTGTTTATGCTAGTAACAGTTGATTGTTGAGTCAGATTATCTGATACCTTGCCTTTAGTTCCCTCACCAGTTCTCCAAATAAGCAAGGTAGTGGGTTGGTGTAGTGCGGTTACAGCAATGATCCACGAGAGGGCCTCAAGGTTACAGCAATGCTTCAGATAACATCCAGAGGCTTTCAGTAGCGTTCCACTTATAAAATAAACTCCAGCAAACAGCTCAACAAGTGCTGCCTATTTTAAGCTCCACTGTTGACAATGTAACTGTACAATGCTTTCAAAAAAAAGAGAGAAAGGGATAAACCAGGAATTATAGGCTGGTCACTGGTGGAGGTATAACAGCCTTGAAATTCGATTCTGCCTCACATCTATTCCAGGGCTTGGTGATTATAAATGCATATTGAGTACAGGAAGATGGAATAATAATTATTTCTGGTTGTTTTGGAAATTCAACATGAACACTACCTGATGGTGGCATAGTGGCATCAGCACCGGACTTTGGAGCAAAGGCTTGAGTTCAAATCCAGCCAGCTCCCTTGCACGCTTTCCATCTGTGCTCAGTTGAGAGTCAAGCTAGTAACTCAGCCTTGTAAAACCAAGAAAGCTTGTTGAAAAAATGGCGTCACGACGGCATCCCGATGACTCCACTCGGAGTTAAGGGCTTTCTTCTTCTTTTTCTTCGACCTGATGGGGAATATATTTTGCATTGTTCCCTATGCAATATTTCCCCGCTCCACTCGCCTTACACCAATGACTGTGTGGCTAAGTACAGCTCCAACACCATATACAAGTTTGCTGACAACACCACTGTTATGGGCCATATCAAAGGTGGTGATGAATCAGCATGCAGGAGGGAGAATGAAAACTTGGCTGAGCAGTGTTATAACAACAACCTCTCACTCAATGTCAATAAGACCAAGGAACTGATTGTAGACTTCAGGAGAGGGAAATCAGAAGTCCACGAGAATCAGAGGTGAAGAGAGTGATAATTTTAAATTCCTGGGGTATCTGTCACTACCACAGGGGACCTGTCCTGGACCCACAGTATGATTGCAAAGGAAGCTCAACAATGCCTTTCCTTCCTCAGGAGTCTGCAGAAAGTCGGTAAGTTATCAAAAAACTTGGCAAACTTCCATAGATTGGTGGTGGAAAGTGTGTTGACTGGCTGTATTACAGCCTAGCATGAGAACACCAATGTCTTTGAGTGGAAAATCCTACAAAAGGTAGTGGATTCGGCCCAATACATCACAGGTAAAACCCTCCCAACCATTGAGCATATCTACATGAAATATTGCCGTAGAAAAGCACCATCCATCATCAAAGTTCCTCACCACCCAGGCTGTGATCTTTCCTTGCTGCTGCTATCTGGTGGAAGGCACAAGTGCCTCAGGACTCGCACCACCAGTTTCAAGAACATTTACTACCGCTCAACCATCAGGCTCCTGAAAAAAAGAGGATAACTACACTCATTCTATTTCTGGTGTTCCCACAACCAATGGCCTCACTTTAAGGACTTTTTATCTTGTTATTTATTGCTATTTATTTATCTTTGCATCTGCGGTTTATTGTCCATTGATCCTATTTACAGTTACTGTTCTATAGATTTGCTAAGTATGCCCACAGGGAAAAAAAACTTCAGGGTTGTGTGTGTGGTGACAAGTATGTACTATGATAATAAAATTTACTTTTATATTTCTTCTGGAGTGTAGCAGGAGAAACTAAATCACCTTATCCACAGAACGACCAGTGTTAATTACCAGAGCAACTACAGCCTGGAATTTTTCCCCATTTCTACTTAAGAAAGCTTTAATGAGCAAATTCAAGGAACTGCAATGACATTATGAGAAATGGCAGCGATTGTGAATATGGCTTGACTATATTCATGCTCCATTTGATTTTGCATGGAGGGAAAATGACAGCAATGATGTGCACAGTTAATGATATCCTCATGTACCAATGATACAGGATTAACACTATGAATTTGGCTTTTTGGGTTCAAATTTCCACTTTCAAGAAAGTTCATTGTAGTTTAATACTAGTTCAGTGCAGTTTTATTTGTCCCTGAGCAACCACTTTCAGGAATCATGGTGGGCTGCTCACACACCACCTGAACCCTGAAGTACACAATCAGTGACCTTTCCTGTATCTGGCAGGTGAACTGGCTACCTTATCCTTCCCCTGGTGTAGGTGAGTGGCAGGAGAATTAAAGGTAATTGATAGGGATGTGGCTACAGGGAAGAGCCTATAGGGAAATAACTGGGGAAATGGAATGCATGGGATCCATCTGAGACTGGAGTAAAGTTAACAGGTCAAATGGCTTCATAATATGTTATCGAGGAATGCAAACTATGTAACAGCACCTTAGGTTAAACACCAATGAGAGGTGTACAAGTTGTTAAAGGACATTGACATAATGAATAGCCAGTATCTTAACTCCAGGGTAGAAATGGCTATTTAACACTTAGACAAACACATGTCTGAACAAAAAAGTGAGAGCTATATGGAAGGGAAGCATTACATTGATCTTGGAGTAGGTTTAAAAGTCACAGAGCATCAAGGGCTAAAGGACCTGAACTGTGCTGTAGTGTTCTATGTTTTAGGAGAGTTATTTATTATTGATGATGCTGATATGATCATGATTGAACTATCCACACAAAATTCTGGAGGAGCTCGGCAATTCAGGCATTACCTATGGAGGGAAATAAACAGCTGACATTTTGGCGCAAGACCCTATCCGAGTTGCTGCATTCTCCACCATTTTGTTTGTGTTGCTCAAGACTTCCAACATCCGCAAAATCTCCTGTCTATGATGGTGATAGGCTGCGTGATCTGAGATGGGGATTTTTATTCTAGGAAGTACTCTTATCTTCAAAAGAGAATCTATTCCAGAATGTCATCAGACCCCTAGGCAGAATGCCCAAAATGTCAATGTCTTCAGAGGCTCAGTTTTTCATCAGTACTCAAGGTAGAAATGCATGACCCAGTGAGGGAAGACATGGCCATCATGCTCTCATGCCTGGACAATCCTCTTCCTGAGGTCTTAGTCATCTGGAATATCAGACTCTTTAGTGCAGGATCATTCCAAGGGATCCCAGCAGATCTCTGCTGCATCTCTCAGTAGTTTTCCACCAATTTATCAAGGAATCACATGGGAAGATTCCTCACAAAGGGATGAATATACCTTTTCAAAGTTCAAAGTAAATTTTAATCATCAAAGTACACACATGTCACCATATACAATCCTGAGATTCATTTTCTCATGGGCATACTCAACAAATCTATAGAATAATAACAATACCAGAATCAACGAAATTGCCGGAAATTGTACCATCTCGGTTCACAATATCCTGCAGCGGATATTGAGGTGAGCTGAGAAGATCATCAGGGTCTCTCTTCCCGCCATTACAGACATTTACACTACACGCTGCATCCGCAAACAAGCAGCATTATGAAGGACCCCACACACCCCTCATACAAATTCTTCACCCTCCTGCCATCTGGAATGCACCAAAGCATTCGGGCTCTCACGACCAGACTATGTAACAGTTTCTTCCCCCAAGCCATCAACTCCTCAATACCCAGAGTCTGGACTGACACCTTACTGCCCTATGTCTGTTTATTATTTATTGTAATGTCTGCACTGTTCTGTGCACTTTATGCAGTCCTGGGTAGGTCTGTAGTCTAGTGTAGTTGTTGCTGTTGTTTTGTTTTTCTCTATGTCGTTTTTACGTAGTTCAGTCTAGTTTTTGTACTGTGTCATGTAACACCATGGTCCTGAAAAAGGTTGTCTCATTTTTACTATGTACTGTACATAGCAGTTATGGTCGAAATGACAATAAAAGTGACTTGACTTGATTTGAATGCTAAGCTGTAGTTGATGGAGAGCATCTCTGCTGTTGAGATGTTTTTGGGTTGAGCGAAGAGCCAATGAGATGGCATTTGCTGTGGACCTGTTGCTCCATTAGACAAACTGGAGTGGATCTAAGTCACTTTTCAGGCACAAGTTGACATGTTTCATATCAATCTCTCAAAACACTTCATCTCTGTGGATGAAGGTATTACTGGACAATAGTCATTGAGGCAGATCTTTGGCACCGGTGTAACTGAAGCCCTCTTGAAGCAGATGGGTACATCAGACAGCCAAAGTGGGAGGTTAAAGATCTCAGTGAACCATTAGCCAGTTGATCAGCACATGGTCTTAGTACTTGGCCAGATATCCTATCTGGGCTGGATGCTTATCGTGGGTTTGCCCTCCTGAAAGCTACTCACACTTCAGCTTCAGAGATTGAGATCATGGAATCATCAGAGGATGTGGGAGCTCGTAATGGTTCCTCCATATTCTGACAGTCAGTGCTAACAGAGAAGGCATTGAGCTCTTCTGGAAGTGAAGCCCTGCCATGTCACTTGATTTAGCTTTGTAAGAGGTGAAAGTATTCAAGCCCTGCCATAACTGTCAAGCATCCTTCATTGACTGAAGTTTGGTCCAGAATTGTTACTTTGCCCATGGGTTAGCTTTAGTGCAGCAAACAGCCAATTCCTCCTAATTTCTTCCGAAGGTAGCCCAGCACACCAACCACCCTTACCCCTCACAGCATGGACATCTCTCCTTGTTTTTATGGCATCAAGTAGCATTCAAAATTCAGTCTGGATACAGTCACACAAATCTGGATGAAAATCACTATTTAAAAAATGCCATTTTTCCCAGTTTCTCATGGAAACACAGTGGTTCTTAGCACTATATGCAGCAACTATTTAGTACACAAAGTCATCTGTTTTCATTTCACAGTAGCAGATAAGATAACCAGGGTAAGTCCCATATTTATGTTTAGTCCAGCCCCAAAAAGTACTGGCCATCCCTCCACCAAAATTTCTCAAACCTTAACTATAGGTTGGCCCAGAACCCAACATCATGAAAGCCTTCTCATTCTGAGATCCTAATTTTCTGATGCCCAAGCTTATCTACCCAGTGGCCTTGACTTCAGACCATTTGAAGTCCAGATGTCTTGATGGTCTCAATTTCTTTAATGTTCCCAGCTCCCAGTCCCCTTCCTTCTGTGGCTCAGTGAGGATCCAGATCTCACCCACAGTCCATTTTCCTCTCCCTCATATTGCTGATTTGTCGAGGCCATTGATTACTCTTCCTCAGACCTGCCTTCCATCATTCAATGGCCAATGACAGTCACAATGACCTAATGACCAGACTCCAAATGAACTACTGCATATTTTCACCCTGCCTCTAATGCACAACCTCCTGGACTCAGACTCAAAGTTCAAAGCAAATTTATTTTTGAAGTATATAAATGTAACCACATTTTATGCTGAGATTCATTTTCTTGCTGGCATTCACAATAGAATAAAAAGTGCAATAGAATCAACAGAAAACAGCACACAAAGACTGATAAATAACCAATGTGCAACAGAAGACAAACTGTGCAAATACATAAAAAGTAAATAAATAATACTGAGAATATGAGTTGCAGAGTCATTGAAAGTGAGTCTGTAGGTTGTAGAATCATTTCAGGGCAGAGCTGAGTGAGGTTATCCATGCTGGTTCAGGTGCCTGACAGTTGAAAGGTAATAAGTGTTCTTGAATGGGTGGTGTGGTACATCAGGCTCCTGTACCTCCTTCCTGATGGCAAAGTGAGAGGACAGCATGGCATGGATAGTGTGGGACCTTGATGATGGATGTTGCTTTCTTTTGGCAGTACTCCTTGTAGATGTGCACAATGGTGGGGAGGGTTTTCCTTTTGTTGGACTAGGCTGTATCCACCACCTTTTGTAGGGTTTTCTGTTCTTGGGCATTGGTGTTTTCATACCAGCCCATCAGTCCTGAAAGTTTAATTTTACTTTATGGCCTTAACATGAAGAGTGAAGTCTTAAAACTTACTCGGAAGTTCCCAAGACAATGAATGCATCTGAAGTTCACAGGGCAAAATCCTGGTTTGTAAAGGTCAGCAATGCACTGCATCATTACCAAGTTGCCTTCTGTCCATCCTACCCCAATACTCAAAACAAAACTGGGTTAATAAAATGGCAACCCACACAGATTTATTATGGACAAATCCTGCTAGAGTCTTCCCCCTTCCTTTCCAGCCCTGAAGAAGGGTCTCAGCCCAAAACATTAGCTGTTTATTCCTCTCCATAGATGCTGCCTGACCTGCTGAGTTCCTCCAGCATTTTGTGAGTTTCGCTTCTGCTGGATTAATTTCACTGAAGTTTTTGATGATGTAGCAGAAAGTGTTGATGAAGGTAATGTGGTGACAGAGAACACGACTTTTCAAAAATAATCTGATAACTTGAGTGTAGAATCAGTGTGAGCAAAACTGAAAACTCCAAAATAAAAGTGAGGGAGGAGCCATGGATGCAAATTTGGTCAAGGGATAGAAAACAGAGAACATTTGGAATATAGTAGCAAAACAGAAGTGGTCAGGGTAGAGAGCCCGGTATGACAGGTAGACCCACGCAAGGAGCACCTAAATCCAAAAGTGAGGATGTACACTTTGATGGAAAAGTATGGAGAGAAGTAAAAGAATGGCTTGTATTTATATGGCACCTTTCACAACCTCAAATTATCTCAAAGGATCTTGCAACAAATGTAAGTACAGTAAAACAGAACATGCCAGAAATACTCACCAGCTTTGATATATGTGGAGGGAGATAGAACTCTCTCTCGTTCTCTTTTCCACATATGCTGCTCAAACTGCTGAATATTTCCACCATTTCCATTTAGTTTTGGATTTTCATCATCTGCAGTATTTTGCTATTGACATCGCTTTGAAGTCAAATTCATTACCAAAGTACGTATCTGTTATCATATACTACCTTGCAATTCATTCTGAGTGCTGAAATAGAGTAGCATTTCGACAAGCTCTCCCAGCAAGTCATAACACCCAGGCAATCTGCTGGTAATGATGTTGTTTAAGGGCTGAATATTGGCATGGCCGCCTCTTTATCCTTGAAATTGTGACGGGGGAGCATTACTTTTTGCAATATTTGCTCCAAATTTATGACAGGGTCTCGGATGATACCGTTCTGCATTGCCAATTTATCATGCTTTCTAGTTGCACAGATGTTTGGATCTTAATACTTAAAATAATGTTCAAAATATTGTGATTCAGGTAAGGAGAACACTGCGTGCTTGCAGGAAACATTTTATCACAGTTTTGTTCAGGGAAAAGAAATATTGCCTGCATTTTAAGGAACAATCATATTACTGAAGTGCCACATGAATTTATTCTGTAATAAGATTTTTCTCACCATATTCCGAGGATTGGACAACAGAAAATGTTGTGCGACATGTGCTGGCAGTAAATTAAAGAGAATCCGTTTGTTATCAAGCTTTACTCTTTCCATATCATCTCTCTCTTCTTCTGCCTGAAAGAGAAAATGCAGTGAAAAAGCTGGCAGCTCCATTAACTTTTAACAATGAGGTGAACAGTGAGACAAGTATTGTGTAAAAGAAAGGAATCTTTGTCTTTATTAGCTGACTTGTTTAATATTACATGAGCTCAGGGCTTCAGCTGGGTTCCAAAGCTCTTCTCAACTAATTTTGGGAGAAATTTGGAATTTTGTGGTACTGATGCTTGGATTACAGAGGCAGAAGAGGGGTTGGTGGGTGGGGATGGGTTGGGTTGGGGGGGACTTCAAAAAATTCTGATGCATTTGTAACTGAGTGGGGCTTTTTAACCTCTTCTTCAACTGGGTTTAATCAAAAAATTGGTTTAGCAAGTATTTTCATAATTCTTGTTTTCTCTATATAACTGTGATAAAAAATTTCTCAAATATCTGTCAAAAATGCACAGTAGCATAGCAGCTAGTGTAAAGCTACCACAGTGACAGTGACCCAAGTTCAATTCCGTCACTGCCTGGAAGACATTTGTACATTCTCATCGAGATCTTCCTCCCAGTGCTCTGGTTTCCTCCCACGTACCAAAGACATGTGGGTTAATTGGCCACATGGGTATAATTGGGTGGCACAGACTCATTGAGCTGGAAGGGCCTGTTACCATGCTGTATTTATCAATCAATAAATCAATCAACAAATAAACAAATGAATAAACAGAATTTAGAATTTTATGGTTACTATTGGGAGATCACGAATCATAGTTTTGCTAAACAATGTTTAAAAGGACAGTCACAACTTGGTAACATACCGTCATTATGATTCATACACCATAAATAAGAACGATTTAGTTCATGATACTAGCAAATGACTTTTATAGGAGATATTCATTTAGACTAGTCTCATTCTCCTTTCCCTGAACTTGTTAAAATACTTACCCAGTATGTTTCTGTAAGTTTGTTGTCCAACTGGACTGAGGTTCAGTTGGTAATTATGCAGAGAACTAGCTGCAGTATTTTGGTCACTGGTTCCTATCTTCCAAGCCTTCTCATCTGCACAGTTGATCTCCTCTTTCACTGCACATAACACTAATTTTGGTAAGAGCACAAGCATGCTGTGTTGAGGGAGTGGATATTTTTGTGTCCAGCCCCACAACTTGGCTAAAAAAACTTTGTAAATAAGTGGATTGCTTTGCATTCTGTTGTTATATCTTGATGGTTTACACAAGTTTTTAATCACAAGGGTGTTCTGAAGTGAATGTTTTTAAATAATTCTTTAAATAATTAAATCCACTTGAATGGGTTTTGATCGTTAGTGCCGTTTAAAAGCAGGTCAGGAAGCCATTGGCAGTAATGAATTGACCAAAGGTAATTGGCTCAGTCTGGGGCAGGTCATCGGGATCTGCTGTGGATTGATCAGAGTTCATGAATTGTTCCAACTTGCTGGAGGGACATTTGGACAGGTAGGGCGATTATCAATAAATAGAGAAGCTAAGTATTATGCTTGTCTTAAATTTCATTTATACACATGTTCATATAAGGTGTCATGACAGAAGCTGGAAGTTAGGAAGATAAAGGATCCAGTGCATTCAATAAGAGCCCCTGAGATGGCCATTGTAGGTGACCTTTCAATGCTCAGATTGGGCACATGTGGGCTTCAGCCTTGGCTAGGACTGCCTGATCAGACTGACATTTCTGACACCAACATCGGCACAGATCAGAGAGCTATCAAGAAGGCATTATGTCTGTGATGCCCTGAGGAATCCAAATGTAAGCCCCTCTGACTCCAACCAATGTGGGTGAAAATAAATCCTGATGCAGGATTTCAACCTGAAATACTGACAATTCACTTCATGCCATGGATGCTGTAACTGAGTTATTCCAATCATCCAGCATTTGTGGCCTCTCGTATTTCCATTGGTTATTTTTATGTGTAAATAAGATTTGGAAAATCATGATACCTTGCTTCCCTGCAGCTGGAATAAACTGGAGGATATATGAAGCCCATGACCACTGTAGCAGTGGCCAGAGGTTCTATTGAACTGATTACCAAGGGCCTGAAAGTGGCTTTGAAGTTGGAATGTGTGGTGGTTGGATACTGCATGGAGCATGCAGTAACTCAATGGCAAGAACAGGTCCTCAGTTTCCAACATTATGCACTGGCCATAGCAAAACATCTACTCTTCTAAAAGCTAGGTCACATAGGCCAGGATGTAATCTCTGGCCTGTCACACTTCCTATGTTGAACCTCCCATTGACCTTCAGTTCTTCAAGGTGGTTCATGTCAGTGGTCAGCAGCATGTTAATCCTGATATTTAAGCAAAACCTCATGGACATTTGCATTTCTGGTGATATAATCATAATGCAGGAAGTTTCATGAGAATCTTTACCTTTGAAATTCAGGATGGTTAGTTTCACTTTACTGCAGCTTTAAACTGCAGAATGGAATATTGAGAGTCAAACATTTCAGTTCAGTACTCAGTCTTCTCTTTTATCTCCCAGCACCTTGCCTAACCAGTGCTATTTCTACATCTGTCAGCATATACACTTACTATCTTTTCTGAAAATTATTCCCATAAGGTTCTCTTTAATCCTTACTAATACCACCAAAAGATTTTCCAGATGAGCTTTCTTGCTGAGGGTTACATTTAAGACTACAATCATTTCTCTATCATCTCTGCTGCAGTTTGATAAACCTTGGATCTGTAAGTTTATCTGCAAATCTGATATAAATCAGCTAAAGAATTGTATTATTGAGTAGCCATATTCTGTCTTTTCATAAAACATCAAATATATGTGGGTGTCTGTATCAACTAGTTTTTCCTCCACTGAACCAAATGATAGCCCTAAATTCACTTATAGGAAATGAAAAATGGCATTCATCTGGTACAAAATTGAACAAATCTAACAGTCCTGATTCACTAGTGACTCCTGAATTTAAAGTAGCACCATTGGCTAATAAAACATTTTTTAGTATTTACAAATTAGGTATTTCTAAGTATTGATCACTCATGCAAGCAATGGATATGCACAGCTGTCTGATACAGCCCAACTAGCAATACAGCAGAATTTTAGGAAAACATTTATGGAATTACGCCTTTGTTCAAAATGACTCAATTCAGACACTTTTAGTGGCACTTCTATTTTGTAAGTCACTGCTACAGAACAAAGTTAACTCGAAGTTAATGTGATTCAGTGCTTTTTACAATTAACACAGAGGTAATCTTCATCAGTTTATCATAGGATTATATTTGAATACAGGAATGCAAGGACAGCAATCACATGCATGTCATATTTGAGTTTCTATAAACAAACTATTATCAATACATGGGTATCAAAACAAGACGTTCTTAAATAGCTTGGAGTTTTCTTTATGGTCTTTCCAAATTACAAGCCAAAACAGTGATGAAAGTGCATTTTTTTTCAAGGACTCTGCAGGCATCCCCTTCCACTGTCTCTGAAATTGTGAATTTTATTATCGAGGCAGATAATGAGTCCTTCACAAAAAGGTCAAGTCCATTTTTATTTAACTAACCAAGCTGTTGCTCACATGGTGTGTGTGTGTGTGTGTGTGTGTGTGTGTGTGTGTGTGTGAGAGAGAGAGACCTGTGCCTCTCAACTTGGAGTTAAATGGTTGCTGGCTCACCCCATTTCTGAAATAGCTCTCAAGAGTTGCCACACTTCGGGCATCAACTTAGCATGTCCACAACTCACTAACCCTAACTGTATCTCTTTGGACGTGGTTGAAAACCAGAGCACCTCACTGAAAGCCACGTGGACAAGAGCAGAATTGACAAACTCCTTACAGGGAGTGGCGAGAATTGAACCCTGGCTGACGATTACTGCTGCTGTAACAGCGTTCCACTAACTGTTACACTACCCTGATCAGTGAAGGCACCCTAGCTACGTGTATCATCACTTTTAGGCAAATATATTTGTTCCTTTAGCTCTTTTTGTTCTACAAGGTTCTCCAGGTTATCTCCATTTACTCTAAGTCTTTCCCCTAACTTTTCAAAATGCATCAGGTCACACTTGTACCAATGCACATTCTCATCCAGACTATTTTACAGATGGCAAACAAACGGGAAGCACCGTATCATTGCAGCTAGCATAGCACTATCACAGGGCCAGCAACCTGGGTGGTCACTTTGGTGTAATTGGCCAGTACACACACACTTTGGGTCACCGTGCTGTATCTATAAATAAAAATACAAAATAAAAAGTGGACCCAGTACCGATCCCATGGCACACTACTAGTCACAGGCTACCAGTTGAAAAATAAATGGCCCTCCTCAATCATCCTTTGACGCTTTCCACCACACCAATTTTGTATCCAAATAGCTGGCTCACCCAGGATCCATGTGACTTGTGTGCAGATATCTAGGTAGGAACACCAGTGTAGTATTGAGGGAACTCCACAGCACTGAGAGGGAGCTGCAGGTCCAAAAGCAGTTTGCAGTACTGATATTGTAGAACATTACTGAGCAAACATTGCTGTACTGAGGCAGTGACATTAATTGGGGAATGTTACCATACCTTTGTCCAGCTGAGTGAACCTGTCATGACCTACCCTTACTGGTGCACCTTTGCAATTACAAGAACATGTTCTTGCTCCCTTTCCATCCACCCATGCAGTTCCTCGTAACACCATTGAGAAAAGAATGCAGGGTCCCACAATCCTGTCTGACTACCACCACTCTCAGCTCCTTGCTCTGTACGTGATTCACCACAGCACACATCATTCAATCCACAGAAATGCCCTCCCAATAAGTATTGGGAACCTCAGACCCAAGTTATTGGCCCTACTTAAAGTTCCATTCGCTGAACACTGTTTGATTTCCCTCACTGGTAGCTCTTTGTAGCTGGGACAGATCATTCACAAACTTCCTATGGAGTTTGAGCTCAAGATTAACTGATCCAGCACTATGAGTGTTCCTATAAAATGTAGTGAATATGGTCCATTCCATCAGGGGTAAAGCCTTTCCCAGCATTGAGCACATCTACAAGAGAGCTGTTGCAGGAAAGCAGCTTCCATCATCAAGGACCGCCACACCCAGGCTATGCTCTCTTCTCACTGCCACCATCATGGACAAGGTTCAGGATCCACACCACCAGGTTCAGGAACAGTTATTACACCTCAACTATCAGGCTCTTGAACCAGGAGTATAACTTCACTTGCCCCATCACTAAACTGTTCCCTCAATCTATGGACTCACTTTCAAGGACTCTTCATCTTATGTTTACTTTATTTATTGTTTGTTTATTTACTTATTTATTGTTTTTTTCTCTTTCATATTTGCATAGCTTGTTGTTCTTTGCACACTGATCATTTGTCCATCATTTTGGGTGTGGTCTTTCATTGATTCTATTGTGATTCTTGGATTTACTGTGTGTTCCCACTAATAATGAATCTCAGGGTTGTACAGTATATGGTGACATATACAGTATCTACTTTGATAATAATTTTACTTTCTACTTTTGCACTTTGAAGAGCATCTATTGCACCTTGGTTATGTTATCAATTCCCTCCTGCTCAAAGTTTTATTCATGTCCTTGTTCCCTATAAATACAACCATTCCAATGTTGCTTGGACTGCATTGACCAGTTGGGCCGATGAGAACATTTCTATGCTTTCTATGATTTTTACCTTGAATCCTTGTCAGAAGGGATTATTGGCTCTTATTTATAATATGATTATGAAGATTCAACCAGAAATATCAGGCAGAATTAAACAATATTGCGAAAAAGAGCTTCAGTATACTATATCAACAGAAAAATGGGAAAAAATTCTACAAATGGTTAATTCTTCTTTTATATGCACTAAACATGCTTTATTACAATTTAAGGTAGTACATAGAGCTCAAATGTCTAAAGATAAGCTAGCTTGATTCTACTCCCATATTAACCCTCAATGTGACAGATGTCACTCATAAGTTGCTTCATTAACCCACATGTTTTGGTCATGTCCCACCTTATATAACTATTGGAAGGACATATTTGCTATCATTTCCTCAGTTTGGAATATTGATTTACAACCCCATTTTATTACTGCAATTTTTGGTATACCAAATGAGGATAGTAGTCGACTTTCCCCTTCAATTAGACGAATGATCGCTTTTGTAACCCTAATGGCTAGAAGGTCTATATTACAAAATTGGAAAGAAGTAAACCCTCCTACCACATTTCAGTGGTTCTCTCAAACTATTTCTTGCTTGAGCTTAGAAAAAATTAGAAGTACTATTTTTGTTCCATCAATTAAATTTGAAGAAACTTGGAAACCATTTATTCGACATTTTCATATGAGTTAATTTGACCTCTTCCGGACCTTTTCTCTTTTTATCCTTGTTCTGGTATGGAGTTCCGGAGTTTTTGACACTATCATGTATATATAAACTATTATTATTCCCCACGTTAGTCTAGGTTTATTTTTTTTTCTAATATATATTTTTTCTTGTATTTTTTTATATATTTTTTTCTTTTCTCTCTTTTAGAGATTACCCTTTTTCATGTATAATCAATATAGGTTTGACTGATTATTATATGATGTTTTTTTACTGATATTTTAATAAGATATTGATATCTTATTACTAATTCAATGTCAAGCCTAATGTATTTACAATCTATTCAGTGTTGTTATGTTATTTTTTATATATGTGAATCAATAAAAAGATTGAAAAAGAAAGAGAACATTTCTATGCTGTCTCTTTTCTATGTAAAAACTTTTTCTGTGTAAAGGTGTGTTCAGCTGAAGTTCTGCAGTCCATACCTCAATTCACAACAACCTTTGCTCCCCAAACCTCACTTTCATTTCGACATTTGTCTCCTGCCTTGACAAACTCTCAGTTTTGAAATAATCCACTGCATGACATGCGCTAACTTCATAACCTCCAGCACCTTGAGCATTTGTGGTTTTCACTGTTCTCAATTCTAACAACTTGCGCACCTTCATTTTGGAATGGTATAGAGGACATTTTGGTCCATTGTGTTTATGTCACTTTCTAGTAGAGTTCTTCAAGCAATTCCAACCCCTATATGCAAGGACATATGCTTTTATAGAAATTGCCGAATAATAAAATTTAGGTATTTAGGAAAATGTAATGGAATGTTTATGAAATATAAAACTCCCCTCTACCAAATGTACACAACCTACACCATTTATCCATTTCCAGTATATATCATTTTAACAGTTAGTTTTATTTTACTTGAGGATATTTACTATTTACAAGTAACCCTTCACTTTGACTTCCCTCCTTTTCCCAGTTGTAATTAACCACCATGGTATCACAGAAATTTGTATTCAATATTAATAACACAAAATGAAAACAGATATAAAGGAAAGCACACTGATACTAAATAAAATAACTAATATTTCACTAAAAAGCAAATATCTGTCATACATTTACTGAATATTCTATAAAACAGAACAATTTCAGTTTAAAGCGTGTTTGCATTGGTCTCGTCTATTTCAGGTTGAGCCATTTTATTTCTCTCTCAGAATATGATCTAATGTTATTAAAGCAACAGGGAGTATAAAACATCTTTCTTAAAAAAGATACAGTTTCATGCTCTTTTTAAATCTTCACTTTACTTTTATTAGAAAATATACAATGGTTTTAAATTCTAGGGAACAATCTACATTGGCCAACCTATATACTGTATATGGGCATTGGTGAGGGAAGTTCATTCAAATGAAACAATGGGCAGCACAATAATCTTCAAAGGGTTTAACAAATAAATTTGATTTAACATTACACAATGTTTGTAATTTTATGCAATAGGACGTGGAGCTGTGAACTCTTTTATTGATATCATTGAGAATCCCCATTGTTGAATCTTACACTGCAAGCTTATTACTGCCCTAGATTTTTGTTGCTCTTTAAACACTCTGTATTCAGTCGATGCAATTGATTTTTTTGTTCTATTCTTTGTGCTATCAGATGTAACATCTTACTTAAATTAACTCCCATGAGCACCAGTGTAATTTCCACCACTTCGGTATCCTTCCTTACTCTTTCTCATTGAAACTTTTAAACAGTAATCAACTAGGGGCATCTTCCTTATTGAACTTATGCTTTGCAAACCAATTTAATTCGTCATTTTCACAACAAGCAGATATTGAATACGGTGTCACTGGTGTAGTCTTAATTTGCAGTCAACTCCCAGCAATAATTTTAGGTAGATCTGAAACCACAGGTTCACACGATTCCATGTTACCAGGCAATGTAAATTTGCACATGAGCTATACACATTTCATATGCAAATAACTTATTTTGTTAATGTTGGCAAGCCATTAATAACTATATTACAACTTTTGTTACTGAAGCAGTTCAATCCTGAACATCCATAGTTGTATTTACATTATAGTTGGGCCAGTAGGATAGGACTTCCTGTGGCGATCCACTTCCCAGCGCACTCGAACCGGCTCACAAAGCGGCGCGCGCTGGCATTGAGGCAGGGCCCAAAGTGGGCGCCAAGCCTGGTTCACCAGCAAGGGGAAAAGCCCACACGTGGGACGGGACTGCGAATACGCACCCTCTACAGTATTTCCGCTTGGGGAGGGTGGGATCAGGAAGGCCTTAAAGCGAGGCCACGACGTTTGAATAAATCTCTTTTTGCAAATGCAGCTCACCAACTCTGTGTCGTTATTGCAGCGCTGCGTATAGCACACCACTACATTCCTATCATTTATCATCTGTCATTGTGATATGGGGTCAGCTACTTCAAATGGTCACTGGTGTTAGCACAGGATTACTTCGCTGAGGGTTGATCGGGGCCAGAGGGTTTCTGAGGCTAGAATTATTGTATGTTAGGCAGCTGAGGAAAAATACAAGCAAAGAGGGAGAGCAGTGACAAGACTGATAGTACATCACACAGTTTTTCAGGAATTTTATTGAAGTCCCTGGATCCAGTTTGCAAGAAGAAGAAATGATAAAGGCTCCCAAACAAGAGAGCGAGGCACGGCAACAAGGCAGAAAATAAACACAATGTTTATATCTGACAGCTAAACAGAGCAAGCATGAGAACAAGAGTGAGAGAGACATGCTCCGAAGATAAAATAATTGGTTATTTGGGGAAAGAAATAAATATATATACTAAAGCTATTATGAACTCCGTGGAGCATGTGGGGATCTTCCAAAATCCAGGCATTCTTTCTTTTTTCTTTTCTCCTATAGGGATGTTAGGGGGGAGGGGTTGGGGGGGGGGGGGAAGGGTAGATAATTTTTTTTTCTTTCTGTAATCATTTGAAAATAAAAAAAATTAAAAAAGGGTGAGAGAGACAGAGAGAAGCATAGAGGCAGACAGAAAGACAGCATGGTATGAGATGGTTTGCAAGAGGATCAAGAGTGGGAAATAGAAATATAGTACGATAGCAGAAATCTCAAAGAACTACTTCATGCGTCATGTGCAGAAGTGCTGCTATTAAGATATCTGGAGCTACTCAAGAGTTAAAGGTGCTGATAGTGAAAAACCAGTGCTGGCAGAGACATGCACCCGAGTTTCCTTACCCATAATCATCAACCACATGACCACATTGAGGACTTAAAAGTAAGGGTGCGTCTGTCTAATATGCCAGTTACTGGATGAAGAAATTGCTGGCAATCTCCATGGGTGGGATTTCGCAATTCCCCAGAAATTGCTTGAAATGAACAAATTACAAAAATGGAGGATTGTTTTTGCAGAGGATAATCCTGAGCAGATAACCCAGCACTGACTGCCACAGGATTTCTAGTTTATCATTTTCAAATCTTCAAAAATTACTTCAAAAATATGAACATTTTGAACCTCTATTCATACAAGTTATGAGAAATATTACAGCAACTGGGGAAAATGTTTGGTGCAATTTGTCACTTCTTGATGGAAATTTAGGGAGTGATTTTGCATACTTTGCCTTGCAAAAGAACTAGTGACCCTTTACTTCATTCTTCTTCATTCTGGACAGTTTCTTCTGCTACACAAAGTAGGGAGGTCATTGTGATTTCAAAATTGCGTGGCTGAGGAAAGAAAGTATTTGAAAAGTACAAGACACCTTATAAAGAGTATTATTCAATCACTGGAAACTATTTTTTTCTGTGTTGTAAGCTCTGTGTATTCTATTACACTGAAATGGGAGGGAGGGAACAAAGAAATGGCTATTTTCATGCTTGATATTCAGAACCTCTTAATAACTGCAGAAGCAAAGATATCGCTGTGATCAAAGAGAATTTCAAACCATCCTACACAAGTGAAGGGACTAATTAGAGAAAAATAAAATGCTGCTAAATGCTGTTATCTATAATAATCAAGGTCAAATTTTCTTCGGTCTCCAGGTCCCAAAATAAAAATTTTGTCAGTCTCAGTCATTAGAAATAAAAGATTCATCTCATTGATTCATTGCATTTTACACTAATGCATTATCACAAGTATAGAGAGGTAGCTAAACAAAACAATATTAAAATTACTTAATATGACAAAGTGCTTGAAATGTTTCTATTGTGTAAAACATGCTTCTAATTAATCATCACATTAATTCAGCAAACAACTATTTTCTATTTCAACTTATCAAATATTCATGAACATCATGTTTATATGACACTCTGCATTCCACTGAAAATCTTGAACCCCGTGGATATTTTACAGTGCTTTCAGAGCACTTTTTCAAATGGAAGACTTGAAAAGTATAATTAATAATTCCAAATGTAAATTTAAATTCCAGATCTTACATCCACTTTATTTTCTAATCATCTCAACACGAAACTGGTTGTGTTTTTGTAATTTATCAATTTCACATATGCCCCAAATCAAAATTATGGTAATGAATGTGTATGGATTATTGCATCATTATGTTCTTAATCCTATTCACTTATCTCCAACAACAGAACACTTGACTGAATGATTATCTGAAAATGACAAAACGTGTGTGTGTGTGTGTGTGTGTGTGTGTGTGTGTGTGTGTGTGTGTGCGCGTGTCTGTCTGTCTGTCTTATGAGAAAGAAAAATATTAAGTAAAATAAATTAATTACCATTAATTTGATTCACTATAAATCAAAATTATATAACCTACCCTAAAAATAATTGATTAGAGTTATTTATTTGAATCTGCTGTAGATTTCGTCTACTTTCAACCAGATTTACAGCATTTTTCTCTTTATGATTCAGAAAAACATCTCACTCTCATTCTATGCTTTGAACACAAAGCCAGATCCCATCTTACCTGCATTGCCCAGAGGTAGTCTAATCGCAACTTTAGGTCTAATTGTCTAGAGTGAAGTCCAAGAGCACAAGCGAAAAGCAGGATTGCCAAAACAGATTCATATCCTCGTATGTAAAATGAGCTGCCTCTACAGAAATCATAGAACAAGGAACAACTTCTTGACATTTCAGTGTTAGTTCTTTGGGTGAAAAATATATTAATACAATTTTAATATTTGTATGAAATTTTAAATAGAAATAATGAATTTAGAAAAGAATTAAGTTTCCTTGATTAAAATAAATCAGAAGACACTGTCATACAGCTGAATGATTGATGAAAAATAAACTCTTACTTTTGTTTTACAGATTTTCTACACATTACAGTCAATGATGTTATATTGTTATTCTCTCTTTTTAAATATGTAGCTAATTGACTTACATTGAACAATTGAGAATTTTATTTAGGTTGTAAAGAAAATAGTACATTTCTTTGATGGTACTTCTAAGGATCACTAGTTAAATGGTAAAAAATTATGTCCTTTTAACGACTATCCATAAAGAATTCTAACTACCACTGTTGCAAAGTTTGGGCTAGAAATTTCATGTGTAATATAACAATTCCATGCTCTGTCTGACTGAATTAATTGAAAACCCAGCCACTAAATAGAACTGGTTACATCATCTCCTCGCAACACACTTCTGGACATTCAATGGCATTATTGCATGTCTTCACACACTGAAACCTTTGAGTGAGGCTAATCAGTGTGGAGAGAACGACTGACATTACTCTTGTTGCTTTCTACTGCAAAAATACAGTGAATGATTGAATGAATGAGAAAGGTTTCAGATCTAGAGGCCTCCCTCCAGATGGTTCATTTAAAGGATAAGTTCAACAGTGAAGGTGCTTTCAGGAAGGGCAGATCTTCATTAATATTGTGTCTTATTTTCTTCTTGGGATATGCGGCCACAGATTGGTAGGCCCAGCCATCGTGATTCTCATCCCAGTGGCATTAGTTACAGGGACAAAGATGCACACATCCATACACAGCCAAATTTCCCTAACAGTTGACTCAGTAGGGGAGTTTCTCTTTTAAGAATGTCCCTCAAGAAAATCACATTGGTAAGGTCATGCTTCATTAGTACAAGTCCCGGATGGCTGACAAGAAGCTTCAAATAGGTGGGTCCAGGGCTCCAAGCAGCATCATATCTAATCCCATGTTGTGGTATTTCTAGACAACTTAGTTAAGTGTTCAATATAATATGCATTTAATTTAAGATATATAATTACTTACCCCATCGCTCTTCTGTATCCACTAATTTCAAAAACTACTATGTATAAAATAGTGACGATGAGCAAGAGGATCATTTTTGGTAATGAAGATACACGAAGGAATATTGCAAGACTCAGTGTTCCGACAACACATGCAAGAAAAGCGTAATGAGCTGCATCACAGGGCAATTCATTCATTGTTTTATTGAATCCATCAGGAGCAACAATAACAATAGAGGTGCTGGAGTTGGTAGTCCATACCCAAGGCATACAGCCAACCTGTGTAAAACATAATAAGGTATCAAAAGCAAAGTAACAAGCATTGGTGTTTCTTCCTGAAACCTCCAGAGACAAATTAAAACTGCAATTCTGTAATAGTTACTGGGTTTCCTCTAATTAAATGCAACACAGTTTTGAGAGACAGCAGATGCTGGAGATCTGGATCAACACATACAAAGTACAAATCTTCAATAATGCTGGAAAGGAAGGAGACAGAAGCCAGAATAAAAGGGTGGGGGAGGGAGAGGAATAGGAACTGTCAGACCCAACCATTTCCTCTCTACTGCTCCCTTTGTGCCTTCTTTTTTAATCCTCATGAAGGATGTCAGCCTGAAACTTAATTTTCTTCCATAGATACTGCCTGCAGCATTTTGTGTGTGTAATCCATAATTTTAATACTTTGGACAACACATACAGTACAGTATGTTCCAATGGTGAGATTGCACTTTTGCTGTTAATTCTCAATAAATGATAAAATTAGTAGTTAAAAAGACTTCCTGGTAATCAAAATCAAAGTGAAGTTGAATATGCCAGATTAACCCAACAGATCAAGTAATTCAAAAAGTCAAACTCTCTTTTCCAAGATCTTCATCAATATATTAAGCAGTTTCATGATTGACATGTGTACGTCTTAATCCATTGGTGAGGACCATAGCAGAACAAATGCTTCATGACAAGCTTCAATTTAAATGGGATGAATTTGATGAATTCAGCATGTGATGAGTGATCTCTTCTGCTATATTCTACCCAATGTAAAGATGAAACATATGACCCTGATAACTATATGACTGACCATCAATCTGAAGTCACATTATCCTTCACTGACCATTTGAAGACAAGCATCAGTTTTTGTGCAAGGAGTTGTAGGAATTTTATTTGCACACAAATACAAATGCAGCTGTTAACCCACCCCTTTTCCTAGTTAAGGAAGGAATACTGATCATTTTATATCTCTTTGAATTTATCTTTTCTTCAAATATTGCCATATAATTGAGTGATGCCTGAATGAATGGCTATCGCCAGCAGTTTAAGCAATTTATCCTAAGTACGCTGCTATTAAATTAATAATAACTTGTCCCTAATGTTACTCCTGTTTTCTCTGTATATTCTTCCTCACATGGAGAGCTTGACATTTCGACATAAAGAATTTCATGAATTAAATTTCACAGGTAAATCAAACAAATTCGAATTCAGGCTTGGGATGTGCAAACATGGTGAAAGAGGACAGTTCGCAGACATGGAAATCAGTGATACATTAGTGCTGCTTTTCTGAGTAGTGATGCAGCTTACCAAGTCTTAGTTGGTGAATATCATTCCATTCTATCCGGTGGTTGAACTACATCAACCAATTGGAAGAAAAGTCCTTGTATATTTCATGAGTGAAATAGTCCTATAGTCCTAAAAAAAGGTCACTAAAGCAGGTAGACAGGACATGCACAGAAGTGTACCCCATAGTAGAGTGTGAAATGGAGTTGGCAACTACTGTTTTCACAAAAACAGCTGGTTTGTACTGGTTGAAATTCTTAAGAAATTTTGATGGTGATGTTCGTCTATGAGGCTTTGATTTACAAGTATGTTCAAAGATTAAATCTTATGTGTGCTATCTTGTCAAATGCCTTCTGAAAATCCAAGTACACAACATGAACCAATTCTCCTTCGTCTATTCTACTTATTATTTCTTCAAAAAATTCCAACAGATTTGTTGAGCAAGATTTTCCCTTGAGGACACCATGCTGTTTATAGTCTATTTTATCAGGCGTCTCTGAGTGCTCCAAAATCACATCCTTAACAATTGACTCCAACATCTTCCAAACCACTGAGGTCAGACGAACTGGCCTATAATTTTCTTTTTCCTGCATCTCTCCCTTCTTGAAGAGTGGAGTGACATTACAATTTCTCGGTCTTCCAGAACTATTCCAGATTCTGGAAAAACCATTACAAATGCCTCCTAAATCTCTTCAGCCACTTCTTTCAGAATCCTGGGGTGTACACCATCTTGTCCAGGTGACTTATCTACCTTAGATCTTCTGTTTCCCTAGAACCCTTTCCCTAGTTATGGTAGTTTCACACACTTCATGACCCTGACACCTAGAACTTCAACCATACTACTGGTGTGCTGGTGTCTTCCACAGTGAAGACTGATGAAAAATACTTATTCAGTTTGTCTGCCATTTCCTTGTCCCCCATTACTACCTTTCCAGCATAATGTTCCAGCAGTCCAATATCCACTCTTGCTTCTCTTTTACACTTTATGTATCTGAAGAAACTTTTAGTATCCTCTTTAATATTATTGGTTAGCTTACTTTCATATTCCATCTTTACCTTCTTAATGACTTTTTAGTCACCTTCTGTTGGTATTTGAAAGCTTCCTAATCCTCTAACTTCCCACTAATTTTTGCTTTATTATATGCCCTCTCTTTGGCTTTGACTTCTCTTGTGAGCCACGGTTATGTCATCTTGCCTTTAGAATACTACTACTTCTTTGGGATGAATATATCCTGCGCCTTCTGAATTGCTTCCAGAAATTCTGGCCATTGTTGCTCTGCTATCATCCCTGCCAGCATTCTTTTCCAGTCAATTCTGACCAACTCCTCTCTCATGTCTCTGTAATTCCCTTTACTCCACTGTAATACTGATACACTCTCAAAATTCAGGGTGAATTCAATCATATCACAATCAATTGCTCCTAAGGGTTCATTTACATTAAGCTCTCCAATCAATACTGCTTCATTGCAGAACAACCAATTCAGAAAAGCTGTCCCCTAGTGCCATGAGTTGCTCTAAAAAGCCATCTTGTAAGCATTCTAGAAATTCTCTCACTTGGAATCCAGCCCCAACCTGATTTTCCCACACTACCTGCATATTGAAATCCCCCATGACTATTGTAACATTGCCCTTTTGACATGCATTTTCTATCTCCCATTGTGTTTTCATAGACCACATCCTTACTACTGTTTGGAGGTCTGTATACAACTCCCATCAAAGTCCTTTTACTCTTGCAATTCCTTAGCTCTATCAACAATGATTCTACATTTTCCGATCCTATGTCACCTCCTTCTAATCATTTTTTCTCATCTTTCAGTGGAAAGATCCTAGTTAAAGTAATATGCAGAAAGTGCAGGCAGAGAAACATGGAGGGCTCTAGAAAGTGGATCTGGTTTATTCAAGGTTATTTTCAGCCTATGTAAACAGACACAATGGTATATTTTGAGTAAAGTGCTGAACAATGGACTTTTGTGGTCTCTATGAAGCATTGAACAACCAGACTCATCTGGATTTCTATGGACTTCTATCTATAGGCAGATAATAACAATTTGAGCAATGACAATTGAATGGCAATTCAAGTCAGAATAGTAACATAGCTGACAAATTCAATGAATCTACCCCACCTTTTATAGGGCAAATTTCAAAACTCAGAATTACTCATGTGGATCCAAAATATGAGCTGACCAATACAAAATTAAACATAGAAAGTTAAAATTACTCAGATTGTAGGACTTGTATTCACTGCCAAAAGCTATACTATATTGATATAATTTCTACTGAATTTATGTATTTGATGTAGTTAAAAGGTTAAATAAAATGATGTTTGCTTACCACACATCCTTGGGCCACAGCATAAGTCAAGACAGCTATGAAGATGCAGATAATAGTTCGAATTTGTATTGTCAGGCATCCTGGAAAACACTGAAGAGATAATGAATTAGATTTCTGTAAACTATACTTTGCATATTTTACCTCTCTAATACTTTTAGTTAACATTTGGTAATGTATAGCTTATGATTTGGTTGATATCAATGCAAACATTTCAGTAACCATTTAAATAGTAATTCTGTGCTTCTCAACTGCACAATACATTGGTGGGGAACAGCACATAACATAATACCTTTTGTCGATTATCACAGAATCACTCCTGAAGGTAATACAAGCTATTTATTTCAATCCAGAGATCAACTTATACAGATTAAGAAAGTCTCACTGTAATTGATCTCAGAAATCAAAATTTTCCAAAGAGAAATTAACCACTAATGTATCTTGGGATTCTACAGATGTGAACGAAGAGACTGGTTATGCTAACTGTTGTAACCATGACTGATTAATATATTGCACATCACCTGATGTAATACTTCTAAATTGAAAACAAAATAAACAATATCCCTTGGCTCTTTACAACTGATAGACAGTAGACATATTGTCATTTATTTGAGGGAATTTCATACACAGGCCATTAAATGGGTTGCACTCTTAGGAAAACCCATAGCAGAGCAAACTATTAGTTTCTAAACAATATACTCAAGTCAAATAATTTGATCATGTTTTAGATGATCACCAATTTAGAATCAGAATCGGTTTTAATGTCATTGGCATATGTCATGAGATAGTTGTTTTGAGGCTGCAGTACAGTACCTAGTAAGATATATATGTAGTTAAATAATTAATGCAAAAAGAGAGTAAAATAGTGAGGTTGAGTTCATAGGTTGGTCAATTTCCCTCGGGATTAATAAAGTATGTCTGTCTGTCTGTATTTCTCATTCATAAATCTGATGGTGCAGGGGAAGACACTGTTCCTAACTTAGTGTGTGTGTCTTCAGGCTCCTATACCCCCTCCCTGATGGCAACAAGGAATGGAAGGCATGTGAGGGGTGATGGGGGACCTTGATGATGGATGCCACCTTTTTGAGGCAGGTGTGGTCGATGCAGGGGAGACGAATGCCTCTTAAGGAGATGGCTGAGTTTTCAAATTTCTGCAACTCATTCTGATCCTGTGCAGTGACCCCTCCATAATAAACATTGATGCAACCAGCTAGAATGCTCTCCATGGTACATCTTTAGAAATTTGCTAGTCTTTGGTGACATACCACAATCTCCTCATACTCCTAATGAAATAAAGCCACTGTTGTGCCTGCTTTGCAATTGCATCAATATGTATTCAGAGATGTTGACACCCAGGACTTGACTCTGCTCACCCATTTCTCTGCTGATCCCTTGATGAGGACAAGTGTGTATTCTCTTGACTTCTCCTTCCTGAAGTTCATAATCAATTCTTTGGTCTTTCTGATGTTGAGTGAAAGGTTGTTGTGACACCACTCAACCAATGATCTATCTCACTCCTGTGTACCTCCTTGTCACCATCTGAGATTCTGCCAACAATAGTTGTCTCATCATCAAATTTATAGATGCCATTTGAACTATGCCTAGCTGCATGGTCATTGGTGTAGAGAGAATAGAGCAGTGGGCTAAGCATTGCATCCTGAGGTGTGCTGATATCGAATGTCAGCAAGATGTTATTTCCATCTTGCACTAACTATGGTCAATCAATGAGGAATTCAATTTTCAACATCATGAAAGGGTTTATCCTCCCTTTCAAAGAACCTTCTATACCTTTCACTTTATGTACATAACCAGGATTCTTTTAATTTACCTGAATCCATCAGCTTTCATATGCATTCTCAATTCTAACAACTAGATTATCGTAACTGTATATTGTGATGCAAAACTTTATTAGAAATTAATTAATTCTTATCAACTGTCTAATTTTGGAGGCATAATCATCCTTAAACTGATCTGGGCAAAACATAGGAAAAGCACCTGCACAAGGGGAAAAGTCCAGGAGATACCAAACTTTGCATTCAGGCAGCATTTGGGAATTGGAATTGCTGAGGTTGTGCTACCAGAAGCTCTCTCTGTAATTGTGCTGTGGGTGAGCAGGCACTTACAATAAAATTCCACTTCCAATTAGATTGGAAGTATGTAATTGAACCACAAGGTCAATTAACCTATTAACTGCAGGCAAATGAATGATGAGTGTGCTAAAGAATGTTCCCTTGCAACGACAATGATTTTTACTTCAGTAAGTGCATAAGCTTATCAAAAATTAAAAAATTGAAAACCAAGTTCTACTTAGGCAAAATTAATGACCTGTAAGTTTACCTGATACTATTAACATAGGATCTTGGAGAAACGAAAAGACCTGGTTGTTCAACTACAAATATCTTAAGGTTCTTTCAGGCCAAAAGTGGTCTGTACCAAATGCAGCAGGCTAAGGTTATGCATTAATTCTGTAGACTATAACAAAATACTTGTACTCTGACCAACTTAAAACAAAAAGTGAAAAACAAAATTCAATTCACCTGCACTCGTGTGACATGGAGATACATGATACAAGCAACCAGGAAACAAATGCAGAACACCAGGAGGACAAGGACCACGGTGCTCCTGAAAAAGCAATAATGCAAGAAATATATAAGAACATAGAAAACATAAACAGAATTAGACCTGGACCTGCTGCACAATTCAATAAGGTTGTAACGACTGATGTACTCCTCGCCCATCACTTTCCTGCTTTCTCCCCCTGGACTCTTTTATAGTTCAAATATATGTCAAGCTCTGCCTTCAATATATATTCAATTTCACCACATCCACTGCTCTCTGGGGAAGAGAGCTACAAAGATTCATGTCCATCTGAGACAAGATTCTGGTTTCTTATTTTTTGTCTGAGGCGAGTGACCTTCATTCTAAAACCAGGCCCCAAAATTCCTGATACCTCCACCAGGAAAAAACATTCTTCCCAATCACTTTATTAACTGTTTGTTACATCCTGAAAAGAACTCTAGCAATTTTTTTTCGACAATTTCCTTTTCATAAAAACATACTGACTTGGCATTATTGTCTCATGATTTAATTATCTTGCTATTCACTCCTTAATATTGGATTCCAGCTATTTTTCCCCAAATGACAAATGAGAGGCTAAGTATTCTACAGTTCCTCCTTTCTTGAAACAAAGTGGTGCATTTATGGTTTTCCAATCTCTGGGACCTCTCCAGAATCTAATCAGATTTCGGTAGATTACTACCAATGCATCCATTCTACAGAGTTTATGAGGCAAGTCATAAGTTCCAGGGGATCTTACCATTTCTAATACTCTTTCTGTGCCAACATAAGCAGTTTGTGGTAACTTACATACAATCATGTTCACTTTAGATTAGAGAGATGAAAAATGTAAACAATACTTACTGTGGTATTATGAGAAGGTACAGAAGGCCAAATAAGGCAGCGAGTACCAACGAGAGGATGACTGCACTCGTAAAATATTCATCATGAAGCTGATGATACTGTGGGTGGAAGAGCTAAAGTGAATCTTTTCTGTGAACATGAGATAAATCACGATGCACTGCCTTAGGATCAAAATTTATTGAACACTGATTTAGAAATTGGCTGCATTTTAGCAAAAATTATTTCAAAGCAAGACACTAGCATAGCACTTCTTTGACAGGGTTAAAAGTAATGTTAACATTTTGGTCTTGATGTGTTCATTTGTTATAACTGTAACATATGCCAGCATTTCGTTCATCGACCTTAGCTCAGAGTTTAACATAATCATCCCTCAGAGGCTGGGAGGTAAACTGTCCTCACTGGAACTCAACATCCTCTCCCCTCTCTGTAATTGGATCTTGACAGAAAGACCCCAGTCAGTCCAATTTGGTAGCAGTGTCTCAAACTCCATCACACTGAGCACTGGTGCCCCCTGGGTAGAGTGCTCAGCCCACTGCAGTTCACACTGTTGACTCATGACCACACTGCCTGATCCAGCTCAGCCACATCATCATGTTCGCTGATTGGTGGCTGGCCTCATCAGCAACGGTGATGAATCGGCATGCAGACAGGAGGTAGAGAGGCAAACTGAGTCTCAGTGTGGACCAGACAAAGGAGAGGATTGTGGACTTCTGGCAGGCACAGGTCAACTACTCTCTATTGCACATCAATGGCTCTGGCACGGGAAGAGTGAAGAACACAAAGTTCCTTTGTGTGACATGATGGACAATCTAACCTGGACCCACAACACCTCTTCAACAGTCAAGAAGGCCACAGCAGTGCTTATACTTTCAGAGGAGGCTGAAGCATGCAAGGCTCCCCATCCTCATTCTAATAACTTTTTTACAGGAGCACCATTGAAAGTGTCCTGTCTGCCTGCATCATTGTGAGGTACGGGAGCTGCAAGTTCCTACAGAGGATAGTAAAAACTGCCAAGAGGATTACCAGGGTCTCCCTTCACTCTATTTGTAACATGTACTGGGACAAAGGGCCCGAAGCATTGCTGAGGATCCCTACCACCCAAACCATAACTCTTTGACCTTCTACCAACAGGAAGAAGGCACAGGAACATCAGGTTTAGGAATGCCTATCTGGATAACAGCTTCTTCCCTCCAGCTGTAGATTAATACCCTGCCACCACTGAGTTCTCATCACTAGGACAGCAACTGTTACTGTTTATTGTATTGTTTACATGTGCTGTACATCCCATGCATTTTAAATTATATTTTATTTATTTATGGCAATATTTTGTTTTATGTGATGTGTATGATATATATTTTGTGGCTGCACTGTGGTCTGGAGGAATGTTTCATTTGGTTGTATATATGTTGTCAGATTAACTTGATCTATGATAAATGGATTTTATCATGTATTGCCCTCATATTTGCCCTCAGTTTTCCTGTAAACATTGAAGTGATTTGCAATAATTAGAGTGCTAAAACAGAATGGTGTCCTCTGTAAGTGACCTGAGACCTAAGTGACACAGCAAGCATTAACAAATCACATATTCATACATGAAGACCTCCCTGAGATACGACGCAAAGTTGCGCTCAGAAAGTGCTTAAGTAAGAGCGTTAAGTTCAGAGCAAAGCTATGGAAATAAAGCACGAAAGGGGGAATAAAGATGACATTAGGGAGGTTAAAAAAATTGAACTAAAGATCTGAAACAACATATATATATTTTAAACTCTAAAAAAATTCTAATAACTGTTGTACTATTGCAGTGTAAAATTAATGGACAAGCAAGGCTCACACTTTGTATAACACCACATGTTTTGCTCTCCTTATTGGGCAACTAATGAGTAAATGTTGCAACTTCATGCTGTTACATGTACGTGAACGCTGTTTACCTCAGTGAAGAACCCATGTGCTGCAGTGGAGCGATTTGGAAACCATGGATAGCAGCTGTTGATTTCTGTGTGTAATTGTGTATGTGCAGATGTCAGAACTTGCAGTTTGATTTACTGCTTAATAATGTTGAGTGCCGGTAGCTTCAACATTATTGCAATTATAACTCGAGGCAATTATACGGAGAACAATGAATTATGTATCTGCAGTCCAACGAAATGCCATGTCAGGCAGCACAATCTGAAATTAACTAGACACTGTTAATGTAATCTTAAATCTATTAAATACCAGATTTCTTTCAATTATACAGAAAACAATACAAAATTCAAACTCAATATGAAATTCAATACTTTAGTAGATGGTCATTACACTTAAATAGTAGGAAGATAGACACTAATCTCACATAATTGTCAACAGCTACCAGTAATCAAAGAGCAAACAGCCTCAGCCATGTTATGATAATATATGACACATATCAATAAGCACTTTAACATAAAAGAAATAGCACCATTGCACAGCAATAATATATTTAACTGGTGCAGGGTCATGCAACGTGGAGGTGTAAATCACTGGGATAAATTGCCTGCACTTCAACAAGCTGCTTTATTAGTCATTAAGGGAAACATTGTTTATCAAACTGCAGTATTCAAGAAGAAAATTAATTCCATCAATGAGCCATTTGTTGTCTAAATAATGGGAAATCTCTCAGACGAAGAGCAATAGGGAAGTCAATAGCACATATAGTGTCTCTTCAATGCCTCTTCTTTCCGACTGAAAGCACTGGACAACAAAGATTTTGCTTCCTGAATGCTGTTGAGTGTGTCTATGGATTTTCGGCTGCTGATCATGATAACCACCATGAAATTTCAATATAACACACCAATTTTTTTGGAATCACCTATAATGATAATTTCAATTAATAATTCAAGTCAGAATAACTGATGCCAAGATTAAGGAAGGTATTTTTGTTGTTCGACAATTCAAGCAGGTCATCAATGAAAGGCAATCCAAAGAAACTTCTAGTGGGACCGGAGAAAAGCACATGCAAGGCATTCAAGGATGTTGTTGAAAATTTTCTTGGCTATAACAAAGCACTAAATTACATGCAGCTCATTGACAATGTGTCACTGAAGATGCATTTTCTGCATTCCCATTTAGACTTCTTTCCAGCAAATCTTGTCCCTGTCAATGATGAGCATGGTGAAAGGTTTCAGCTAGACATTACAGTCATAGAGAAATGTTATCAGGGCAATTGACATCCATCAATGCTGGATGATTACTGTTGGGCTCTTAAATGAGAAGCCTCAGATACTGAGTACAAATGAAAATCATCAACAAAACGTTTTTAGCTTTGAACAAAGCATCATCGCCATTATGCGATTAAACACATTATATTCAATAAAAGTTAATTTCTTGTTTCTCCTAACTCCTATATGATACTAGAGGTCTGGAATTATATTTGTGTTTAGCTTCAAGTGGTCTATCATGAACAAAAAGAAAAATCTGAGGTAGCAGCACTTTCAAAAAAATTTGTTGTCCCGTAATATCTGCCTTGTAACATACTAACATCACTCCATGTCCACAGTTGTCTATCACAGCAGTACACCACTTCATAAATCAGCCTTATGCTACAGAAGGAAGGCATTAATCCAAGACCATCAATTCCAGTCTATCTATCTACGTATATAGTTCTTTGTGTGGTTTTACTTTACTGATATTTTATACGTACCTGCTATCTTGTATGGGTGAGGACAAGGCCACAAGCTGTGGTGTAGCTTGCTTACAGCTGACAGAAGAGAGGTGTTGGAGCCGGTGCGCTGCAGAGGGGTCATTGTAACGTAGCTTGCAGGTTGGAGTTGGTGCTGCTCTCTAATGCTTGCTCGACAGAAGGCCAGCTATATTGTGGTCGAATGCAGATTTTTGCAGCATTCATCACTTGGGTCTGGGCTTTTTTCTTTGTGTGTGTGTCTGTGTGTGTTTTGCACCTTGGCCCAGGAGTAACGCTGTCTCATTTGGCTGTATTCATGTATGGTTGAATGACAATTAAACTTGAATTGAATTGAATTGAATTGAATTGGAAGAGGGTTACTGAATAGCATATGGCTTATTGTCCTACATAAAGTTGCTCTTTAAATACACACAAACTGTGATAGACTTTCTGCCGATCTGTAATGATTTTGGTGCAGCAACACTTCCCTCCTCATCTTTCTATCAATTACTAAAAACCTATGTCCTCTGATTTTTGATTGCACTGCAAGGGGAAATTAGGTCATCTATCTTTACTTTAAGCACCTCAAATCTTATAACAGCTCTAGCTCCTTTGTTCCTAAAACAAATCAACTCTGAATTATCCAATCTTTTCAGCTGTAAATCTACTCTGCACCATACCCAGTGGATTGCAATTTCTCTGGTGATATGCCAAATACAGGGTATGCACAATTGGAGCTGTGGACTGACTGACATTTTCACTGCCTCAGTGACTGTCACAATGAATGATTCTGGCTTCCTTTCAAGGATCCGTGGACCTGCATTCCAAGGTAACTTTGTTGTTTTGTATTATTTATTTTTAGAAACATAGAAAATAGGTGCAGGAGTAGGCTATTTGACCCTTTGAGCCTGCACCGCCATTCAGTATCATCATGGCTGATCATCCAACTCAGAACCCTGTAGATGCTGCATTTAATTCCCTCGTCTATATCATTAGTATATATTGTAAACAACTGGGGTCCCAGCACTGAGCCTTGCGGTACCCCACTAGTCACTGCCTGCCATTCTGAAAAGGTCCCGTTTACTCCCACTCTTTGCTTCCTGTCTGCCAACCAATTCTCTGTCCACATCAATACCATACCCCCAATACCGTGTGCTTTAAGTTTGCACACTAATCTCCTGTGTGGGACCTTGTCAAAAGCCTTTTGAAAATCTAAATATACCACATCCACTGGCTCTCCCCTATCCACTCTACTAGTTACATCTTCAAAAAAAATTCTATAAGGTTCATCAGACATGATTTTCCTTTCACAAATCCATGCAGACTGTCCGATGATTTCACCTCTTTCCAAATGTGCTGTTATCACATCTTTGATAACCATCTCCAGCATTTTCCCCACCACCGATGTCAGACTAACTGGTCTGTAATTCCCTGGTTTCTCTCTCCCTCCTTTTTTTAAAAAGTGGGGTTACATTCGCCATCCTCTAATCCTCAGGAACTAATCCAGAATCTAAGGAGTTTTGAAAAATTATCACTAATGCAGCCACTATCTCTTGGGCTACTTCCTTAAGTACTCTGGGATGCAGACCATCTGGCCCTGGGGATTTATCTGCCTTTAATCCCTTCAATTTACCTAACACCACTTCCCTATTTACATGAATTTCCCTCAGTTTCCCCCATCTCACTAGACCCTCAGTCCCTTACTATTTCTGGAAGATTATTTATGTCCTCCTTAGTGAAGACAGAACCAAAGTAGTTATTCAATTGATCTGCCATGTCTTTGTTCCCTATGATCAATTCACCTGTTTCTGACTGTAAAGGACCTACATTTGTCTTGACCAATCTTTTTTCTTTTTACGTATCTATAAAAGCTTTTACAGTCAGTTTTTATGTTCCCTGTCAGCTTTCTCTCAATCTTTTTTCCTTTTCCTAATTATGCCCTTTGTCCTCTTCTGCTGGTCTCTGAATTTCTCCCAGTCTTCATGTGTGCCACTTTTTTTTGCTAATTTATAGGTTTCGTCTTTGGACTTGATACTATCCCTAACTTCCTTTGTCAGCCACGGGTGCACTACCTTCCCTGGTTTATTCTTTTGCCAAACTGGGATGAACAATTGTTGTAGTTTATCCATGCAATCTTTAAAGGCTAGCCATTGTATATCCACCGTCAACCCTTTAAGTATCATTTGCCAATCTATCTTAGCTAATTCACGTCTCATACCTTCAAAGTTACCCTTCTTTAAGTTCAGAATCTTTGTTTCTGAATTAACTATGTCACTCTCCATCTTAATGAAGAATTCCACTATATTATGGTCACTCTTACCTAAGGGGCCTTGCATGACAAGATTGCTAACTAACCCTTCCTCATTGCTCAATACCCAATCTAGAATGGCCTGCTCTCTAGTTGGTTCCTCGACATGTTGGTTCAGAAAACCATCCCGCATACATTCCAAGAAATCCTCTTCCTCTATATGTAGATTGAAGTCACCCATTATAACTACTGTTCCTTTGTTGCACGCATTTCTAATTTCCTGTTTAATGCCATCCCCAACCTCACTACTACTGTTAGGTGGCCTGTACACAACTCCCACCAGCGTTTTCTGCCCTTTAGTGTTATGCAGCTCTACCCATATCGATTCCACATCCTCCAGGCTAATGTCCTTTCTTTCTATTGTGTTAATCTCCTCTCTAACCAGCAATGCTACCCCACCTCCTTTTCTTTCCTGTCTATCCTTCCTGAATATTGAATATCCCTGGATGTTGAGCTCCCATCCTTGGAGCCATGTCTCTGTGATCCCAACTATATCATATTCATTAATAACTATCTGCACATTTAATTCATCCATTTTGTTATGAATGCTTCTCGCATTGACACACAAAGCCTTCAGGCTTGTTTTTACAACACTCTTGGCCCTTATACAATTATGTTGAAAAGTGGCTCTTTTTGCTTTTTGCACTGGATTTGCCTGCTTGCCACTTTTACTTTTCACCTTACTACTTTTTGCTTCTACCCTCATTTTACACCCCTCTGTCTCTCTGCACTTGTTCCCATCCCCCTGCCACATTAGTTTAAAGCCTCCTGAACAGCAGTAGCAAACGCTCCCCCTAGGACATTGGTTCCAGTCCAGCCCAGGTGCAGACCGTCCTGTTTATACCAGTCCCACCTCCCCCAGAACTGGTTCTTATGCCCCAGAAACTTGAATCCCTCCTCCTTGCACCATTTTTCAAGCCACGTATTCAACTGAAATATCCTCCTATTTCTACTCTGACTAGCACGTGGCACTGGTAGTAATCCAGAGATTATTACCTTTGTGGTCCTACTTGTTAGTTTATCTCCTAACTCCCTAAATTCACCTTGTAGGACCTCATCCCGTTTTTTACCTATATCGTTGGTACCTATGTGCACCACGACCACTGGCTGTTCACCCTCCCATTCCAGAATGTCCTGCAGCCGCTCAGAGACATCCTTGACCCTTGCACCAGGGAGGCAACATACCATCCTGGAGTCTCATTTGCGGCCACAGAAACGCCTATGTATTCCCCTTACAATCGAATCCCCTATCACTATAGCTCTCCCACTCATTTTCCTTCCCTCCTGTGCCGCAGAGCCACCCATGGTGCAATGAACTCGGCTGCTGCTGCCTTCCCCTGATGAGACATCTCCCCCAACAGTATCCAAAACAGTATAGGAGGGAGATGACCTCAGGGGACTTCTGCACTAACTGCCTACTGCTACGCTGTCTAGTGGCCACCCCTTCCCTTTCTGCTTGTGTAGCCTTTACCTGCGGTGTGGCCAACTCACTGAACGTGCTATTCACGACTTTCTCAGCATCGTGGATGCTCCAGTATGAATCCAATCACAGCTCCAGATGGTCAATGCGGTCTGCCAGAAGCTGCAGTTGGACACACTTCCTGCACACATAGTCATCAGGGACACTGGAAGTATCCCTGATTTCCCACATGCTGCAGGATGAACAAACCACGGAACCAATCTCAGCTGCCAAGACCTACCCAATACTTGCTTCAACTTTTGAAACTTTCTCCTTTGAAAGGAACTTACCTGGCCTTACCTCACTTGGAGTGAAGCTCGTCCTCAGCCTCTTCTAGTCAAAGCCTCAAATCTCCGCTCCTTCACTGGCCCACCAACTTGCCGGTCACTTTCCACAGGCTGCCCACTTGAGCTACCCCTCTATTTATTTGTTTTAGTTTTTCAAACTGCTTGGTCACCTGCCGTCGATTGCCCAATCAGCTGCTTTCTGCTGAGTCTGAGCTATTCAAATCTTGATTGTCTAATCAACGGCTTTCTGCTGAGCTTTTCAAATCTCAATTGACTTGATTGCACAGTCCAACTGCCAAAACTGCCAGAATCTCTCCAGTCAAAGCCTCAAATCTGCACTCCTTCACAGGCCCACTCACTCACTGGCTGCTTTCCAAGCTTCTGACAAGCTTTATGTCTTCATTATCATGTTGCATCTTCCAGATCGATTGCTGCACATTTCTTGCAATATTTTCAGTTTGATGGACCAGACCCATGTGCAATATTCCTTTAAATGACTAATACCTTCATAGGAGTATTACTGTTAATCCTCAATTAAGGAAGCATGCTGAATTGCTGATGAGTCTCAGCCCAAAACGTTGACAGTACTCTTTTCCATAGATGCTGCCTGGCCTGCTGAATTCCTCCAGCATTTTGTGTGTGTTAATTAGTTTAGTTATGTTATGCTTTTTATGTTAGTTTAAGTTATATTTTTTCAGATCTCAAAGTCCGTTTAACATGCAATGAGGCATTTTTTGATGTATAGTCAAAATTAAAAGTTTAAAGTAAATTTATTATCAAATACGCATATACTACCATATACAACTGTAAGATTAATTTTCTTGTGGACATACTCAATAAGTCTATAATAGAATAATAACCATAAAGAATTAATGCAAAACCACATGAACCTGAGCATTCAACCAGTCCGTAAAAGACAACAAACTGTGCAAATAAATAAACAAACAAACAAATAAATAAATCAGCAATGATTATCAAGAACATTGAGATGAAGAGTCCTTGAAAGCGAGTCCATAGGTTGTGAGGACATTTCAATGATGGGGCAAGTGAAGTTGAGTGAAGAGATCTCCTTTGGTCCAAGAGCCTGTTTACTGAGGTGTAATAACTGTTTCTGAACTATTACGAATGTGCCACAACTCTGAAGGGCCGAAGGGTACAAAGTAGCCCCCTCCTTTTTGAGAATCGCAAGATCGCTATTAATTCAGGTCTGGGACCCAGGAAATGAGACCGAGACACACAGAATCCTCAAGGTTTGGAATGTGTCCTGGTCCTCCGAAAGACAAAGCCACGGATAACGGCCATTGTCTCTGGGAGACAGAATTATGTATCGAGTACTGTTCTATTCATTGAAGCCCTCAGGGAATGACCAAAGTGGGCTGGTAGAGGGATGGCATCATCCCAACCTAATTGACATCTGAGACCCTGTGAGTAAGGATAAAAGAGGGTCTGGGGAACAACCCCTTTAGACGCACCAGGAGAAACTCTAGAAATCCCGTGACAGCTTTTAATAGCGACAGCCGGTGGGGCCCGCGTGCGTCCTTTCCCATTGCCTGGGATTTACGGGACTGACCACGGAAGAACGACTTAGCTAAAAGGAAAAGGACACCAACGACATTTCAAAGGATCAACATCATAAAAAAGGAAACTCTGGCAAGTTCCAAAATCTCTCTCTCTTGACTCCAACCAAAGGCTGCAGCCTGAATGAACTTGAGTGACTTTTATATTTCCATCGGACAATACATTATCCCCTAGACAACGATAGAGCTATTTCTTATTGATTATTGTTATACCCGCACCTTTTGATCTAGTATTGACGACGTATAGTATCTGTATGTTTGCATTGATATTATTTTGTGTATTTTTACCAATAAATACTGTTAAAATAGTACCATCAGACTTCAACGGACCTCTCTATCTTTGCTGGTAAGTGACCCAGTTACGGGGTATGTAACAACTTGGGGTTCTCGTCTCGGGATTTGATACCAAATTGGGGGGCCAGTGAATCGGGCTTGTAAGTCTAAACTTGGATCTGGTTACGCGGGTAGCCAGACGGGAAACCAGCAAAGATGGACGTGGATGAGTTTATAGAAAACCCGACTCTGGAGGTGCTAGAGGCGGCCACCAAGTCAGAATTAATAAATATTGTGAAAGGACTAAGCCTCGCAGAGGTGAGGTTGTAGATGAAAAAGCCGGAGGTGCGGAGGGCTATAACTCAGTATTATATTGTGAAGAATGTGTTTTCAGCTGAGGTATTGGAAACTATCCCTGAAAAGGTACCAACTCAGTTAGGTTTGGAGAAATTAAGGTTGGAACATGAAATTAAATTAAAGCAGCTTGAAGCAGCTGAGAAAGAAAAGGAAAGAGCTGAGAAAGAGAAAGAAAGGGCCGAGAAGGAGAGGGAGGCAGAGAAACAGAAGCAACATGACTTGGACATGGAGAAGTTAAGGCAAGAGCAAAGAGATCAAGGGTCAGACCGAGAGGAGCGGTTTAATGTTAGTTGGGAGTTCAGCTTAGTATCTCCATTCGAGGAGACGGATGTTGATAGTTATTTCTTGCTTTTTGAAAAGGTGGCAGTGAATCAGAAGTGGCCCAAAGAGCAGTGGGTGGCGTTGTTACAAAGTGTGTTAAAAGGGAAGGCACAACGGGCATATGCGGCATTGTCCATGGAGGAGGAAGAGTCGGAGAATTATGAGAAAGTAAAGGAGGCCATTCTCTGGACCTACGAATTGGTACCTGAAGCATATAGACAAAAGTTCAGTAATTTAAAGAAAAGGTGGAATCAGACGTATACTGAGTTTGCCTTTGAGAAGGGTGTGCTCTTGGATTGTTGGTGTACAGCAGAAATGGTGGAAGAGGATTTTTGGCGTCTCAGGGAGTTAATTCTGATTGAGGAATTTTAAGGGTGTGTTTCGGATGATATCCGGATGTATTTGAATGAGAAGCCGAATAAGTCCATCTCCAAATTTGCTAGGTTCGCAGATGAATATGCCCTAACCCACAAGACAAAGTTTTCCTCAAATAAAAGTTATCAGAGAGACCATGGGAATGATAGAGAAAGCCCGCCGGCTGAGGCAGAGGTCCCGCCGGGAGCTAGTGGTAAGGTTGAGGAGGAGAGGCAAGACGGCCAGAGATTTCCGGGCTTGACCTGTTTTAATCGTGGAAAGGGGGGACATATTGCATCTAGGTGATTTGCTCCGAGGAAGGAGACAGGAAAATGGAAAGCCGCAGTCCATATAGGATGTGCCGTGGTGATCAGTCAATCGACAAGAGAACCCCGGGTAGACAGAGTATGAGAAGGGTCTGAGACTTGTATGTCAAACGGAACCGTGTCTGTGAGAGAGTGAGACCCACAAGTTCCCGTGCGGATCTGGAGAGACACGGGAGCTGAACTGTCCTTGATTAGCAGTAAGGTACTGGATTTCGGTCACAAGACAGGAATGGTAGCTTTGAAAGGAATAGGAAAAGGGACAGAAACAGTGCCCTTGCATAGGATCATTATAAATTGTGAACTGGTATCTGGACCAGTTGAAATGGGGATGCGATCAGAATTCCCGAGAACTGACGCGGACGTCCTTCTGGGTAATGACTTAGCCGGTGGTAAGGTTTGGTCAGCAATGAAGCTGATGAGACAGTCGGTGAGCGTTACGGTCCCGCCCCTAGATTCCAAGATCTATCCCGCATGCGCGATCACTCGCAGCATGTCGAGAAAGGCAGCTGAGAAAGAGAGCAGTTTAAATCCGGCCAGTATCGATTTGGCCGAGACGTTTTTACCGACCCTGTACCACGAGGGTTTAGGGGATGGTAAAACGAAGAGTAGTAAAGTGAAAGAGAGTAAGGGAGGGGAAGTAGACCTGCCCTCAGGGAGGAGAAATTTATAGAGGCACGAAATAAAGATGAGAAACAGATAAAGCTGTTAAAAGGTCCAGAATTGGACATGGATGATCTGTCTGGTTTGGCAGAACTGTTTGAAGAAGTTGAAAATTCTAAAGGTGTTCCCGATTATGAAATGAGGGCAGTCCTAGATGAAAAGGATGCCATTACCTTGAAGAAGTCTGCTGGGTTGGCAGATGAGGTTGTTTCAGCCTGCGGGGTTGAGTTTACTCCAGAAGGGAGTTGCCCAGAGAGTAGCTAGGAGGATCAGAGGAATTTAGAATTTGAAAAGGGTACGGGAATTGAAAGCCTGGAAGAGGCAAATGTCCCGTTTGAGTGTGTCCAAGATGTGGATGCACGTGGTACTGAACCTAGTAATGGAGCTCAGAAAAAGTCTGAGGTCTTTGATTCAGTTGAAAAGGAATGCAGTCCTTGTGGGTCAGATGGACTTGGTTCAGTGAAGAAAGGGTTAACCTTGGTAATAGTGGGAAATGAGAATTCCCAGTTGTTTGTGCTCGAAGCTGTGTTAAAAGTTAGTGAGGAGAGAAAAGGTGGTGAGGTGAATATTATTATTGAAGGAAAAGGGAAAAGTGTAGTTCCCAAATTGAATGAAGAAAATTTAAAGTCTGGACTGGTGTCAGAAGCAGTAACCAGGCTGAGGGACAATGACTTGTTAACACATTGCCTGCAAATCAATTAGAGTTAACACGCTATTGTTATTCCAGAGTGTGGTGTGAAACCGCAGAATCCAAAATGCTGTTTGAACAAAGAGGGATCACTGGCATTGAGAACTAACAGCTTGAAGGGTCCTGAAGAGAAAACTAGCAACTTGCTTAAACTTAAAGAATTGGGTGGAAATTCGGAAAATGATCTAAGTTTGGAACACATTGCTGATAAACTAACTCCTATGAAAGGAGCGGGCACAAGCCTATTTCGCCATGGGGCACAAGCTCACCACATGGGAGTTAACTGGAAAAGAGGCGAGGGTTAATGGGATACCATTTTTAAATAGCAGAAGCCGGTTTTAAGGGATTTCGACAAAGCATGTGAATAATAAAGACAACCCCATGGAAAATTGACTGTTAAGTTTGAAAGTAACAATAAAGATTAGTCTTTTGCATGAACTTTTGTAGGATACATGTAAGCTAAGATAACAACTCTTTAGTTTTGTTTGCTAAAGGAAAGAAAAAAATAGGCGGTTATTAAATTGAAGTCTGATGCTACAAGACTTTAGTAAGATATTAAGATATTAAGATTATATTAAGATATTAAGATTATATTAAGATATTAAAGAAGTGACAATGTAATCATTAACTGTTTAGATGCTGAATTGAATGTATAACTGTATTACTCTGTAGTGAAAAAAAAAACTTTTGTATTGTGTTAGATTCAAAAATCCTGTAAGACTCTGTATTACATCGTTTTTACCGATGGTAAAAACGCTTTGAAGAAAGGGGGTGTTAGGAATGTGCCACAACTCTGAGGGGCAGAAGGGTACAAAGTAGCCCCCTCCTTTTTGAGAATCGCAAGATTGCTATTAATTCGGGTCTGGGACCCAGGACATGAGAGAGCGACACGCAGAATCCTCAAGGTTTGGAATGTGTCCTGGGCCTCCGAAAGACAAAGCCACGGATAACGGCCATTGTCTCTTGGAGACAGAATTGTGTATTGAGTACTGTACTATTCATTGGAGCCCTCAGGAAATGAACAGAGTGGGCTGGTTGAGGGATTGCATCATCCCAACCTGATTGACATCTGTGACCCTGTGAGTAAGGATAAAAGAGGGTCTGGGGAACAACCCCTTTAGACGCACCAGGAGAAACGTTAGAAATCCCGTGACAGCGTTTGATAGTGACAGCCGGTGGGGCCCGCGTGCGTCCTTTCCCATTGCCTGGGATTTACGGGACTGACCACGGAAGAACGGCTTAGCTAAAAGGAAAAGGACACCAACGACATTTCGAAGGATTGACATCATAAAAAAGGAAACTCTGGCAAGTTCCAAAATCTCTCTCTGTTGACTCCAACAAAAGGCTGCAGCCTGAATGAACTTGAGTGACTTTTATATTTCCATCGGACAATACATTATCCCCTAGACAGCGATAGAGCTATTTCTTATTGATTATTGTTATACCCGCACCTTTTGATCTAGTATTGACGACGTATAGTATCTGTATGTTTGCATTGATATTATTTTTGTGTGTTTTTACCAATGTTAAAATAGTACCATCAGACTTCAACGGACCTCTCTATCTTTGCTGGTAAGTGACCCAGTTACAGGGTACATAACAGAACAAAGTTGTGCAAGTCCTGAGTCTTCTGTACCTTCTTGGCAGCAGTGAGAAGAAAGCATGTCCAGGTGATGGGGATTCCTGATGATGGAAGCTGCTTTCCTGCGACAACATTTCATGTAGATCTGCTCAATGGTGGGGAAGGTTCAATCCGTGATGGACTGAGCCACTATTTCCATGTGATTTTCCATTCAAGTGCATTGGTGTTTCCATAACAGGCTGTCGTGCAGTCAGACAATATAGTCTGTACCACACATCTGTAGAAGCTTGTCAAAGTTTTAGTTGTCATGCCAAATCTTTGCAAACTTCTAAAGAAGTGGTGCTGACATGATTTCTTCATTACCACACTTGCGTGTTGTATTCCACCTCTAATCTTTGATGAGGACTGGCTCAGGGACCTCTGTCTTCCTTCTTATGTCAATAAGCAGCTTCTTAATCTCGCTGACATTGAGTAAGAAGTTGCTGTCACAGCACACTCAGCCATTTTTAATCTCCCTCCAAAATGCCGATTCGTCACTGCCTTTGATTCGGCTTACGACAGTGATGTCATCAGCAAACTAGAATATAGCATTGGAACTGTGCATAGCCAGTCATAAGAGCAAAGTGAGTGGGGCACCTGTGTTGATGCAAGGTGGGAAATGTGTTAGCCAATTTATGGACTCTAAGCTTCTGCAAACCACAATCCAGCCAAAGTAGATAGTTGTTTTTAGTATACTGATTGCCTGAATATTATTAGCCAGAACATTGAAGACAATTCTTAGAGCATAAGACCATAAGACAACGGAGCAAAATTAGGCCACTCATTCCATCAAGTCCACTCCATCATTTCATCATGGCTAATCCCAGAGCCCACTCAACCCCACACACCTGCCCTCTCACCATATCCCCTGACGCTGCAACCAATCAGGAATCCATCAACTTCTGTTTTCAATATACGCACGGACTTGCCTCCACCACAGT
This sequence comes from Hypanus sabinus, assembly GCF_030144855.1. Lineage (NCBI taxonomy): Eukaryota > Metazoa > Chordata > Chondrichthyes > Myliobatiformes > Dasyatidae > Hypanus > Hypanus sabinus. The sequence continues at coordinate 74,981,090 of NC_082711.1, read as the reverse complement.
CTGAGAATGAGCATTCCACAGATTCACTATTCCCCAGCTAAAAAAATTCCTCCTTACTTCTGTTCTAAAAGGTCGCCGCTGAATTCTGAGGCTGTGCTCTCTAGTTCTGGACAGCCACACCATAGGAAGCATCCTCTCAACTTTATCTAATCCTTTCAGCAGTCGATAGGTTTCAATGAGACACCCACGCATTGTAAATTCCAGTGAGTACAAGGCAAAGGCTGCCAAACGCGCCTCATATGTTAACCCCTTCATTCCCAGAATCATCCCCGTGATGTTCCTCTGTACTCTCCCCAATGATAATACATCAAGTGCAGCCTGACTAGAGTTTTAGAAAGTTTCAGCATTATCTCCTGTTTTTATATTCTATTCCCCTCGAAATAAATGCCAACATTGCATTTCAAGTCGTCAAGTCAAATCACTTTTATTGTCATTTTGACCATAACTGCTGGTACAGTACATAGTAAAAATGAGACAACGTTTTTCAGGACCATGGTGTTACATGACACAGTACAAAAACTAGACTCAACTATGTAAAAAAAAACCCACAGAGAAAGCTACACTAGACTACAGACCTACACAGGACTGTGTAAAGGGCACAAAACAGTGCAGGCATTACAATAAATAATAAACAGGACAGTAGGGCAAGGTGTCAGTCCAGGCTCTGGGTATTGAGGAGTCTGATAGCTTAGAGGAAGAAACTGTTACACAGTCTGGTCGTGAGAGCCCGAATGCTTTGGAGCCTTTTCTCAGACGGCAGGAGGGAGTAGAGATTGTATGAGGGGTGCATGGGGTCCTTTATAATGCTGTTTCCTTTGCGGGTGCAGCGTGTAGTGTAGATGTCCATGATGGCAGGAAGAGAGACCCCAATGATCTTCTCAGCTGACCTCACTATCCGCTGCAGGGTCTTGCGATCCGAGATGGTGCAATTTCCGAACCAGGTAGTGATGTAGCTGCTCAGGATGCTCTCAAGGCAACCCCTGTAGAATGGGATGAGGATGGTGGGTGGGAGATGGACTTTCCTCAGCCTTCACAGAAAGTAGAGACGCTGCTGGGCTTTCTTTGCTATGGAGCTGGTGTTGAGGGACCAGGTGAGATTCTCTGCCAGGTGAACACCAAGAAATTTGGTGCTCTTAATGATCTCTACCTAGGAGCCATTGATATTCAGCCGGGAGTGGTCGCTCTGTGCCATCCTGAAGTCAACAACCAACTCTTTTGTTTTGTTCACATTAAGAGACAGGTTGTTGGCTCTGCACCAGTCCGTTAGCCACTGCACCTCCTCTCTGTAAGCTGACTCGTTGTTCTTGCTGATGAAACCATTCTTTACCACAGACTATCCCTGTGAATTAATCTTCTGGATTTTCTTTGAAAACTCCATACAAGTCCCTAGGCAACATATATTGGGAACAAGATAGATATACACAACATAAATCTTGTCTCACGCAGTCAAACTAGGGCTGATTCCTGAATGGCAGTCAGCTTTGGGACTGCTGGATGATTATTCCTATTCAGTCCCCGGGGAGATATTGAGACAAACTGTAGATCAAAATGGATGTTTATAATGCAATCTTCCTAACTTTATCAAATGTGCAGCACCTAAGCAACTGAATAAAAACACAGAAGACTTTGTGCACTATCCAAACCTTTAAAACAAAATTTAAATGGTTACTTGACTTTATAGACATAACTTACTTTTTTCTCCCTTTCACTTTGTTTGTATGTTAAAGTAACAAAATGTAAATCTGCCATTTCAGACTCTGTTTGCCGAGCTTCAATTAAGCGACTGATGTATCGATTCACTCGAGTTCCTGGAGTGTTATGTATAACATTTGTGGAAAATGATGATCGATTCCTGACTTTTTCAGATGCTGTCCTCAGTGCTCTTCTCTGTGAATAAAACAAGATATTTAAATTAATGATGGGCTGAGAATGAATTGTTTTGCTACAATTCTAACTCGGTTTGTGATTCCTCCGCAGAGTACAAAATTCATACATTCAGAACATTATTACCACATGAAGATTAATACATCAGGTCCCAAAAGATGCCATTGTTGTACTTCAGGGAAAGTTCGAAGTAAATTTGTTATCAAACTTCATTTATATCACCATTTATGGTGTATTAATTTTCTTGCAAGCATTCACAGCAAATAGAAAGAAACCCAATAAAATCAATGAAAACTGCACACAATGTCAAACAACCAATGTGGAAAAGAAACAAACTGTGCAAATTCAAGTAAGAAAAAATAATAATAAATAACTAAATTATATTAAGAATGTGAGTTAAAGAGTCCTTGAAAGTGAGTCCATATGATGTGAATCAGTTCAGTGTTGGGGTTGATGAAGTTGTCCCCGCTGGTTCAAGAGCCTGATGGTTGAAGGGCAATAACTGTTCCTGAAACTGGTGGTGTGGGACCTGAGGCTCCTGCACCTTCTTCCTGATGGCAGCAGTCATAGAGTCCATGGCCTGGATGGCGGGGATCCTCGATGATGGATGCTGCAATGACGACATGCTCATTGGTGAGGAAGGTTTTACATGTGATGGAATGGGCTATATCCACTACGTTTTGTAGGCTTTTCCATTCAAGGGTATTGGTGTTTCCATACCAGGCCGCAATACAACCAGTTATTATACAGTCCATGCTGATTCTTCACAAATTTCAAAGGAAGTAGGGGCCCTGCTGTGTCTTCCTCTTGATGGCACTTATGTGCTGGATGCAGGACAGATCCTCTGAAATGACGACGCTAAGGAATTGCCGACCCTTCCCACTTCTGATGTCCCTGAAGAGATCAGACTCATGGGTCTCCAGTCTCCCCCTCCTGAAGTCAATAATGACATTGGGTAATAGTTTTTAACGGCACCACTCGGCCAGATTTTCAATCTGCTTCCTATAAGCTGATTCGTCACCAGCTTTGATTCAGCTAACAACAGTGGTATCAATAGCAAACTTAAATATGACAGTGGAATAGGACAGGCGGAGCTAAGTAGTTATGGTGCCCAACGGCAACTCCTTTGCTTGCATCTTTGAAAACAGTTCTATTTCCATCTTTAATATCTCTATTTTTCCCTTTCAGGGTTCCTTTGAAGAGCCTGACCTGGAGTTACACGCTGACTATGGTTCTTTGCGAGAATGGGACCTGCTCTTGGGGTTCCACAATCGGCCACTATTCAGCATACCAGAGCCTTGGCCTAAGATTTTGGCATGGATTCAGAAGCCTGGGATCTCGAGGAGCTGAAGATGGGTGGATCAAGGGTCAGTGTCGCCACAGGAGACCCATGTGTCGTTGAGGGAGTCGGAACATCTGCTGTGTGACTGGGGACCCGGGATCGCTGTGATCTTCTGGCACCGAGCTCAAAAAAAGCGTCATAACGGGACTTTTAACATCATAAACCAGTGAGTTGTTTATTATGTCTCCCTGATCGTTGGAAAATGTAGTCATCTCTTTCTCCCTTATTGGGAGGGAGAGGGGAGAGGGGAGAGGGGGAGAGACTGCAGCATGTCAAATTATTGGGTGAACAATGTAACTGCAAGTCTGTATCTTTGCTACTGCTTTGCACACATTTGATTGCTGGTAGCGGGTGCCCTTTATTTTTGCTGGTGAGGGAGAGGGATTGTTGCTGACTGCTGCTTACGTGCAGGAGGGAGGGGAGGCCTTTGGGGGGGGGACTTTGGGGTTCCAGCATTTAACTGTCATTCATTCTTGGGGCACTTCTCTGTTTTTGTGGATGTTTGCAAAGAAAAAGCATTTCAGGATGGATATTGTATACATTTCTCTGACATTAAATTGTACCTTCAAAACCTTTGAGGGGATAAATAAGGGGAGCAATGAAAAGATCAGGAGGCATGGACAGTTTTAGGTGTCTTGAAAAGTAATGCACCTTTAAGAGTATAACATTGGAAAAGAAAGAATATTCATGGTGGAGCACTTAAAAATGCAAGATTTTCTATTGAAGATCATCTTTGAAGAATAATAACAGGAAATATTCTGCATGTGAAATATATAGAAATACCATTTGACAGCGAAGAGTCCAAACACAAGCAAATTTACTTCACAAGCACTAAAGATTGAAGATTAGCTTTATTCGTCACATATACACTCAAACATTGAAACCTACAGTGAAGTGCATTCACTGAACATTCACTGAGCATGCAGCATTCTGAAGATACCTGGGAGCAGTAAGATGTTTCCTCTAGAGGGGCATTCCAGAACTAGATGACAATCTCATGAAGAGGGAGTCAGCCGCTCATGACTCAATAGATTGTGTACCTTAGGAGTTTTCTTTCAGGTTAATTTTGGATGCAGAGCCATTTATATTCAAAATCAAAACAAGCAGATATTCAGACTACTAGCTAATCAAGGGCTATGGAGATTTGGAAGAAAACAGACAAGATCACCAATCTACAATGCCTTTGCATGGTAGAATATCTCATCATTTGTTCCTTGTCTACTTCTATTTCTTACGTTTATTTTCTCTTAACACAAATTCTATCACTTATTTAACTTCTTTATTTATTTTATTCTCATATCCTCAGAAAGTATGAGATTGTTGAAACCTTTCCTGTTGCTATGATTTAAATACAAACAAGCCATTTTGATCATGCCAATAGATATTTAAATATCCTAATTTGCTGCACGAGCCTATATTTAGGTTCGAATTAGAGTCTTCCTTTTGTTGATGTTCATCCACATCTGTGCAACGGCCATTTAGGAAACATATAACAAAACCTCTTCCACTTCATGCCAGCTGGGTAGGGTGATGAGGGCAAAAATAAATAGCAGCTTTTTAATCAGCACAATGGCATGCTGAGAGACTGCTTCACAAGGACCTATAGAAAGCAATGACTTTCAAAAGGATTAAGTATGAAAAGGGGAAATAACATTTCCTTCTCAACACAGGATTTCATTAGCTTAAAGCCATTAAACACATCAACAAAAATTAGAATAAAAGTATTCAGATGCATTGTTTACCTTGTCATCATCTTCACATGTCATCACATTGGAAAAAGGGATTTCGGCTTTGAACATCTTTCGACAGTGCATGAGTTGGACTAGTAAGTAGCACACTGTTTTAAATTTCATCCTCTTTGCTGGCTTTATGTCTGAAAGGATCAAGCCTGGAAATATCTGCCAGAGAGTAAAACAAAAATCAATACATATTTGCCACAGCTCTAACAGTGCCATTTTAAGTCAAAGTTACATATCATAAGGTTTCCTTTCACCTCACACCTGGACTCTACTCAATTCAATAATATAGCAAGGGATCTGTGAACTTAAATGTAAATGGGATTCAGCTCAGGAGACATCAGAATTATCTTCATGTAGGTGTTCTGAATCTACATAATTTGCCAATAAGTGGCCAAAGTACAAACTTTTTGTATTGAGAATAGATGGATTAGGTGAATGAAGTAAACAAATTTGAAGCATGATGGGAACAGAATGAGTTATTGAGATTGAAATGGCTTGTTATATGGAGATAGTTTCTATCTGTGTTGTACCAACAATTTATTTCCAGGTGTAGTACAGCTTGAGAGGATATAATTTCATTCTGGCTCACTAATGGAGTAGACAACGTTTTTTTGGGATTCTGACCAGCGAGCAATTGGCATTTGCGATTGATTAGCAGGAACAAAGTAAAGGAAGGCAGGGGCAAGTGCAACAGCAGTCATGTGAGTGGACAGAATTAGAATGATGAATTTGAGGATTCAGCCCTTCGAGGATTCAGTGAAGAGAAGCTTTGGTTAGAAAAAGCAAAGAAGAAAAGCTGTAGGTAGAGTTTTCCCACTTCCTTCTTTACATTTGCTCAGTTAGAACTGTAGAGATGGCAGATATGATAATTGAATGCTCCTATTGCAGGATGTGGGAAGGCAGGGAGACCTCCATTGTCCCTATTGACTACAACTATGAGAAGTGCATCCCACTGCAGCTTCTAACCAACCATGTTAAGGAGTTGGAGCTGGAACTGGATGAACTCAGGATCATTCGGGAGGCTGAAGAGGTGACAGATAGGACTTATAGAAAGGTAGTTACACCCAAGGTGCAGGACACAGGAAATTGGATGACAGTCAGGAAGGGGAAAGGGGTTAAGGAGTCAATGCAGAGTCCCCTGTGGCCACCCCCTCAACAACAGGTATATTACTTTGGATATCACTAAGACATGACCTAATCGGGGAAAGTCACAGTGACTGGGCCTCTGGCACTGAGTCGGCCTCTGTGACTCAGAAGGGAAGGGAGGAAAAGAGGCACGCTGTTGTGATAGAGGATTTATTTATCAGGGGAACAAAGGGGAGGTTCCCATGGGCAAGAGTGAGATTCCCAGTTAGTATATTGCCTCTCAGGTGCCAGTGGCCCAGGATATCTTGGATTGAGTTATCAGCATTCTCAAGTGGAAGGGTGGATAGCCAGAAGTCATGGTCCATGTGGGTACCAACGACATTGGTAGGATGAGTGATGAGGTTCTGCATAGGGAGTTTAGGAGCTGGGTGCTAAGTTGAACGGCAGGACCTCTAAGGTTGTGATCTCAGGATTGTTTTCCCTGCCACATGCTAGTGAGGCCAGAACGAGGAAGATTATACAGTTTAATACGTGGCTGATTTGGTGTTGGAGGGAAGGCATAGGACTTTTAGATTATTGGGCTCTCTTCAAGGAAAAGTGGGACCTGTACAGAAAGAGCAAACACAAGGAAATCTGCAGATACTGGAAATTCAAACAACACACACAAAATGCTGGTGGAACACAGCAGGCCAGGCAGCATCTATAAGGAGAAGCTCTGTCGACATTTTGGGCCGAGACCTGATGAAGAGTCTCGTCCCGAAACATCGACAGTGCTTCTCCTTATAGATGCTGCCTGGCCTGTTGTGTTTCACCAGCATTTTATGAGTGTTGCCTGTACAGAAAGGACAGTTTGCACCTGAATTGGAAGGGGACTAATATTCTAGTGGTAAGATTTGCTAATGCTGCACGGTGGGGTTTAAACTAGAGTTACAAGGGATGGGAATCAGACTGCCATAATGGTTAATGGAGAGGTTGTGGAGACAGGTGTTGGTAAGACCACAGACAAAGTCAGGAATCAAAATGTTGAGCATGGTGCGACTAATGTTCTGAGCTGCATATATTTCAACGCAAGGAGTATTGTAGGGAAGGCAGATGAGCTCAGGGAATGGACCAACACCTGGAATTATGATATTGTAGCCATTACTGAGACTTGGTTGCAGGAGGGGCAGGACTAGCAGCCTAATTTTCTGGAGTTCTGTTGTTTTAGATGTAACAGAGCAGAAGCGATTAAAGGAGGGGGGTACATTAATGGTCAGAGAAAATGTCACAGCATTGATCCATCTGGAGAGACTGGGGGATTCGTCTAGTAAGGAAGTGTTATGGATGGATCTGAGAAATAAGCAAGGTACGACCACGTCAATGGGGCTGTATTACAGACCACCCAACAATCTTAGGGATTTCGAGGAACAAATTTGTAAAGATTTCACAGACTGTTGCAAGTTTGTTATAGTAGGTGAATTTAGTGTTTCAAATTTTGACTGGGATTCCCATGTTGTAAAAGGACTAGATGGTATAGAGTTTGTGAAATGTGCTTAGAAAAATATACTTAATCAGTACATAGAAGTCCCAATGAGAGAGCGTGCAATACTGGATCCGCTGTTAGGGAATGGGCAGGTGACTGAAGTATATATTGGGGAACATTTTGCGTCTTGTGACCACAATACCATTAGTTTCAAAGTAAATATGCAAAAATATAGGCCTGGCACATGGCTTGAGATTCTGAATTGAAGTAAGGCTAATTCTGATGGTATCAGAAAGGATCTGGCAAGTGTGGATTGGGACAGGCTGGTTTCTGACAAAGGTGTACTTGGTCAGTGGGAAGCCTTCAAAAGTGAAATTTTGAGAGTACAAAGTTTGTTAATGTCGATCTGAATAAAAGGAAATGATAACAATTGTAGGAAGCCTTGGTTTTCAAATGATATTGAGACCCCGGTTAAGAGAAAAAAGGAGGTACATAGCAGGTAGGAACAAATGAGGTGCTTATGGATTATAAGGAATTCAAGAGACCACTTAAGAAAGAAATCGAGAGGGCTAAAAGGCGGCATGAAGTTGCTCTTGCTTTCAAGGTGAAAGAATATTCTAAGGGATTCTGCAGATACAGTATGTTAAGAGCAAAAGAATTACAAGGGACAAAATTGGTCCTCTGGGAGACCAGCATGATAATCCATGTGTGGAACCAAAACAGATGGGGGAGATCTTAAATAATTTTTTTTGCATCTGTATTTCCATAGACACAGAATCTATAGAAGTGAGGCAAATTGGCATTAATTCATGGACCCTGTACAGACTACAGAGGAGGAGGTGTTTGTGATCCTGAGGCAACTCGGGATGGATAAATCCCCAGGGCTTGACAAGTCCTCAGGCCCTACAGAGGTAAGTACAGAAATTGCCGGGTCCCTAGCAGAGATATTTAAATTATCTTTAGCGACAGGAGAGGGACCAGAGGATTAGAGGATAACCAATGTTCCGCTGTTTAAAAGAGGCTCTAAACATAAACCAGGAAGTTATAGACAAGAGAAAATCTGCAAATGCTGGAAATCCAAGCAACACACACAAAATGCTGGAGGAACTCAGCAGACCAGGCAGCATCTAGGAAATGAGTACAGTCATCCTACCAAACAGTTTCTGTCCAAAACATTGACTGTACTCTTTTCCAAGACGTTACCTAGCCTGCTGAGTTCATCCAGCATTTTGTATGTGTTTCCAGGAAATTTTAGGTCAGTGAGCCTGACATCAATTGTGGAAAAGTTATTGGCAGGTATTCTAAGGGACCAGATAAATATATACTTGAATAGACAGAGACTGATTAAGGATAGTCAGCATGGCTTCACGCATGGCAGGTTTTGTCTAACCAGTTTTAGAGTTTTTCAAGGATGTGGCCAGGAAAGGGGATGAAGGCAAGGCAGCAGATGTTGCCTACATGGACTTAAGCAAGGCATTTGACAAGGTCCAGTAGGGAGGTTGGTCAAAAAGTTCAGTCACTCAGCATTCAATATGAGGTAGTAAATTGGATTAGACATTGGCTTTATGGGAGAAGCCAAAGAGTGGTAATAGATGGTTGCCTCTCGGACCAGAGGCCTGTGACTAGTGATGTGCTTCACGGATCAGTGCTGGGTCCTTTGTTGACTGTCATTTATATCACTGATCTGAATGATAATGTAGTCAACTGCATCAGCAAATCTGTGGATGATACCAAGATTGGGGGTGTAGTGGACAGCAAGGAAGGCAATAATGGTTTGCAGAGGGACCTGCATCAGCTGGGAAAATGAGCTGAAAAATGGTAGACAGAATTTAATGTTAGACAAGTTCAAGGCTTGCACTTCGGTAGGGCCAACCAAGGTAGGTCTTACACAGTGAAAGGTAGGGCACTGAGGAGTGTGGTAGGACAAAGGGATCTCAGAATCCAGGTCTACAGTTCATTGAAAGTGGTTGCAAAGAAAGCTTTTGGCACATTGGCCTTCATAAATCAAAGTACTGTGTATATGAGATGGGATATTATGTTGAAGCTGTATAAGACATTAGTGAGACATAATTTGGAGTATCATGTTTTGATCACCTACCCACAGGAAGGATGTAAACAAGGTTGAAAGAGTACAGAGAAAATTTACAAGGATGTTTCCGGGTCTGAGTTATAAGGAAAGATTGACTAGGTTAGGAATGTATTCTTTAGAACATAAAAGATTGAGAGGAGATTTGATAGAGGTATATAAAATTATGAGGGTATAGATAGTATTAATGTAATCGGACTTTTACCACTGAAGTTGTGTGGGACTATAACCAGGGGTCATGGGTTAAGGGTAAAATGTGAAAAGTTTAATGGCGAGATGAGGGGTAACTTCTTCATGCAGAGGATCGTGAGTGTGTGGAATGAGTTGCCAGTACAAGCTGTGCATGCGAGCACAATTGCAACAGTTAAGAGAACTTTGGATAGATACATGGATGGTAGGAGTATGGAGGGCTAAGGACCCGGTGAAGGTCAATAGAAGTAGGCTGTTTCAATGGTTTCAGCATGGACTCGATGGGCCAAAGTGGATATATTGTCCAATATACTCCTGTCCCAAAAATAATGTCACTGTACTCTGTATTTGAGTTTTGGATGTTCACATACTGATTTTTAAGAAAAAGAACTTCCAAAACTCAAATACAGAGTACAGTGACACCATTTTTGGACAGGAGTAGACTATTGGACAATATATCCACTTTTCCAAACTTCTGATTGATTAATTTGGTCCATAAAGAAATGATCTAAAAACTATTCCAAAAGTGAATTCAAGCTCTGATTAAAATATATTATGCCCATCAATATTATATTCTACAATTATCTTATTGAAAATAAAAGTTACCTAAGTATTCTAACTTATTTTAAAATTTATAACTTTGAATTGAATTCTGCAGCTATCAGATAATTCTGAATTCAGGTTTATCATCTTCTTAAAAATCTAAACACATCGATCCCATTCTCCTCTCCCTTTTCAAGAGAATAAATTATTTTACTGAGTAAAAAGCATGTAAATTTAAAATCAACATTACATTTCTCTCTTTGATACTCCATTAGTTCTATATTACCAAACACTGAGGTGTCAACTGATTTTACAACTTATGGGCTCACTTTCAAGGACTCCATAACACCTGTTCTCAATATTATTTATTACTCATCTATTATTATTATTTTGTTTTTCTTTTTATACTTGCACAATTTGTTGTCTTTTGCACCTTGGTTGTTTATTAACCTTTGTGTGTAGTTTTATCTTAATTGATTCTACTGTGCTTCTTTGTGTTTATTGTGAATGACTGCAGGAAAATGAATCTCACGGTTGAACATGGTGACCTATAAGTACTTTGATAATAAATTTACTTTGAACTTATTTCAGCACCAGATACAAGTTCAACATTTTTCCCTATGGTAAAGCCAATTAGTTTTCAGCTATATGGATGAAACGATTTAAAAAGAATTAACAACCCTCAGATCTATTTTGCATAATTCAATAAAATTCAAATACTGCAGGTTTTCCTTATTTTTTATTGAGAACTGTGAACATATGTGATACCTTACTCTCTCTGTATACAGGAGTGGAATTTAGAGATCATTTATCAAAGAAGTGTCTGAAGTTTATCACTGATATTCTGTGCAGAGTTATTGAAATAATAAAAAAAAAACACTGCTCTAATTACATCCTTGAACATTTATAAACTCATTGATTTCCAAATTGTTTGTCTTATTGGAAACCTGTCAATTTACTTAACCCTCGATATAGTATCTGAATATTTAAGTGGCAATCAACTTTTCACTTCAGAAAATAATAGCAGTAACACTAGGTGATGGTGCTCCAATCAGTGGTGTCTTAACATTAAGGAAGCCACTTATTTGGGAAAAGAAACAGATGAACAGTTTACATTTGTACAGTGCCTTTAATTTGGTAAAAATCCCAAGGCACGGATAAAAGCTTTCTAAATCAGAGATTTATACTGAGTCTTGAGAAACAGATCTCTATGACACATTGGTCAAGGGTGTATGCTTGAAGGGGAATTTTATTTTTAAGTGATGCAGAGAGAAAGGCAGAGATGTTTAAGAAAGATTTCCAGAGATTAGAGCCGAGCTGAAGGTGCTTTTCCAATTATTAGCACTACTGAATAGTAGTTGCATTATCTACTGTATGTAATGTATGTACATATATACAGAACTATGCAAAAAACCTTAGGTACTCTAGTTTTTTATAAGGTTTGTTTTAGATGTTTATTTTTTGTCTTCTGCATTAGTGTGTCAGTAGAACACAGAGAATTTTAGATTTCCGAACACTGATTTTCCAAAATATTGAACATTACAGAGAATTATTTTTGTATTTCTTTAAAGAAAGTAACATATTAAGTGATAGACCACTTTTCAAATAAAAAGTTGATTGCTTTGTACTAGGCATCTAGTCAAGTCAAGTCAAATCAATTTTATTGTTATTTAACTATATACATGTAAATAACCATATGATGTATATAGAAATGAGATGTTTCTCCGAGTCAGGGTGTAAAGCAGTGTACACATAACGCACACCAGTAGTACACATAACACACATTACACATGATAACCTATGAAGGTAACAATAAAATCTAGAGATGACTTACAGATAAATAACTAAGTGTGTTAATGTTAAATATTGTAAGGTACAGAACAATCTGCTGGTGATACTTCAAATATGATGTCATAGGGTTTCAAGAAGACTGATGGATTGAAGGAAGAAACTGTTTCCCATCCTGACCGGTCCTGTTTTTATACGTCGTAGCCTCCTGCTTGATGGTTGAAAGTCAAAGAGGATGCTGGATGGATGGATGGGATCCATAATAATTCCAAGGGCTCAATTGTGCTCCCGTAAAACACAGTTACAAAGTGAGGGAGCCTTGCTTGTCTCAAATGTCTTGTTCAGGGAGGTGCTATTAAGGGACCCGGTGAGGCCATCTGTGACTTGAACTCTCAGGAACTTGGTGCACATAACTCTCTCTACGGAGATGGTGATGGTTTGTCTGCACCTTCCTGAAGTCCAGAATGATTTCCTTTGTCTTCTCCATGTTCAGGCTTAGGTTGTTCATCTCACACTAATCCACCAGCTGTTCAACTTCTTCTCTACACTCCATCTTGTCATTGTCCTCTATGAGGCCAACCTCTGTTGTGTCATCCACAAACTTGATGACACAGTTTGAGCTAGGTTCTGCAATACAGCCATATGTCAGCAGTCTAAGCACATAGCCTTGCAGAGTGCCAATGCTCAGCGTAACGGGCCGAGAGACATTCCTGTCCACACGAGCTTAGTGTAGCCTTACTGTTAAAGAGTCCATATCCAATTGCAGAGGGAGGTGTTGAGACCCATGAGGACAGTTTCCCCACTAGTTTCTGGTGTATTATGGTGTTGAATGCTGAACTGAAGTTTATCAGTAGTCTGAGACCCCATTTTTCAGGTAGGACAGGACAGAGTGGAAGGCAAAGGGTATTGCATGATCTGTTGATTTATCTGAGCAATAAGTGAACTGGAACATACCCAACACAGCCAGGGGTGAGGCTTTAATATGCTCTATGACCAGCCACTCAAATCATTTCATTATGATTGATGTTAATGCCACCGGACAACAGGCATTTAGGCAGGTTACTGTCACCTTCTTTGGCACTGGAATGGGCTTCGCAGTCTTTCAGATTCAGTTTATTGTCATTTAGAAACCACAAATGTGATGTAGTTAAAAAATGAGACAACGTTCCTCCAGACTGATATCACAAAAACACATGACAAAACAGACTTCACCAGAAAATCCACATAACATTTGGCAATCCCAAGTCCAGAGTCCGGAGAGGCTGCTGCGTATTAACATCACGCTACCATCTTAGCGCGTTCCCTGGAAAGGAGCTCCAATCCCACCAGACAAACAAGACCAAAAACTAAAGCTACAAGACCTGCTCAAAACCACGTAGTTACAACATATAGTTACAAAATGCAAACAATAGCATAATTGATAAAAACAGACCATGGGCACAGTAAAAATAGTCCAAAAATGTTAAAAGACTAAGTTTGAAAGAAACCACCACACAGTTTCCAGAAATCCTCAGGGTCCTGATTGACTCGCCATCCCACGCAGGCGGCAGAAGGGAATGCCTTCGCTATGGACTTCCAAGGTGCCGCCCGATTCAGCCTCGCAGACGCAGCACACAACGAAAGCGACCTGGCCGCAGCGGACTCCGAGTCTGTCGAACCTCCGAGCCTCCGACCATCCCCTCCGGCACAGCTTCTCCAAGCACCATCCTCTGCCGAGTGTATTAAGACGGCCCCGCCAACAGCAAGCAGCAACGCAACCCCGAGGACTGGGGGCCTGTTCTTCCCAGCAGAGACCTGGACCTCACAGCAGCAGCAGCAATGAAGAAGGTCTTCCTGGAGATTTTCAGATGTTCCTCCGTGCTCCCACGTCCATTTTTCATCTGATTATGATTGCACACGGCACCCCGCTTCACAAACAACAGATAATCAGCTCTGGAGTGGCTGCTGCAAGCTGCGTCGCACCGCCATCTTGGATCATTTTTACAGCTCAACCTGGCATATTATCAGGCCCCGCAGCTTTTCTTGGGTTGACTCTGGCCAGGGTCTTTCTCACCTCAGCTTCAGCCAGATGGAGTGTCTACTCCTTGGGGAGGGGTACATTCCTGACCAGCGCTTTGTTCTGAGCATCAAACCAGGTGCAGAAGACATTCAGCCTCTCAGGGAGTGAAGCATCCTGGACACTGACGCGCAGAGTAGGCTTGTCTGTAATCCTCCAAATCTCCTGCCGCGTGTGCCTCTTGTCCCCGGTATCATAGAAGTGGCTGCACATTCTCTGAGAATTCTCCCATTTTGCCTTTCTGATGGAGTGGGGAAGTTCTTGCTTCACTGAGAGCTGTTGCATCCCCCAATCTAAAGACAGCATAATGATCCCTCAGTCATCACTGACCTCTGCAGTGAGCCATGGCTTCTGATTTACCTTCACTCAGATGTGTTTCATGATTGTAACATCCTCAGTACACTTCTCTATGTAGCTGGTCACAGAATCCACACATTCCTCAATGATTCCCATAGGTAGCAGCCTCCCTGAATATTCTCCAGGTCATATTATCAAAGCAGTCCTGCAGTGCAGAGATTGCACCCTCAGGCCAGGATTTCACCATCCGATTTGGCCCATTTGCTCATTGGTTTGTATGCTTGAATTAACATTACAGATAAGTGTTCTGAGAGTCCAATGTGGGGTCAAGGGACTGCATTATAAACACCTAGTATGTTCATATAACTAGGCCCAGTGTATTTTCACGTCTGATAGCAAAATTAACATGTTGGTGGAATTTTTTAGGCAGGATTGATTTTAGGTTTGCATTGTTTTAAATCGCCTGCAATAATGAAGATACCATGGGGGTGTTTGGTATGAAAGTCACCTATGGCGCTGTAGAGCTCACACAGCACGACTGGCATTTGGAGGGTGGGGGGTATATACAACCCAGTGCACGATAACAAACAAGATGATAATGAGTTGAATGAACTAAACTGATTAACTGAAACAGAAACAGGTGTAGAAGGGATCAAACTGGGTGAAGGACAACCAAACTAAAAGTGAGGATGTCGCTCTTGTGGCAGTTTAACCTTCAAATCATCAAGTCTTACCCCACAGCAAGAGTGAGCATAGCAACAAGACACAAGGTAGTCACCCTACATCGGCAAGGTCTCTCCCAAACAGAAAGTTTGTGGCAGGCAGAAGTTTCAAAATGTGCTGTCCATACTCTTCTGAAGAAGCACTAAGAAATGGGCACCGATTGAGGACCAGAAACAGAGTGGTTGGCTACAGAAGCTGAGTGCAGCAGAACGAAAGGTACATCAAACAGATGTCACTTCTAAATCGGAAGTCCAGCACTGCTATAAGCTCAGAATTCACAGAAACCATTGAAACACTAGTACATCCCTCTATAGTCCAGAGAGGAGGTTCTCTGCAGGTTTGGGGCTGAATTTCTGCAAATGGAGTTGGTGATCTCGTCAGAATTATCAGAATTCTCAATGCTGAGAAGTACAAGCAGATTCTCATCCATCACACAATACCATTGGGGAGGTGTTTGACCGGTCGGTCCAAGTATCTTTCTGCGACAGGACAATGACCCCAAACACACTGTCATGATCACAAAGAACTACCTTTAGTGAAAAGAAGAATAAGGATTTCTGTAACAGATGCTATGGCCTCCACGGAGCCCTGATCTCAACATCATTGAGGCTGTCTCAGATTACCTGGAGAGACAGAAGCAAGCGAGACAGCCGGAGTCTACAGAACTATGGCAAGTTCTCCAAGATGTTTGAAACAACATACCAGCTAGTGTACTTAAAGGCAAAAAAATGACACACTAAATATTGATTTGATTTAGTTTTTTACTGTTTACTGTTCCTTATAGTAAATTTGTTATTTAGAAACTTTTCATTTCATTAGTTTTGAAAGACTGCTTTACAGAATTTTTTTTACATGTGCCTAAGACTTTTTCACCTTCCTGTATGTGCCGTATATATATATATATATATATATATATATATATATATATATATATATATAATGCATTCTATATGGAATTGGAGTTTATAGCTAAGCTGGGAGGAGTGTTGTGTCTTTAATATTTCAGTAACATTTTGAGTAATATTGTAAATATATTGTTTGATTAAGGTTTCCTTGTTGTTTACATAATGCATTATGGGTTATATCTAAAAGTACATGAATGACATATGTCTTCACACCACCATGTTATTTGTATGCATCTCGCTAAACTAGACACGAGTTACCCCAACATTCTCTGGCATTCCTCTTGATTAATTCCTGGAGTTACAAAATGTAACATAAAGGTGAGCTGTATGCCAGCTTTATGAGCTGTGTCTCCAGAATTCAAAGAAAATGATCAAAGTACATACATTTGGAAATTTTACATGTTGCCCACAGAATGTCACTGGTTACCATGGTTTACCAGCGCCACATTGCATTCAACATATAACAACATATTCGGTCTCAGAAATATATTCCACTTTAGTAGTGGCATGAATTTTTAAAACTGAATGCACTGATGTGCAACTTTTGAAAACAATCTATAGCAGGAAAATTGATACCGGTAAGCTGTATGGTTTCTTATGAAAAACCACCAAGATTACATTTTGATTTAGGAGACCCCACAGATGTTACTTCTTGTGTACAGTAAGGACAACCCTGTGCACTGTTTTCTGAAGTCTAGATGAATGGCATTTCCCACTTACCCAAATCTTACAGGCTTGGGGTGGTTAATTGAAACTATTAAGGAGTTTTCATCCAAATTATTCAGCGTTAACAAACCTATGCTGCAGATATTTCTAAAAAAGATTCCCCTTTTTACAATATTACCAAAAATTTGATCCTTAGTCAGTGGCATTGAACATTTCACACATTCAGCCTCAAAAATTAATTCCACTGTTGTTGTGGCATGATTTTTTAAAAAACCTGAGTGCAATGCAC
Source organism: Hypanus sabinus (assembly GCF_030144855.1). Lineage (NCBI taxonomy): Eukaryota > Metazoa > Chordata > Chondrichthyes > Myliobatiformes > Dasyatidae > Hypanus > Hypanus sabinus. The sequence goes on along the minus strand of NC_082711.1, from coordinate 74,964,035 downwards.
AGATGTGAAATGTACTCTTCCATATTGTGCAATTAATGAACATTTATTGCTACCCTCCTTTACCTCATTGTCAAATTTTAAATTGGAAACTTAAAAATTTCAGAATAAATTGAATCCTGAGTTATATTAATAAATGATCTATGAGCAGCTGGAAAACAAAAACATAATTGCCGAACGGAGCTATCAAGTAACGATACAGTAAATTCACAAACAATGAATGCTAATATGTGAAATTACTACATAGAGTCACATCAATACTAGGTCTGATGCACACACCAAATATATGTCTCAAGTGAAAAATATTCCAATTGAACACTCTTTCCATGAACAATAAAAACTGCATAAAAATACATGATGCAAATTTAATACTAATTCTTCTTGAAAGAAGCATTTCACATCTTTACCAATAAATAAAAGCCATTTTAATGTAACCTGAATTGTAAAAATATAACAGCATTGTATTCCTACTACAATAGTCTCTCAGAGGCAGTTTTCTGCATTTTATATTATCGCATTTACTGTGTTTTATATTAATTTAGTTTACAGACCTTAATGTTCTTTCTTTTGCCCTTATATTAAACACATTTCCAACAGGAGGATTAATTAAGTTGAACAGAATCATGTTTTAATCATGCTTTTAAAACTCACCACACAGGGCCTTTAGAGGAAATATATCGCTGTTCAAAAACTGCTCCTGGAAACTTCATATTTTGCTGCACCCTGAATAAGTAGAAGTGTTGTTTCTAGGTCTTCAAAAACAAAACACTGGTTTGCTTCCAGCTCATCCAAATTTCCCACAATGCATCGTTGAGGATTACTTCCCACAGTCCTCTGCTGCACAACTCCCCCATCAACCTAAAACTGGCGATTTGGAGTAGACCACCTGTTCGGTGCCTGAAACTTATTGCTAAGCTCTGGTCTCATGAGACCTTGGCTCTCTCCTAGATACCAAGAGGGAAGTGTGTTTGTGCTCTCTGGCTTTGAATCTGTTTTGTGCCAAAAGTCACAGAATGGGCCCATAAAGGAATCAAGCTTTAAAGTTCAGAAACATAATACTTAAATTTTGCATAATTCAGAGGCTAGAATCTCAGTTGCATTTTGACATTTCAATGTACTATTTCTGCAGGTAAATATTAATGAAACCAGAGATTTATTTTGACTCACTTTCCTTCGATGAGAGGGCACAATGAAGAAGGTTTCAATGTTATGCTTTTTAAGGAAACTGTTTCTCTCATGCCCATATCCTGCTTCAACTTCATAATCTCCATTCAGGCACTCCAAGGTGGTCTTTGTTATATGAACCTTTCTACAACCAAAGTGAAGACATAAACAAAGGTAACTCTGCAGCCAAACTGTTTATGAACACAAATTATGAAGGCCACTATTTATTGCTCTTAAATCATCTGAGACTCACAGACCCTGTTGACATTTAACCCAAGCCAATGCAAATAGCTAAAAATGGCATCAAACCCCTTTTAAGGTTCTCCTTTTTTGCCAGAAATATTGAAAATGGCTTGACATCAAAATAGCAGTGTTCCAGAAAAGTTATGGTAATGTAGGCATTTATGTGAAATGTTGATAAAAGCAGTTTTGCTAGCAGCTAGAAGCTTCATTGTCAGCATGATCAAGGGTGATGAATATCATTCACTTTTGTGTATTACTCATGACTACTTTAGCTCAGGAATATTCTTTGAATTAATATTAAGTAAATATATATCACAGTCATATATATAATCAGTAAATAAATTGCACAGGAAAATAAATGGCTATTCCAGCTAAGTACCCACTTTGAAGTTGCTTTAAAAATCTTTTGATAGGGGGCAGATTTATCTTACTTTCATTAACAAAACGATAATCCTAATCTGGTATTGTATTTAGTTTCTGATAGTCTGTATCTTGCTTCATGAAGCAGTTGGTAATTATCTGCAGGAGAACACAAGGAAATGGAAGAATCCAACTGCACAACATTAAACAAATTAACTATCGGGATTTACATAAGATGAAATGGTTCAGAAAAGAACTCAAGTAGGACTCTTATTTCAGCACCACCTGATTGAAAATGTACTTACCCCAGACCAAGGCATAATTATCATCATTTCCAGGCCATTTCACATTTTAAAATTCAGCTGGCCATATTCCTGAGTGAGTCATACTTACATATCTGGCATGATGTGGGTGAAATTAGTTTGGGTTATCCCCAGAACAACCATCACTGTGCAGCATCTGATTGGGGAACTTCCCTACAATTCATTCCCTTACTTGCCTTTATTTTGACATACCCATTCTGCACCTCCAGTACCTGATAGGTCCGACTGAAGCCACTGATCCTCTCATTGGTCCAGCTACTGAACTCCCACACTCACCAGGTTGTGTCCCCTACCTCAGTGACTGGCAGGGCATCTGACAAGCTCTCACACACACTTTTTCTAAACCTAATTTCCTAAATCCTGATCCAGTGACTTTCAAGGCATACAATGAATTCACCGTTCCCTGTACTCCATTTCCCTACATTACTCCCCAAACCACTGACCCACAGGCCACCTGTCCATGATTCCTCTTCCTCCATCAAGGCAAGCATCATATTCACTGGCCTGTAGTCCCACCTTGGTTACTGAGTTGGTTGCTGTACACCAATTAAGCAAGTTCCCTAAACCCCATCCCAGCCTTGACTGGAGACAGCAGTTTCAACAGGAGAGAGACAGAACTGGATGTGGAGGATGAGATGTGGAAGGCAGATGAAGGAGACTGCGGCAGGGGAAACAAAGACTGCATAAATGAAGCAACAAATTCGGCAGGTCCAAGAAGTCTAAGATAGTGACTGAAGACACAGACGAACTTTGGGCTGAGATAATGGATCCACGTGTTCTGGACCTACAGAAGCCAGAACTTTTTATTCACTGCCCACAATTACACAGATCTTTCATGACAATTTGTGGAACTGCAAGGCTTTTTCACTTCTCTAAGTGATGAGCAGAAGTATTCAGAAACAATAAAATACAGTATAAACACAAGAAAGTCTCCAGATACTGGAAATCCAAAGCAACATACACAAAATGTTGGAGAAACTCAGCAGGTCAGGCAGCATCTATGGAGAGAATAAAAAGTCAACATTGTGGGCCAACACCTTTCTTTAGGACCGATAAGAAAGGGGGAAGATGCCTCAATAGGAAGGTGAGGGGAGGGAAAACAGGATTGCTGGAAGGTTACAGGTGAAGCCAGGTGGGTGGGAAAGGTCAAGGGCTGGAGAAGAAATAATCTGATAGGAGAGGAGAGTGGACAATCAGAGAAATAGAACGAGAAGGGGAGTCGGGCGAAGTGATAGGCAGGTGAGAAGACTTGAAAGGTCAGAGTGGGGAATAGAGGACGGGTGTGGGGGGGGCATGGTTTTGTTAACCAGAAGGGGAAGTTGATATTCATGCCGTTAGGTTGGAGTGTACCCAGACGGAATATAAGGGATTGCTCCTTGACCCTGAGAGTGACCTCATCTTGGCACAAGAGGAAACCATGGACCGACAAATCAGAACAAGAGCGGGAATCAAAATTAAAATGTTTGGCCACCGGGAAGTCACACTTTTAGTGGATAATGCAGAGGTGTTCAACAGAACGGTCACCCAAATAATGAAGGGTCTCACCATTGTAGTGGAGGCCACATCGGGAGCACCAGACACAATAGACTACCCGAGCCTGGAAGGACCGTTTGGGGCCCTGAATGGAGGTGAGGGAGGCAGTGTATGGGCAGGTGTAGCACTTAGGCCACCTGCAGAGATAAGTACCTGGAGGGAGATTAGTGGGGAGGGACTAATGGACAAGGGGATCACAGAGGGAGTGATCGTTGTTGAGCGGGGAGGTGGGGAAGGAAAAGATATGTTTAGTGGTAGAATCCCTTTGGAGATGTGGAAATTGTGGAGGATAATATGTTGGATTCAGGGACTGATGGGTTGGCAGGTAAGGACAAGGTTGACTTTATCCCCATCAGGCAGCGGGAAGATGGGGCAAGCGTGGGTGTACGGAAAATCGAGGAGATGCTGGTGAGGACAACATCAATAGTGGAGGAATGGAAACTCTGTTCTTTGAAGAAGGTGGACATGGACATCTCTGGTGTTTTGGAATGGAAAGCCACATCCTGTTAACAGATGCAGCAGAAGCAAAGAAACTGAGAAAAGGGAATAGCATTTTTACAGGAGATAAGGTGGGACGAGGTATCGTCAAGACAGTTATGGGAATCAGTAGATTTATAAAAGATGTTGACAGTTTCTCTCCAGAGATTGATAAAGGGGCGGGAGGTTTCAGAGATACAGTATGCCGTAAATAATACGATTTTTTAAAAATTAGAAAACACTAAAATATTATTTTAAAACACATTCTACTTAAAAGAATAGTAACATCAATTTTCATTAAATTTATGTTTTAAAATGTTTGCTTTTTAATGATCTTCAGCAACCCCCATGAATAGCTGGTGAAAAACGGATGCACTTTCTATCTGGCCGCTCAGCTCAGCAAGATTAGGAGCTACCCCTGGATTCTGTGCTAACCTCCAGTGTCCTTAATCTTTCAGTGCTACAGTATGAAGGTGCAGACATCCAGATGTATGGAATGAAGCAATGCACGTTCTGAGCAAACAATGCATAATAAATGTTAAGATACTAAATGTAGAGAAAGGACACAATTGGTAAAGAAGTACATGGGTAGTGGACCTTACTGTCTAAAGCACAAAACATAAAATGAGAGGTTATGCAGAAAATATTTAAACATTAATTCACTGCTAGATTACAATGAGCATTCTGAATACCTTCTACAGGAACTAGAAAAGGCACAGACAAGATTGATAAGGACATTGTCTGAGATGAAAGCTTATGGGGAATTCCATAGGGAACCAATGGCTAAATATCCCTAGCCAAATCATGTGCCTCTGACTTCTGCACCTGCACACAGAAACACACAAATCAGAAATGGGATAGAATTCAGCAAATCCCCTCTCCCTGTTAGCTGTTGGATTCATGCTGGAGCCCAGGGGCAGAGCAGTGACACACAAAAGTGAGGGACCAGATGTACTACATCTAAATTTCATCCAGTCCAAAACTGCACCGTCCTTCTTGAAGGTGAGTGTCAACCTTAAATACAAGTGCAAATGAAGATAGGCAGCTTACTTATTTTCTTCCTTATTTACTTATTCTGCACTGTACCTCTAAATAACTAAAACCACATGGAGATTGATTCAATATTCCATTAGCTTGCCCTGCCATTATTTAGTCAGCTTCTTCTAGTTAGGTTATGTCAAATTGTGTGCAAGTATGTCACAGAGATGACTACATGGAAAGAGGCATATCTAAAGTGGTAGCTATCCGCAGGTGTTGGTCTCTGTATTATGCTTTGATATATGACCATCGTAAAACTTCACATTTAAATTCTTCCCTCCGTTTACATTCATCATTTTTCTGCATGCAACCAACACATACACAATTACAAGTCATTGGCTGTCCCTTCTGTCCAGGTAATCATTAAATGTGCAAAAAAGAGAAATAAAAAAACTGGGAGACAATGGTGGATGAGATCAAATTAACACTTGGGGATAAGGCATCTTTAGGTAAACCGACCATAGTCATATCCATTTCAAACATAGGAGACTCCATGTTTTTTCTTCCTGAAGGATGTGTGGGTGGACAGATTATATGGTTGTTGTTTTTTCTTGTGATGAAAATTTGTCAAATATTCCACCAATTAGCATAATTTATTCAATCTTGTAGTTATTACTTACTATTTAATAGCATACTCCATAATCAACCATAAAATTCACTCGTAAATCACTCAAAATTTCTTCACATGAATTATTAGTTTTTCTACAGAAGTAATGAATTCTGGATTTCGTATAGTTGTATAGATGTAAGAAACAGGCCGATCTTTCCTTATCTGTATGTTTGTATTGTAATTCTATGAAGTCGAGCTGGGTTTATAGAGAACCACACATACTCCATATCTGCAGCAGGTCAAAAGCTGCTTTTCAGTTTTTGCCCCATCCATTGCTTAGACCATAACAACAGAAGATATAGGAGCAAAATTAGGTCACTTGGCCCATTACGTCTACGCCGCCATTTCATCATGACTGATCCATTTTTCCTTCACCCCCAGTTTCCTGACTTCCCCTCCCATATCCCTTCATGCTCTAACTAATCAAGAATACATCAACCCCTGCCTTAAATATACATAAACACTTGGCTTAAAGGTTCCACAGAATCACCACACTCTGGCTAAAGAAATTCCTTTTCATCTTCATCCTAAAAGGACATCCCTCTATTCTGAGTTGTGTCTCTTGGTTTTAAACACTAACACCACAGGAAACTTGCTCTCCACATCCACTCTATCAAGGATAGGTTTGAATTAGGTCACCTGTCATTCTTGTGAATTCCAGTGAATACAGGCCCAGAGTTATCAAATGCTCTTAGTATGACAAGCCATTTAATCCTGGAACCATTTTTGCAAGCCTCCTTTAAACTCTCTTCAGCTTCAGTACATCCTTTCGAGGATAAGGTACTTCAGATTTTTGTATTTTCTCTTCATTTAGAAAATAGTCAGCCTTGTCATTTCTTCTACCAATGCACATGACCTATTGTCTGACAATAGGTCATATAATTGTATGACAATTCCTGATGCTGTATTCCATCTGTCATTTCTTTGCCCATTCTCCTAATGTGTCTGTTCTGCTGTAGCCTCTCTACTTCCTTAAAACTACCTGCCCCTCCTCCTCTCTTCATATCATCTGCAAACTTTACAACAAAGTCATCAATTCCATTATCCAAATCGTTGACATATAACATAAAAGGAATCAGTCCCAATACAGATCCTTGTGGAACTCCACTAGTTACTGGCAGCCAACCAGAAAAGGTGCCCTTTATTCCCATTCTTTGCCTTCTGCCAATCAGCTACTGCATTATCCATGCTATAATCTTTCCTATAATACCATCAGCAGCTTCATGGTGGCAACTTGTCAAAGTCCTTCTGAAAATCCAAGTACACAACATAAACCAATTCTCCTTTATCTATCCTGCTTGTTATTTCTTCAAAGAATTCCAAAAGATTTCTCAGGCAAGACTTTCCCTTGAGGAAATTATGCAGACTACTGCCTAATTTATCAGGTGCCTCCAAGTACCCCAAAACCACATACTTAACAATGGACGCCAGCATCTTCCCAACCACTGAGATCAGACTAACTGGTCTATAATTTCCTTCTTCTGCCTCTCTCCCTTCTTGATAAGTGGAGTGACAATTATAATTTTGCAGTCTTCAGAACCATTCCAGAATCTAGTAATTCTTGAAAGATCATTCCTAATGTCACCACAATCTCTTCAGCTACCTGTTTCAGAACTCTGGGGTGTACCCTAGCTGGTCTGAATAACATATCCAGAAGACCTTTCAGTTTCCCAAGAACCTTCTCCCTAGTAATGCTAACTTCATACACTTTATGACCCCTGACTATTTCTACTATCTTTGAATCTACCTTGTATCAGACTTCACTTTGTTGGAGACAAAATATTTCATATGTATTCTAACCTGGATCTCCAAACATTTATCGCATTTATTTAAAATCTGTAATGAATCCCATCCTATGTCTAACTCCCTGCTATGGATGACAGGCAGAGACTTTTTCTTTCCCTTTTATATTAACTACATTCCATGTTGAATTTTGAAGGTTCTCTCTTGCATAATTCACCTGACATGTGTCAAATAGTATCTTCTCATTTTGAATAAAATCTTCTTGGGTCCAGCCAGGTACAGATATCGATTAAAATTGATGCTTTGATGAAAAGATCTGCCATCTTCTTCCCATCGGTTATAACCAATGCTTATACCCGACTGGAAACCCGAGGAGAGCTTATTTGTCATATATACTGGGAAGGCACTAGATCCTTCTTCATCTTTTCAATTGTTTCATTATATTCCTGATCTCTCTCATCATCCAAGGAATCCTGGCTGTGAGAAATACATTCCTATTGCCTGTGTACAGGAAAAACATTTTCTCCTAGAAGAATATTTATCACTTCATTAAATTTGCCTGAATTAAGACTGAGGATAGAGGAAGGACAACCAGAATGAAAAGTTAAGAGGGAGGGGTGAGGTATGAGCTAGGAGGAGGGAAATGATGGACAGATGGACTCAGGTTGTGGAAGGGAAAAGGCAGAGTTGAGAGATAATGATTTTGGGTGAGAGGTTCATACCTAAAAGAGGGGAAAAAAGGGATTGATGCAGATGGGTGGAGGAGGGCAGGGTGGAAAGAGAGACAGCCTGCAAAGAGATATGTAAAGACACAAAAGAATACAACTGTTGAAATCTGATATGCAAGGAAGTGGATGTGGGATAGATGGTGTGCAGATAGAACCAGGTAGGGGAGGCTTCTTAACACTTCTTAATCAAATATCATCTTTTCTTGCTAATTTCAAACCCCTCCTCCCACACATAGAATGGATGCCCTTTTTTTCCAATATTGTAATGTCTAACATAATCTGTGTTGCCCCCCCACTTGGAGGAGCAACACCTTATATTCCATCTGGGTAACCTCCAACCTGATGGCATGAACATTGGTTTCTCAAACTTTTAGTAATGGCCCCATTCTCCTTCACCACCCCCCATTTCCTTTTCCCCCTCTCACCTTATGTCCTTGCCTGCCCATCACCTCCCTCTGGTGCTCCTCCCTGTTTCCTTTCTTCCAAGGTCTTTTGTCCTCTCCTATCAGATTTCCCCTTCTCCAGCATTTTACCAATTTTATCAATTGACTTCCCAACTCTTTATTTCACCTCCTTCCCCTCACCAGTTTCACCTATCAGCTACTACCCTGTATTTCTTTCTCCCCTCCCCCTACCTTCTTACTCTGCCTTCTCATCTTTCTCCCCAATCCTGATGAAGGGTCTCGGCCCGAATTGTTGACTGTTTACCCTTTTCCATAGATGCCGCCTAACCTGCTGAGTTCCTCCAGCATTTTGAGTGTGTTGCTTGGATTTCCAGCATCTGCAAATTTTTTCTTGTTTGAAATCTCATTATTTTCCTATTTTATCTGAATGTTCTGCATCTTTAACTATTAAGTACCCATTCCTCATCATTCTTAAACTCTAATGCCACTGCATTCAAATTCTCACATGGCTCATTGTGTCTGACTGCAAGATGTCACTAATGATATCTGACCTTGTCTTTGTATTCTTGAGGGGACACTTCTGGGTAGTTTCCTATTTAGTGTGGCACGACTTCTTTGTCTAGTAATATCAAAACTCTGTGCTTTATTTATCTCTTTTTTCAATTGTATGGTGGTCCTCATTCTCTGCCAGTTAAGACACCCAACCATCTCAGGGAAACTCTGTTGAGGAAAATAAGTTTAATCAAGTCTGTTGTAACGAATTGCTTCTCCATCTAGTGGTAGAACATAGATGCTTCATCCCAATTACATGGTTAAAGCAATTTTGGTGTTGCAATTGAGTATACAGGTACATTAAATAGTGGCATTTAATAATACAGCACAGATTTGTTCAGGATTCATCTCAATAAGTTTATCCTTTGAGTCACAAAACTGAGCAGACACTTCCTGTGGACTGGTTGCATGAATTGTACCCAATGCTATATTAGTGACTGTTCATAAATAAATGCCTATGACACATAGACATAATGAAATCAATTAGCATGCAAAAATAACTTGTTACCATTATTTCCATTAAGCTACATAAACGTTTATCATTTTTCATTATTCATTATCTAAATGTGGACAGCCAAACACAGTACAAGGGTACTTCCTGGTGGCAGTGTTCCTCTGCATATGCTGGCCTTGTTCTTTTAAACATTAGAAGATAGTTGATAACTGTGCTTGAAACAATTTGGATGAATAGCTCCTGTGCTTTTTGTTGATTGTACATACTGTAACCTCAGTGGTGTAGGACGTGACTGATGGGTGGGATGCTAATTTGTTGAATTAGAGGAATCGATGGGGAACTTCTTCACTCAATGGGTGGTGCAAGTGAGGAACAAGCTACCAGCAGAAGTTATGGTTTCAATTTCAACATTTAATAGAAAGTATATAGATAGGAGGTGTATGGAAGGCTATAACCTAAGTGCAGGTCAATGGGACTAGGCAGAAGAATGATCTGGCATGGTCTAGATGGGACAAAGGGCCAGTTTTGGTTCTGTAGTGCTCTAGGGCTCTGTGCTGCTGTGTCCTGGAAGGCTGAGCTCTGCTGTGGTAAGTGTAGCCAACTGACAGCAACTGAAAGTCAGTGCTACTCCCCATAGTACACAGAGTCTGATATTTAAGGTTATCAAACGAATACAATCCCCAAGGATTATATTTCTATTACTGATCTCTATGACTAACTTTTAGTGTAAGGATATAATTGGAGGATTCATAAACCTCTCTGAATATAGAGGATTCATCCATCTTGTCCCAACACTCTTGAATATGGAGCCCATCATATCCCAGGTTACCGTCCCTTATTGAAAGCCTTTGAGCATGTGCCCTCATAACAAGATCTGAGCTATCTAGGTTTAGCAGCACAGGTTAAATTAAACTGAAACTAGCTCTCTTCCAACTGGCATTGAACAATGTCATTCATTGGCTGTCTGCTACAATATTAGCAGACAGCATGAAATTGAACAATTATCTAAATTACACTCAGTGGCCACCTATTTGGTACATTGGTACACCAGCTTGTTAATGCAAATGTATAATCAGCCAAACATGTCACAGCAACTCAATGCATAAAAGCATGTAGACAAAGGCAACATACATTGTCTATATTGTAAGAGGTTAAGTAATTGTTCAGATGAAATATCAGAATAGGGAAGAGCTGAGATCTAAGTGACTTTGAGTGTGGTGACAGACGGGAAGGTCTGAGTATCTCAGAATCTGCTAATCTCCTCGATTTTCACGCATGACAGTCAGTAGAGTTTATAGAGAATAGAGCAAGTATTTTTTTTTAAATGTAATGAGTGGTAGTTCTGTGGGTGAAATGCCTTGTTAATGAGAAGGCTCAAAAGAGAATGGCCCAACTGATTCAAGCTGACAGGAAGGTGACAGTAACTCAAATAACCACACATTGCAACAGTGATGTGCATAAGATCATTTCTGAAAACATAACATGTCAAACTTTGAAGTGGATGGGCTACAGCAGCAGAAGGCCATGGACATACACTCATTGGCCATTTTATTAGGTACAGGAGGTACTTGACAAAGTGGCCACTGAGTGGATACTAAACAAGCAAAGGTTAATCACACATAACTATCCTTACACTACTTTTGGAAATTATTCACCTTCATTAACTCCAAAACTATTTAAATCAATTAATAAGTTTATTGGTAAGTCAAGGGGATGGTACAATTTTTTTCCATGCACTGCAACTATCAGTGTTTAGTTCAATGATCAGCATGTTTATTTTATATTTACAAGATGTAATAATATGAAAGGTGCATACGGGACATTAACATTATCCCTTTGTTCACACTTATGTTCAGGAATTACACATCTGGATGGCAAAATTTTATTCAATGCTTCAAGAAATCTGATTTATATTTAACTATAGATCATTGGAATAATGAAATACATAGTTGTATTCCACGAAAAAATTACATACAAGCTAAGAAATTAATATGATATATTTTTGAAAATGTGGCTCCCATACCTACAAAAGATAGGATTAAATACGTAGGTCCTTTGAAGATAAAAATATAAAGTAATTGGGGAAAGTAAAAATAAATATTAAAGTTATTTTGAACTCCATGGAGCATGTGGGGATCCTCCGATATCCAGGCAATCTTTCTCTCTTTTTTTTCTTTCTTTAGATAAGGGTTGGGGGGGGGGGGGTTAATATTATTTTTCTCACTATTTATCATCACATTTATTCTTTGTAATTTTCTAAAATTTAATAAATAAATAAATATTATAAAAAAAGAAAGAAGGGATAAACTAGTTAATCATAGACATCAGATGAACAAAGAAGAGAAAATCTGCAGACAATGGAAATCCAAGCAATACACACAAAATGCTGAAGGAACTCAGCAGGCCAGGCAGCATCTATGGAAAAGAGTACAGTCGACGATTTGGGTCGAGGCCCTTCATCAGGACTGGAGAGAAAAGAACCAGAGTAAGAAGGTGAGGGAAGAAGAGGAGGAAATACAAAGAGTAGGTGATAGGTGACACTGGGAGGGGGGAGGGGTGAAGTAAAGAGCTGGGAAGTCGATTGGCAAAAGAGATAAAGGACTGGAGAAGGGGGAATCAGATAGATGAGGACAGAAAGCCATGGAAGACTTCTCCTATCAGATTCCCCCTTCTCCAGTCCTTTATCTCTTTTGCCAATCGACTTCCCAGCTCTTTACTTCACCCCAAACCCCCCTCCCGGTTTCACCTATCACGTCCTACCTTGTACTTCTTCCTCCCCTCCCACCACCTTCTTAGTCTGACTTCTCATCTTTTTTCTCCAGTCCTGATGAACAGACTCGGCCCGAAACAATGAGTGTTTACTCTTTTCCATAGATGCTTCCTGGCCTGTGAAGTTCCTCCAGCATTTTGTGTGTGTTGCATCAGCTGAACATCTATTTTAGTGACACTCTTCGAATATTACCAGGAGCCAGCAGACTGAACATTTTGACAAATATTACAAGTTGATGAAAAAGAGTCAATAGGAATTTGTGAAAACAAGGGCACATTTCAGGCACAATGTAGCTTCGAGAGAAGCTCTTAAGCAGACGGATAACAAAGTGTGTATGACTGTTGTCTATATGCAGATCTAGTAGCTACATGGACTTCCAGAAGCAACTTAATATGGTGGGGATTTGTTTTTGGATAAACACAAGTAACTACTTCCTCTTTTGTGCTGGAAACACAATTGTAAAATTAGTTCCCCAAGTTAATTTATTCTCGAAATGGATAAACGACTCTGACTTACTTACCACCATTGATCTAATGGATAATGCAACATGATTTGCTGAATATTCATAAAAAATCTCAGTTTTTAAAATATTCCATTAATAATAAGAAAATTGGAGTAAAAATCCAAAATATCCTCAAAGAAATCATTTTTAAACCTATTCATATGTTGAATTGTGTTTCTGGAGCACTCCAACACCATAGAAGTCCTACAGTTCAACAATGGAACTTGTATCTGGACTCTACTGAGGAGAGGGAAGGGAAAATATGATTTCTTCCTCACACTTTTTATAAAGGGAATTTATTGTTTCAAAAATTCACCTCTGGTCAGAGACAGAGTAAAATTTGCTGGCATTACTCTCCAACATCTTTGCATCTATGTGCTGAGCCCAAACCAAGTCATCCCATATGTTAATACACAGAAATGTAAAGCTGCTGATCTCTTTCACCACTGCTCCACCAATTAAACTTGCATATGTTACCAGATACAGTGTTAACATATGCAGTGTTGATGAACTTCTATGCATTTAAATCATGCTAGCAACTTTACTGAAAGAAGGAAGCCTCTGCATTCTGATTTTAATTTGCTGTAGCATTAATAAAAAGCAATTAATAAAACAGAAGACTAAGAGTGATGCAAAGGGAATAAGGAAAAGGATGCAGAAGGCAGCTGGATGAAATGACAGGAAAGAAACTGCTTTTCCCAATATCATTGGAATGAATAAAAATCGTCTCCTAACAGCCATCACACACTACCTTTATTACTGTAAGCAACAAGAAAACACTTAAAGGATTTCACTAACCATTTATCCTAATGATTTAGCTTTACACCTACCAGCGTGACTTACCCTAAATGGATTTATGACTTTAAGCTGTACGTTTTAAATAAAAAATATCTCTTACCCAGGTAAACCACCGGTTTCCATTACATTAGCCAAGGTTACATCATTGGACCACACATCATACTGCCACTTGCGGAGACCAAGGACCCCACACAACACTCTTCCTGTGTGCAGGCCCACACGCATGTTAAGATCAACTTCGGTGGCTTCAGCCACAGACCTGAAATAGACCCAAGACTGTTAGTCACTTGGTGACAATATGTTATTCACAAATCTGCATACTCAGCACAGATGAAAAATGCATAAAATCCTTGTATCAAGCAACATTTATGAACTCACCAGGTCTAGAACCCAATGGGAGAGAAATTTGTTTTCACTTACTTGTGTTAGCCATGTGTGATCTTATCGACTACCAGCTGTAATCTCTGCTCATTGTTTCCAGATGTGCAGAGATTGCATAATTGCTGATCAACAACACTTGCAATAAAAGAAAAAAAAAATCCTCTTGTCTTCATTACCGTTCACTATATGAGAATATGAATCCATAGGAATGTATCAGCAGAAACCAAAGCAAATGGCTTGTCAAAAGAGGTAACCAAGAAAGGGGCTGAATGCAAGTGGGTCAAAACTAAATCAGGTAAAGAAAAAGAAGTAGCATGCCAGTGTACAGAGATTTTCATATAGAAACTGACCGTGCATCTGCCAGATTATTTCACTTAGTCTATGTAAGAGAAAATGCAGGAGTAATGGGCTGCATGAAATTAGGCTTGGTTTGGTCCTTTCGGGGCCATTTTATATATACTTTCATTGACAAAATAAATGTGCATCTTCACAAAAAAGTACACTCCATATATATTCACATCTAAAGTTTATTTCTGCCATTGATTGTGATATTTTATAACTTCATTTCACTCAGTCATTTCCATCATAAGGGATACCAGAGCATTACAACAGAAGGAAAAATTTCTTACATTGAATGCAAAACAAACTTGACATTTAAGATGATTTCCTATTTATTTATTAAGACGCAGTGTAAAATAGGCCCTTCTGGCCCTTCAAGCTGTGCTGTACAACAGCCGTCAGTTTAATGCTAGCCTAATCATTGGACAATTTACAATGAACCAGTGTGGATAACTTCACTCACCATCACACTAAACTGATTCCACAACCTTTGGACTTACCTTCAAGGACTTGGAACTCATGTTCAAAGCATGATTTATCTATTTATTTATTTATTTTTCTCAACTCAGTCTTGGAAAACCCAAGTTATGGTCACAGCCAAGTACTAGGAACTTTCAGACTATTCTGTGTTTAGTATTGTGGCTTTCTAGAGATTGACATAAATATTGCTGTGTAAGGTTCATTGTTTAACTCTACTGTGTAGTGACTTTGGGATACCAGTTGTAGATATTACCACTGGAACAACATTTACCCATTTTATGTTCCATAGTCTTTCAATTTCCTCTTTTGGTTCAGCATATTTCTGGTGTTTTTTACTTATTGATTTCTGTATATTAATGTGTGCTTGGAATGACTATGTCTATTAAGTAAGTTCTTCTTGTTTGCTTATACAGTATTATTATATCTGGATGATTAGTATTGGTCATCATATCGGTATAATGGATTTGTCGTAGTATCATTTGTAAGAGTTTGAATCTAAAAGTGGATCAGGCTCATATTTATAGGAAGGTACGGTGTCTTATATAAGTTTGTATTTTAAATCTAGATTTTGATGAATGATGTTTGATTGTGCCTGCGTAAGTAATCAGATTGAATTAAACTGCTGCAGGATCCTGTAATGTTTTAGACTGTTTCTGGTTTTTCTAGGCAGTCTGCATTTATCATCTTAAATTTGATGCTTTTATTATGTATTTTTGATAAATTTTGGTCCTGTATTGCCACACTGAACCCCTCTGTTTCTGAGTTATTTATTATTTTCATTATTATTTGTATTTATACAGATTGTCTTCCTTTGCTCAATAGCTAAATATTTGTATTTAGCTTTTCAATGATTCCATTGTAATCCTTTGCTCTACTGTGAATGCCCACAAGAAAATGATTCTCAGGGTGGTACGGTATATGGTGACACATAGCATACACACTTTGATAATAAATTTACTCTGAACTTTCAATAATGTAGCTGTATCACCTGTTAGCACAGCCTACACAGTGGCAGAGGTTTAAATGTATTCATGCATAAATGTAGTATTTTCAGTGCATGTGTTGATAATAAAAGACTTACAATGATGATGAAATTAATAACACTACAATTATATTGGCACTGCTGCAGATTCACTATTATGCAATTGAATGTTATTTTAGGGTTAGCGCTTGATATTAGAGTAAATATTGATAGAATTACTGATCACCACCTGAAATAAGGGGATTAGGTTCAGGGAAGGTTTGCTTTAGTGAGATAAGAGCAAGGTGTTAGAGTTGGGCTGTTAGCCTTTTGGAAAAACAGCAATTGACTCAAGACTCTGCTCATTTCTGGGTGGAAAAATGTAATGAATATCCTTTTCCAATAACATTTTATCTTTGTATATAAGAGTAACTGTAGAATTTAGGTAGATGTCTTATTCAGTTTAGGATTACATAGGGATGATTATTAACAGGGCACAGCATGGGCATGTTTCAGACTATACTTCCAATTTATTGAAAACGACCCAGAAGATAAATGAAACAGATAATGAAATTAGTTCATTCTCAAGGATGAAATGAATGTCTATTTTAATGGAATTATAAAATAATATTAATGCACATACTAGTTATTTTGCTGTAAAGTCCCTGTTCTTTTCTTATATAGATTTAATCAGTCAACAATAAAATATTTTATAAATAATGCAATTATAGTCTTGTTGAAATCAGGCGCAGTTATGACTCACACCACAACCTATTTTCGTGCTTAATAACCAGCAAAGTAATAGTCTGAGAAGTCCACTGAATTTCTGCTTGTTCAATATGGAGGATATATTGTTACTACAATGTGACACACAGCAATTCCCAAGCCCAAAATCTCTAAACACAGATTGAAAATTGACAAAGTGTAAGTGATGCTTATTTACTCACTGCCCATTATGCAGATGGTGCTTAGAGCAGCGATAAAGGTCTTCCATCCCTGTCTGTTCTTGGCCTATACTATCGCACACAGATAGAGAAGGATTCTTCATTGCTGTTTCTGTAACAAGTTTTTTTGACCAGTCAGGGTTGTTAACCCTGAGTTGAACCCTGAACATTGGGGGACTGGTGGTCCACTCTTAGTTGTTGATCGTGTGGATAGTCAGAGGCTTTTTCCCAGGGCTGAAATGGCTAACATGAGAGGGCACAGTTTTAAGGTGCTTGGACATAGGTACAGAGGGGATGTCAGGGTTAAGTTTTTTTTATGCAGAGAGTGCTGACTGCTTGGAATGGGCTGCCAGCGACTGTGGTGGAGGCAGATACAGTAGGGTTTTTTAAGAGGCTCCTGGATAGGTACATGGAGCTTAGAAAAATAGAGGGCTATGGGTAACCCTGGTTAGTTTCTAAAGTAAGTACATGTTCGGCACAACATTGTGGGCTGAAGGGCCTGTATTGTGCTGTAGGTTTCCTATGTTTCTAAGTTTAGTGTGTCCTGTACCCTTTGACCCGCTTGGTATGGGTGAACCTACCAAGAGCCAAAGCACAATACCCTGACTCCAGTCAATGTAGCTCTCTGGGGCATTGAGTCATGCAAGTCTCCAAACCCTGTGACAAGTTTGTGGTCCTCTTGGAGCTAAGTGCTACTAAAACAGTAAAAATTGTAGGCACTACGGCTCCCCTTGCTTGTCCAGTTTATTAGGGAATAGATGCAGAGAACAGTGTTATCTGGGATGGAGGGACAAGGAACCAAAATAGATTCATTAACTAATTAAGTGACATACTGGATTTTTTGGAAAAAAAATTAAGTATTTCTTAGATGAACAATTTATTCCTTTTAAATTTCTATTACTTAGTCCAAACCACTTTCACTTTACACTTCCTGTCATGTATAACTTTTTATACATTTTCTTATATTTTGTAGGTTGTCAACAAACTAGCACTATATAGGAAACTGTTTTTTTTTTGGAAAGCTGGAATATTGTTTTGCATTAACTGTGACCTCAGTCTTAATATTAACAAGTAGTGAAATACAACACATCATCTGTGAGTGTTCTATTTGAAGGTAAACAAAATTAACCCTTCACATTTCAATTGGTGGTACTATTTTCTAAGTTTAAGTATAGGCTTTAAGAAGTGTTATAATATCTGTTGAGGAGGCCAATCCTAAGTTATAGCCAAAAGCCTGAAATATATTCCAAATTAATTGCACAATATACTTCCAGGCCACATTTAGCGCAACTTCTGTATTTCACTCCTCTTTTTTAAAAAAAAGTCCTGAAGTAACTTATTGAATATCATTCCTCACAAACCTTATTGATTTATTTCATTTTTTTACAGAATGTTCTATTCTAGCTCTGACAACATTCTTATAGAACTATTCAATTTTTTTTCTTGCTCATCGATCTTGATGTTCTTGATCTTTCCTTTCCAAATAATTAATCAGTTTTTTTTCTGACAGCTACAAATGGCATCTGCTTCCTTCAGTGTTTCAGGTGATTTATTCTAGAATATAACAGCTACATGCATAAAATGATCTTTCTGATTCTTTTGCCAATCATCTTAAATTTTTATCCTCTGGTTGCCAACCTTATGGGGTGGAAATAATTTCTCAGTACTTACGCTAAAATAAGAAGCATCATAATTGTTATGTTTGTTCTCATAAAGACAGGTTTTCTGTGGGCAAATGCTGGAAAATTTTATTTACAGAATGGCTTCAGCTGACACTGAGCACGTGACTAGCTCACCAACATTATTTCCAGTTCAACCTCCCACATTGCCCGCTGAGAACTGAAGTTCTTTACTATATACACACATAATAACACATCTTCCACCTTTAAAGAAAAACAAATATGATAATATGTCTTCATAAACCTGCAAGGAACAATAATCCTTCACAACAAAGTTATCTACATTAACTCAATCGTCATGAGCAAACACAGTCCCTTATTCACTCAGCAACTTTCAATTAGCATCTGAGATGGTTTGGTGATCCTTTTTGGTCTGCTAGCTGTTTCCATAGATGGATTGCTTTCATTAATATTAGTCTTTTTGAGAAGTCTGATCAACATTTTCATTTCTTTCATATTCTTCTGCCAAGATCCAATCTATTTGTCTCTGTTCTTACTCTTGGAGTATGATCACAATATGCTCCATAATGGATCCCTGGACTGCGTCTGTGTGATTAGTGAGTCTTTTCATGTTTAAACTGATTCTGTCTCATTTCACAGTGCTCCCTCTGATGTCTGTGTAACATAGATAGCAATTCCTCCTGTTGGTTTGTGTTGAACCATTGCTGTTGTTCTGACCGTGGTGTGGTCTCCCCATCTTCCCTTTTTACTTTTTCTCTTCAGCTTCAGACAGGAAGATGGAAATATTTTTGATTTCCAGTCTTTAACTGGAAGTCAATGAGAGGCAGATTTTGAACCAGAACTGGATGGTGTGAAAGCAAGACAAGTGACTTCTTTATCACGATCAGTCTGTCCAGTACTGGCATCCTGATGCTCACGCCGGTGTAGCTGGTACAGATGTCTATGCAAGGGGAGTTCTTGTGCTTCTCTTGCATTAGTATTGGGTGGTCATCTTTGATCTGTGAGGCCACTATGAAACCCTTTCTGCTTTTCACATGCACTCAGGCCTAATATTGGCTGTACTCTCTTATCTATAAAGAGTAGCTGTGTCTTTAGCTGCTACAGCTTGTGCTTCAAGGTCACTATACAGCTCCCTTTTACTGGAATGTTCTCTTCAGTATAACTCTCATTTTGAATTTCACTGGGTAAATCTTGCTCCTTACTTCTGACAGTCTTGTACTGTAATCATTCACGGATAACAGATTCACCTGGGCTCCAGTGTCAAGCTTGAATGGAAATGCTGTCTCATTCATATTCACTGGAACAATCCGTTCTGCTTTGCCAGCACCAGCAGTATGTAATCCACAAACACTTCCTCCATTTCTTTAGCACCTTTGTCTTAGCCCCAGCTTTACAGCAGTTTGCAAAATGATTCCTCTTCCCACAATTATTGCAGAACTTTCCATAAGCAGGACACATTTTTGGAAGTGTGCTTTCCTGCACATTTGCTGCATTTTCTGTTTGAGCCTAACTCTTTACGTTGTTGTAGCTTTGAAAAATACTTAGTGTGCTGTCCCTCTGCTTTCATTGCATGCACTGTTGTGCTTCCTTGTGCAGCTCCTTAGTTCGTGCTTGTATGCTCTCTGCTGCTCTACACATATTCACAG
This sequence comes from Hypanus sabinus, assembly GCF_030144855.1. Classification (NCBI taxonomy): domain Eukaryota; kingdom Metazoa; phylum Chordata; class Chondrichthyes; order Myliobatiformes; family Dasyatidae; genus Hypanus; species Hypanus sabinus. Next base: position 74,943,948 of record NC_082711.1, on the reverse strand, counting down.
CTTTTTCCAGCGTCTAATCTTTTCCATGGAGCAATCTTTCTCTGAGCCCACGTCTGGGATTCCGCAAACTATTTTGTCTCTAACTAGTGAGTCTCTTAAATCTCAAATCTCAGAGTGTGAAGCTCAGCTATGTATTGGTCCGAGCTGTGCAGATGCAACAAGAGTGTACCCACTCAGGTGCGAAAATGCGCTTGAAAAAGCACCAAGCTTTTTGAAGGGAATCATTGATTGGAGTGCGGCACAGACACAACAGGAGCATTCCCATGCAGGTCCACCAAAGAGCTTGAAAAAGCAGCAAGTTTTTGATGGGAGCGGTTAGTTGCAGTATTGTGCAGATACAACAGGTGTGTTCCGCGCAGCTCCGACAAAGGTTTTCACTGGGAAACCCAGTCTGTATCAAAGCGCGGAGCAATTGTTGTGGGAGCAGTCACCATCACAGTCGTCTAAGGCAGAGTAGTAAGACTTTGGCTCAACAGGGCTTTAGCAAGAACAACTAGACGCAAGGTAAGTAGGTAAGTTCATTTTTTATTTATTACTTAAATCTTGAGAAAACGGGGGTGGGGGGATGTCTACAGAAACAGTGTTCTGTTCTGGGAATCAGATGTGGGATTTCCAGGAGACTCCCAGCCTCCCCGATGGCCACACCTGCACCAGCGGCATTGAGCTGCATCTCCTTAGAGACTGTGTTAGGGAACTGGAGCTGCAGCTCAATGACATTTGGCTTGTTAGGGAAAATGCAGTGATAGACAGGAGTTACAAGGAGGTAGACACCCCAAGGCTACAGGAGACAAATAAATGGATGACTGTTAGGAGAGGGACAGGGACCATCAGATAGTGGAGAGCACCGCTCTGGCTGTTCCGCTCAATAATATGTACTCTATTTGGAGTATTGCTAGGGTGGTGGGGGGGTGACTGTTCTACCTGGGGGAAGCAACAGTGGCCATGCCTCTGGCACTGAGTCTGGCCCTATGGCTCATAAGAGAAGGAAATTGAAGAGGATGGCAACAGTAATAGGGGACTCTATAGTCAGGTAACAGATAAGCAGATCTGTGAACATGAAAAGGAAACATGGATGGTAGATTGCCTCCCAGGTGCCAGGGTCCAAGATGTTTATAAACACAGCCACACATCTTGAAAAGGGAGGGTGAGCAGCCAGAAGTTGTGATACATATTGGTATCAATGACATAGGAAGAAAAAGGGAGGAGCTCCTGAGAAAAGAATATTGGGAGAGAAGCAGGACCTCAATGGTAATAATCTCAGGATTGCTGTCTGTGCCACGCAACAGTGAAGATAGACATAGAATGAGGTGGCAGATAAATGCATCGCTGAAGAATTGGAGCAGGGGTCAGGGATTCAGATTTCTGGATTTCTGGGACCTCTTCTGGGGAAGGTAGGACCTGTAGAAAAGGTACTGGGTTCACTTGAATCCAAGGAGGACCAATATTCTTCCGGGCAGATTTACTAGAGCTGCTGGGCGTGGCTTAAACTAATATGGCAGGGGGATGGGAACCAGGATAATAGAGCTGAGGATGAGCCAGCAGGTTTACAAGTAAATGATAGATGTAACATGAATGTTAGGAAGGACAAACCAATGACTGGGTACAAATGCAGGTAGTGCAAAGAGTTAAGGTGTACCACAGAGGCAAAATTCAAAAAGGAGAACAATACAGCACTGAAGCTGCTATAATTAAATCTGCATAGAATTCAGACTAAAGTGGATGAACTCGTGGCACAATTAGAGATTGGTTGGTATGATGTTGTGGACATCGCTGAGTCATGGCTGATAGAAAGCCATAGTTGACAGTTTAACATCAAAGAATATACTTTGTATCGAAAGCACAGGCAGGAAGGCAGAGGCTGTGGTGTGACTCTGTTGGAAAGAGATGGAATTACATCTTTAGAAAGAGGTGACATCAAGTTATAGAATGTTGTATATTTGTGGGCGGAGTTAAGAAATTGCAAGGGTGAAAAAACATAACCGGAATCATATATGGGCCTCCAAATAGGAGCCAAGATGTGGGGTTGAGATTGCAAAGGGAGCTGGAAAAGGCATGTAATAAGAGTAATGACATAATTGTAATGGGGGACTTCAACATGCGAGGGGATTGGGAAAATCAGGTTGGTGTTGGATTGCAAGAGACAGAATTTGTTGAATGCTTACGAGATAGTTTTTTTAGAGCAGCTTGTGCTTGAGCCTACTCGAGGAAAGACTTAGATTGGGTGTTGTGTAATAAGCCACATCTTATTAGGAAGCTTAATGTAAAGGCACCCTTGGGAGGCAGGAATCATAACATGATGGAACTTATACTGCAATTTGAGAGGGAGATGTATCAGTATTGCAATGGAATAAAGGGAACTACAGAAGCATGAGAGAGGAGTTTGCCCAGGTGGATTGGAGGAGGATACTGGCAGGGATGATGGCAGAGCAGAGATGGCTGAAGTTTCAGGAAGTAGTTCACCAGGTGCAGGATAGGTACGTCCCACAGAGGAAGAAGCTCTCAAATGGCAAGCGTAGGCAACTGGGGCTGATAAAGTAAGTTATGGTTTCTGTAAATGAGAATTACGCCTGTCAAATCTGTTAGAGTTCTCCAAGGAAGTAACAAGCAAGATGGACAAAAGTGAGGCAGTGAATGCCATTTATTTGGATTTTCAGAAGGTGTTTGCTAACGTGCTACACATGAGGCTGCTTACAAGATATGGTGTTACAGGAAAGATACTGGCAAGGATAGAGGAATGGCTGACAGGCAGGAGGCAGCAGGTGTGAATAAAGAATGCCTTTTTTGGTTGGCTGGCGGTGACTGGTGCTGTTCCTCACAAATCAGTATTGGGACTGCTATTTTTCACATCGTTTGTCAATGATTTGGATAATGGAATTGATGAGTTTGTGTCAAAGTTTGTGGATGATGAGAAGATAGGTGGAGGGGGACTTGCAGCAGGACTTAGACATATTAGAAGAATGGGCAAAAACTGGCAGATAGCATACAGTGTTGGCAAATATATGATAATGCATTTTGGTGTAAGGAACATTAGTGCAGATCATTATCTAAGTGGCAAGAAGGTTTGAACACCAGAGGTCCAGAGGGTCTTAGGAGTCCTCGTGCAAGACTTTCCAAAGTTTAGTTGACAGGTTGAGTCTGTGGTAAAGAAGGAACATGCAATGTTGGAATTTATTTCAAGGAGAACAGAATACAAAAGCAGGGAGATAATTCTGAGCCTTTATAAGACACTAATCAGGTTGCATTTGGAGCACTGTCAACAGTTTTGGGCCCCATATCTCAGAAAGGACAAGTGGTCATTGGGGGGAGTCCAGAGGAAGCTCATGAGGATAATTCTCAGAACAAAGGGGTTAACATATGAGGAATGTTTGGCAGCTTTGGCCCTGTACTCACCGGAATTCAGAAGAATGCAGGGGGATCTCATTGAAATCTACTGAATATTGAAAGAACTAGATAGGGTGGATATGGAGAGGATGTTTCCTGTGGTGGGGTATCCAGATTTAGAGGGCACAGCCTCAAAATTAAGGGGTGATCTTGTAGAATAGAGAAAAAGAGGAATTTTTTTAGCCAGTGAGTAGTGAATCTGTGGAATGTCCTGTCACAGACCGCGGTGGAGGTCAAGTCCCTGAGCATATTTAAGGTGTAAGTTGATCATTTCCTGATTAGCCAGGGCATCAAAGGATACTGCAAGAAGGCAGATGTATGGAATTGAGTGGATCCGGTATCAGCTATGATTGAATGGCGGAGGAGACACAATGGGCTGAATGGCCTAATTCTTCTCCTATGTCTTAAGGTCTTATGGTCTACAGCTAACACTTTGTTTCTGGTCACAGGAAAATAACTTGCATCTCCCAAATGTCATGTTTTTACTTGGGACAAAGTACTCCTCAAATTTTGTCATCAGATTGTCCAATTTAAAGTCTGGCTCAACAATTTGAAAAAACTGTTATAGGTGTCCAAAGCATCTTCATCAATTACATGTAGAAAAACAGGCATTTTCAATTTTTTCATCAGCCCCCTCCTGCTCCACTAGCCACTAAATATACATTGAATCACTGTTTAAAACATTTCCATTTATCAGTTCAATTGCTGGAAAACTGTATTGGTGTTGGAGGATTTAGCTTATCCATTACAGGAACTCTCACTCTCACCTGAATCTCTCTTGGTGAATTTTGGAACAACGTGGTCTCTTACCTCATTGGCCAGCTTTTCTCCATCACTTGCATCTCTTTCTTAGCCATGTACGGTATTCATTTACCCTCCATGCTTAATCCTCATACTGACTTCTGACATCATGTTATGTTTGTTCTTAGTAAAGACAAACTTTGCATGAGGAAACGCTAGAACATTTAATTTACAGAATGGCTTCAGCTCAACACTGAGCATGTGGCACCAGCTCACCAATGTCATTTCCAGTTATAGGTGAACCACTTGCATTGCCCACTGGTAAGTTAAGTTCTTTATTGTGTACACACATAATAATACAATAATTATGACTACCTGCATTAAATCTCTGGTCCAAGATAATTAATGCAAGCTCTTCTCATCTCTCCACATTACTGGCGTTTCGTCGTTGTTTGAACTGATAATTTTGCTCTGCATCCTTTTCTTACTTGGACAATTCCAAAATTTGACCCAAAGGCTCCAATAATTCATTATATAAGCTCTGAATTCAGCTCCTCTCTAAATTTACTCCATTTCCACTAGACCCCTCTTCCCCCACAAGCCAAAATATCCCAAGGTCACTCCTATGCTGTCTGCTTCAAAGATAAAACAAGCAGCCTAGTGACTAACAGTAAATATGTATGCGAACACATTTAAAACAGGGTAAGTGAAGATCTTCCGATGTTTCTTTCAGATATTTGTTAATTACAAAAATAAACAACTTTGTTTAAGTATCATGTTTTCATTGTTAGATCTAAAATAATTTTATTAGGCCATGCTTAAAAAGACTACTATTGTATGTAAAATAGAAAGGATAATTACCTTAATAAGGCAAAATGTGCAGAAATGATTATAATTAGCTGCCTGATTCATTCATAACCTCTTGTTTATTTATCACGTGAAAATGCAAAGATAAGCAATTTTTGTAGGAAACGATTCAAGCGTTTCAAAAGAAGTGTATCTCTTTTTGTTTTTGTACAAGCTCTGCCAGATCAAGGTTATTAGCTGTTCCACATAATGTATTAAGTTGAAACTTTCCAAATTGGTCTTTGTGTTGTTAATGCTATCAGGCACATGGAAGTTGCTGTTATTAAGTAGAGTTATAGGAGGAGAAAAGGTCAAGACTGAACTATAGAGCTATAATATAAAAGTAGTGAAGTAAGCAATGTTGTTGTCTCTTGAATTATTTTGCTTTCAGAAATTTAACTCATTTATAAACAGCTTAAAATAATGGTGAGGAAAATAGCCAATTAAAATTATTAGGTTGAAAATAAAATAATAAAAAATGGTAAAGTAAAATAACACTACTGCAAATGGTAAGCATCATGGATCAGATCTGACAGGAGTCAAATTATGAAAAAGAAAATTCTAAAGTATTACTGCTGTGTTGTAAGTGAAAGTTGGAGTGTACAGAGACATACACACACCAGTTATGGAAGAGCATGATAATCAGATTCATTGATTTTAAAATGGAACTTAGGAAAATGACCATTAATAGAAAAAATTAACCGGCTCAATAATTCTGTCAGGTATTATGCGAGGCAGCAGGACAAATAAAGTACAAACCTTGCAGAATAAATCAGATTAGTTTGTGTAAGACACTACACCATCTGGTCAAAAAGGATCAGCAGGACCTACAGATTAATCATAATGCAATTTCAACATGAATGAAGACCACCACTGCCTTCTACTTCTATGCTGCAATGACCATGCATGTTTTCACTGGGACTTCTCAAGGGTTAACTGCCTTATCATGTTTTCCTCCTTAAGGAAACAACTGAAGTTAATATTTATTATCACATAGATATATTACTTCAATGAGTATCAGGAGGAAAATTATTTCCATTTTTTCTCTCTCTGAGGTATTAAGACAATAAAATATAGGAGCAGTATTAGTCTATTTGGCCCAACAAGTCTGCTCATCTATTCAATCATGTATGATTTTCTCATTTTCTGATTTCCTCTGCTTTCTCCTAATAATGCTTAACTGCCTTAACAATCAAAAACCTATCAATCTCTGCCTTAGTTACTCTTTGGGACAACAAATTCCATACATTCACTACTTTCTGGCTGAAGGAGGTCCTTCTCATCCCAGTAACCTGGGGCTGTAACCTTGGATCCTAGATTCTTCAGTTAATGGAAACATGCTCTCCATTTCTACTCTATACAGACCTTTTATTTTTAGATAATATTGACAGAAACATTTCCATTCTCAAGAAACTAGGAGCATAAGTAGGCCACCCAGCCACTCAAGCACATCCACAATGAAGTATGATCATAGCTGACAGGCTGCAGGCTTCAACTCTTCCTCTTTACCAGTCCAACATGGTGCTTAATTCTTTTTGTCTTTAACTAAGTACCTAAGGTAATTGATTTATCAATATGTAAATATGTATTGTTTAATAATAATCTCATGGTTATGGTCCTCTGGAAATGACTGATCATAATATACTTCAATTTTATATTACATCTGATAGTGATGTCGCCAAATGTGAATCTATGTTCTTGAATTTGAACTATGGCAATTACAATGACATGAAGAGTAGCCAGTTTAAATAAATTTGAAACTGTAACAGTATTTAAAGATGGCAAAAAAATTGTTCCTGGACATGAACAAAGTGCAGACATTAAGTAGTAAGGCATAGGGAAAAGCTCTTTGGCCCAACTTGTCCAAGCTGACCATGGTGCCCACCAAGCTAGTCCCGCTTGCTCACATTTGACCCGCATCTTTCTAAATCTTATCTATATATTTATTTAAATGGCTTTTATATGTTGTTCCTGAACCTGCCTCAACAACTTTTTCTGTCAGTTCATTCCATATCTGCATCAGCCTCTGAGTGAAGAAGTTCCAAATTCCCCTTTTAGATCCTTCATCTCTCATCTTAAACCATGTCCTCTAGTTTTTAAATATCCTTCCTGGGGAATATAAAGAAATACATGTGTTCACCCTTTTACATACACCTCATGATTTCATACACTTCAATAAGGTCACCCCTCAATTTATTGTCCAAGGAGTAACGTGCCTGCCTGCCAAACTTCTCATTTAACTCAGGCCCTCAAGATCTGACAACATTTCTGTAAATCTTCTCTTTACTCTTTTCAGTTTAATTATATTTTTCTTACAGCAAGGTGACCAGATCTGTACAAGATTAAAGTTAGTAAACATAGCTTCAAAATATATCTCCCACCAATACCCAACTAGCCTCATTCATTGCATGTTTTAACATACCCCAAAGAGACGACCATCAAAATCACTCAGGGTTTGGACCTAATATTTACTTGTTCCACAATTGTCTCACATGCTTATCACAAGTAATCATGGGAAAATAATCAAAACATATTGCAAGATACTAATATATGTACCTCCTTCTGCCTTGCAGGACAAGGGGCTACAACATCACTACAGATGTCAGAAGGCATGTCTAAACTCCATTTGCTCACACTCTGCAGGAGAAATCATTGGCAATTAGTGAAGCAGCTTTCACAAATTGTGGAAAGGTGACACTGGAGTTAACTATATGCACATTTCTTTTTCTCCCAATACACTTTTCCTCCATCCTGTATGGTTTCTAATCTATAAACAACTGATCTGCAAAATTCTGGGTTTGAGCTCACTTAACCCATATCCCTCCACTTCTCTCATTTTTGCCTCGCTACTTTTTATTTTGTATTTGGTTCACATAGTTACAAGTTCTCACCTGACCCTGTAGACAGCAGAGTAACAGGAGTGATTATGCATGGTGCCTGAAATCCATCCTTTCCACCATTGATGTGGTAGGTAAATCCATTTCAAAAGCTGTATCCCCAACTATCACAAGGCTTCTTACAGATGGGGGCTCACATCTGCTGGAACACAGCAGGAGCCAGCCAATGCATGTGGTCTGTTATGTGTGTTCTGCAGAGCAAGAAAAACTCCCCTTCTTTCCATCTGATCACCAAGGCCATCAGTGTGCAAGCTCCTACTCTACGTTGCACTCACGTCCAGAAAGGATTCATCCACTTATTGCAGCCACCATGCACCTTCCAGGTTTATTATTGCAGGCTAGTTTCAGACAAGCACCGAGTAAGAGTTGCGTTCTCTCCCAAAGTTGATTCTGTTGTTTTAGTTTAAACCAATCAGTTGAACTATTAGTGTTATCAAGATGTGGAGGTCATAGTTAGAAGCCAGAGTTACTTCATTTTAGCCTAGACTTGGTCAAACGAGCACATTAATTGTACATTCAATCCCAACAATTGTAACACAGTGTTTATTTTGATCTTGACAATGTCCTTGCTGTTTTGTGGTGGATGTCTGCATTAGGATTGATAGACAACCTCCGCTAAGATACCCCAGTGTAGATTTAGCACAGGCTGTGCTGGATTGCAGCTGTGTTTTCTTTTCTCTGTGATGGGAGTAGATGGGATGTCATCGCTCATCCATTTTGATACTGAACTTTCATCACGTACACTATTTTGTGCAATGAGAATTGATAAAACTTGGTTTGAACCAGAATACTTTATTCCATGAGCTCATAAGATATAGGAGCAGAAATTAGCACATTAGGCACATTGAGTTTGCTCCACCATTTCATCATGGCTGATCCAATTTTCCCCTCAGCACAATCTCCTGCCTTCATGCCCTGACTAATCAAGAACATGTCAATCTCTGACTTAAATATACATAAAGACTCAGCTTCCATAGCTCCCCGTGGCAAAGAATTCTACAGAATTTAGCCACTCTCTGGCTAAAGAAATTCGTCCTCATCTCTATTCTAAAATGACACCCTTCCATTCAAAGGCTGTGTCCTTTAGTCTTAGACTCTCCCACCAAAGGAAATTTCCCCTCCACATCCACTCTATCATGGCCTTTCACCATTCACTAGGTTTTTATGAGGTTACCTCTCAATCTTCTGAATTATAGTGAATACAGGCACAGAGCCATCAAATGCTCTTCAAACAAAAAGTTGTTCAATCCTGGACATCATTTTTATGAACCTGCTTTGAGTCCTCTCCAGTTTCAGCATATCTTTTCTAGTTAAGGGTAATAAAAACTGCTGACAATCCTCTATGTGTTGTCTCAACAGTGCTTTATAACTTCTCAACGTTACAACTTCACTTTACATTCTAGTCCTCTTGAATTGATTGCTAATATCACATTTACCTTCCTCACCACAGTACAAACCAGCAAATTACCTTTAAAGAATTTTGCACAAGGACTCCCAAGTCCCTTTGCACCTCAGTATTTTCTCTCCATTTAGAAAATAGGCAACCCTTTCATTTCTTCTACTTAAGTGCATGACCACACACTAACTGGCATAGAATGTAGAATGTAGAAAACCTACAGCACAATGCAGGCACTTCAGCCCACAATGCTGTGCTAAACATGTACTTACTTTAGAAATTACCCAGGGTTACCCATAGCCCTCTATTTTTCTAAGCTCCAAGTACCTATCTATGAGTCTCTTAAAAGCAAATATGTTATTCCATCCGGCATATCTTTGCCCATTCTCCTAATCTGTCTAAATCCTTGTGAAGCCTCTCTATTTCCTCAAAACCACCTATCTCTCCATCAATCTTCATACTGTCTGCAAATTTTGCAACAAAGCCATCAATTCATCCTAATCATTAATATATAGCATAAAAAGAATTGGTCCCAAAACAGACTCCTGTGGAGCACCACTAATCTCCAGCAGCAAACCAGAAAAGGTATATTTTATTCCCACTCTTTTGCCTTCTGCCAATCAGCCATTGCTTTATCCATGCTAGAAAAATTCCTGTAATACCATGAGCTTGTAGTTTGTTACCTGTGTGGTACCTTTTTAAAGGCCTTCTGAAAATCCAAGTTCACAACATCAACTGATTCTCCCTTGTCTATCTTGCTTCTAAATTTCTTCAAAGAATTTTTACAGATTCCTCAGGTATGATTTTTGTTTGAGGAAATGATGCCGTCTATGGCCTCTTTTATGATGTGCCTCTAAGTACCTTGAGATCTCCTCCTTACTAGTTGACTTCAACATCTTCCCAACCACTGAGGTCCGACTAACTGGCCTATAGTTCCCCTTCTTTTGTCTCTCTTCCTTCTTGAAGAGTTGAGTGACATTTGAATTTTCTACTCTTCCAGATCCTTTCCAGAATCTAGTGAGTTTTGAAAGATGATTACTAAATGATCATGATCTCTTTAGCCACCTCTTTCAGAACCCTGGGGACTATACCATCAGGTCCAGGTGACTTATCTACCTTCAGACTTTTCATTTTCCCAAGAACCTTCTCTCTATTAATGGTAACTTCCCACACTTCATGATCCCTGACACCTGGAACATCCACCATATTGCTAGTGTCTTCCACAGTGAAAACTAATGCAAAATATGTATTGAGTTCATCCTTATTTCCTTGTCCCCCATTTACTACATTTCCAGCATAATTTTCCAACAGTGCCATATCCACTCTCACTTCTCATTTATACTTTATGCATCTAAAGAAACTTGTGGTATCCTCTTTATTATTATTGGCTAGCTTACTTTTGTATTCCATCTTTACCATCTCAATAAGTTTTTTAGTTCTCTGACTTTAGCTTCTCCTTCTTAAACTTCAGGGTGAATTCAATCTTATTATGATCACTTGCCACAAAGGGTTCTTTTACTCTTTCTCTAATCAATTCTGGTTCATTGCATAACACCCAACACAAAATAGTTGACCCTCAAGTGGGGTCAACCATGAGCTGTTCCAGAAAGCCATCTCATAGGCATTCCAGAAATTCCTCTTCCTGGAATCCAGCACCAACCTAATTTTCCCAATCTACTTGTATATTGAGATCCCCCATGACTATTGTAACATTGCCCATTGGCATGCATTTTCTATCTCCTGTTGTAATTTGTAGCCGCATCCTTACTACTGTTTGGGTGTGTGTATACAACTCCCATCAGGGTCTTTTTACCCTTGCATTTCCTTAGATCTATCCACAATGATTCAATATCCTCTGATCCTATGTTGCCTCGTTCTAATGATTTGATTTCATTTTTTACCAACTGAGCAATATTGCCCCCTCTGCCTTTCTGCCTGTCCTTTTTGTACAATGTGTATCCTTGGGCATTAAGCTCCCAGCTATAATCTTCTTTCACCCATGATTCAGTGAATGCCTACAAAATTGTATCTGCCAATCTGCAACCGTAGTACAAGTTCATCTATCTTGTTCTACATACTGTATGCTTCAAATACAACACCTTTAGTCCTGTATTCACCCTGTTTAATTTTATGCGCCTTTTATGTTGCAACTCATCCCGTTGACTGCAATTTTTCCCTATCAGCAGTCTTTCCTCACTACACATTGTCCCTGTTTGTTTTACCAATATCTACCTCCACAACCTCTCCACTATATTTTCTGGCACTCTGGTTTCCAGCCCCCTGCAATCCTAGTTGAAACCCTACTGCGCAGCATTAACAAACTTTCCCGCTAGAATATAGTCCCCCTCCGATTCAAGTGTAAACCTTCTCTTCAGTATAGATCCCACCTTCCCCGAAAGAGAGTACAATGATCCAAGAACCCTATCCCCTCCCTCTTACACCAACTCCTTGGCCACATATTAAACTGTATAATCTTCCTTATTCTGGCCTCACTAGTACGTGGCATGGGTAACAATCCTGAGATCACAACCCTGGAGACCCTGCCCTTTAACTTAGCACCTAACTCTCTGAACTCCTTTTGCAGAACCTCGTCACTCATCCTACCAATGTCATTGGTATCTACATGGACCACAGCCTCTGGCTGTTCACCTTCTCACTTCAGAGTGCTGAGGACTTGATCCAAGATGTCCCCAGTTCTGGCACCCAGGAGGAAATCCAAATTACCATTTGGAAATCTCATTCTCGTCCCACAGAACCTCCTGTCCATCTCCTAACTAATCAATCCCCTATCATGCAACACACACAAAATGCTGCTGGTACGCAGCAGGCTAGGCAGCATCTATAGGAAGAAGTACAGTTGAGGTTTCAGGCCGAGACCCTTCGTCAAGACTAACTGAAAGAAAAGTTAGTAAGAAATTTGAAAGTAGGAGGGGGAAGGGGAAATGCGAAATGATAGGAGAAGACCGGAGGGGATGGGGTGAAGCTGAGAGCTGGAAAGTTGATTGGCAAAAGGGATGCAGAGCTGGAGAAGGGAAAGGATCATGAGACGGAAGGCCTAGGGAGAAAGAAAGGGGGAGGGGAGCACCAGAGGAAGATGGCGAACAGGCAAAGAGTGATTGTGAGAGAGGCAGAGAGAGAAAAAAAGTGGGGGGGGGGGAGAAATAAATAAATAATCATGGGTAAAAAGGGAAGGAGGGGCATTAACGGAAGCTAGAGAAACCAATGTCCATGCCATCAGGTTGGAGGCTACCCAGGCGGAATATACTGTTGCTCCTCCAACCTGAGTGTGGCTTCATCTTGATAGTAGTGGAGGCCATGGATAGACATATCAGAATGGGAATGGGACGTAGAATTAAAACGTGTAGCTACCGGGAGATCCTGCTTTGTCTGGCGGACAGAGCGTAGGTGTTCAGCGAAATGCTCTCCCGGTCTGCGTCAGGTCTTACCAATATATAAAAGGCCACACCGGGAGCACCGGATGCAGTATACCACACCAGCTGACTCACAGGTGAAGTGTCGCCTCACCTGGAAGGACTGTCTGGAGCCCTGAATGGTGGTAAGGGAGGAAGTGTAAGGGCAGGTGTAGCACTTGTTTCGCTTACAAGGGTAAGTGCCAGGAGGAAGATCGGTGGGAAGGGATGGGGGGGACGAATGGACAAGCGAGTCATGTAGGGAGTGATCTCTGCTGAAAGCAGAAAGAGAGGGGAAGGGAAAGATGTGCTTGGTAGTGGGATCCTGTTGGATGTGGCGGAAGTTACGGAGAATTTTATGTTGGACCCAGAGGCTGGTGAGGTGGTAGGTAAGGACAAGGGGAACCCTATCCCGAGTGGGGTAGTGGGCGGATGGGGTGAGAGCAGATGTGTCATCACATCTATCATCACAGTATGCCTCTCCTCTTCTTTCCCTTCTGAGTCACAGAGGCAGACTCAGTGCCGGAGTCCAACCACTGTAACTTTCCTCTGTTAGATCATCTGCCGACTCACCCCGACAGTATCGAAAGTAATATACTTTTGATGGGGGTGGTGGCCACATGGGGTATTCTGCACTGGCTCCTTAACTGTTTTTCCCTTGTTGACCATCATCCAGTGTCCTGTGTCCTCCTACCTTGTTTATTTTATCCCTTGTATACATTCTTTGTTTTGTGAGAATCTAGCTGCATTTCATGCTAGTTTTTGTTGCTTAAAGCAGTCACACCTCTTCGAGAAGGTGTATTAAAACTTCAGCAGGTGTAATATGGTTATTGATTAAAGCTTGATAAATATTGCCACACCCAAAATGCAACCTTTTCAACATACAGTCTGAACTTTCTCCCCACCTACTAGTGTTTTCTTATCTTCTACCAGCTTCACCTCTGTGTTTGCAAAAATATTCTATGATATATACACTATTTACCCCTTTCCTTGTAGTTATGATCAAAACTACATGTCCAGTGCAGGTCAAGCAAAAACTCAACACTGGGATGTACCATCTTTCATATGAAGTAGCTTTTTCCTCAAGTGTATGTAAAGGATCTTGTATCACTACTTTGATGAAAAGATAGTGAATCTCTGGCGACCTAACCAACAAGTATCTACACTAGCTAGTCATTGTACGGGGCAACTGATAATTATTACATTGCTGTTTGTGGAAACTAGTTACTGCTTCATCTATATTTCAACACTGAATACAAGTCAAAACATAATTAATTGGATATGAGACACTTTATAATAAACTGAGGCTGAGAAAATGTGACATACAAACAAGTTTCCTTTCTACTAGCTGGCTGTTTCATTTTTTCCACAATGTGTGAACTGTTTGAGTTATGAAGGTTTCTTGAATACGATGGGTAGAAAATCAATGCCAAACACACTTCTGGTGTATCTGCAGTCTTTGTGACTTTCAATTGCTGTTTAATTCACCACCACTTCTCTTCTAGGAATATTCACACTGAAGAAATTCTGCCCCTTTCTCCTACAGGACTTCTGACTTCCACTCTAATTTTGATACTAACTCTGTTTCTCTTTCCTTACCTGCTGATTGTTGCTGCACCTGTTGTTCCATTTCATACTCTACTTTGCAAAGGAGAAAGTAACTATTAGAAACCCTCATTCTTTCTATTTCTTTTAAGTATTTTCTGAAAATTGTAACTATTTCAATACATTCATATTTTTACTTAATTTATGTGAGCGGTGCAGTTGGTAGTCATGAATTGAAGCAATGATTACAGAATCTGTTAGAAGTATTATCCCCCTGCCCAACCCAGAAGCTTTCCCGTTTTATTGTTTTACAACATTGAATCACTATAGATTTAACCTGGCTTTTTTGACACTGATCAACAGAAAAAGACTCTTTCATGTCAAACTGAAAACAGATCTCTACAAAGTTATCTCATTGAATTACAAATATAGAAAATAAAACAATTGAATGCATAAGTATTCACACCCTTTAATATGACACACCAAATCACCACTGGTGTAGCCAATTGGTTTTAGAAGTCACATAATTAGTTAAATAGAGATCTGTTTTTGGAGACCTGTGTGCAGTCAAGGTGTTTCAATAGATTGTAGTACAAATATACTTTTATCTGGAAGGGCCAACTGCTGGTGACTCAGTATCCTGGCAAAAATTACACTATGAAGACAAAATAACACTCCAAGCAACTCCACAAAAAGTTTATTGAAAAGCACAAGTCAGGAAGTGCATACAAGAAAATTTCCAAGTCACTGAATATCCCTTGGAGTACAGGTATGTCACTCATCAGGAAATTGAAAGAATATTGAAAGCGTAGAGCAGGCCATCCTCAAAAACTGAGAGAATATTCAAGAAGGGAATTAGTGAGGGAGGCTACCAAGAGCCCTATGCTCTTACAAGTTACAAGCTTCAGTGGCTGAGATGGAGAGACTGCACATACAACAACTGTTGCCAGTCACAGTGAGTGTAGCAAAGAGAAAGCCACTCTTGAAACACATCTCACATGACATATTGGCTGGAGTTTGCCAGAGACATGAGAGTCTCCAAATCAGCTGGAAAAAGGTTTTGTCATCTGTTGAAAACAGAATTAAGCTTTTTGGCCATCAGACTAATTCCTGTGTTTGGCATAAGCCAAACACTGCACATCATCAAAAAAAAACACCGTGCCTACTGTGAAGCAGGGTGGCGGCTGCATCACGCTGTGGGGATGCTTCACTGCAGCAGGCCCTGGAAGGCTTGTGAAGTTAGAGGGAAAAATGAATGCAGCAAAATACAGGGAAATCCTGGACAAAAACTTGATGCAGCTTTCAAGAGAACTGTGACTTGGGAGATTTGTTTTCTAGCAAGACTATGACCATAAGCATAAAGTCAAAGCTATACAGGAATGGCTTTAAAACAAGAAGTTAATGTCAGGACTGCCAAGTCAGAGTCCAGATCTCAATCTAATTGATAATTTGTGGCGGGATTTGAAAAAGTGTTGTTTATTCATGATCCTCATGCAATCTGACAGAGCTTGAGCAGCTTTGTAAAGAAGAATGGGGAAAATTGCAGTGTCCAGATGTGCAAACCTGACAGAGACCTATCCACACAGACTCAAGGCTATAATTGCTACCAAAGGTGCATCTACTAAATACTGACTCAAAGGGGGTGAATACTTATGCAATCAATTATTTTGTGTTTTATATTTGTAATTAT
The DNA here is from genome assembly GCF_030144855.1 of Hypanus sabinus. Classification (NCBI taxonomy): domain Eukaryota; kingdom Metazoa; phylum Chordata; class Chondrichthyes; order Myliobatiformes; family Dasyatidae; genus Hypanus; species Hypanus sabinus. The sequence continues at coordinate 74,928,042 of NC_082711.1, read as the reverse complement.
TTTGGATCACTTTGTAGAGATCTGTTTTCACTTTGACATGAAAGAGTTTTTTTCTGTTGATCAGTGTCAAAAATCCAAATTAACTCCACTGCGATTCAATGACTTCATAAATACTGTTGTATATGAGTATGTCCCCACAATATCCTTCAGGGTCCTCCCGACCAGAAGCTCTGGATGAACCATTTGATCTACAATCTGCTGAGGGCCATCTCAGTGCCATTGAAGTCTGGCAACCAAGTAAAACTCAAGAAGCCCAGGTACGATCTCTGGAAAGGCATCTCAAATGTGAAGTAGCAATTCTGACCCAAACTGAAATTACTAAAGGACACTTGACAGCTGCAGCAGGGCTTGAATGCCATCAACTCCTGCAAAGTGAAATCAAGCACCATAGGTGACAACTAGGCTGCCTTCCCAAAATGCTGAATGCCCTTTGACCGTCAAAACATGGAAACACCTTCAGGAACACACTTAGTCCTCAGTGACCCTGTGAATTCAGTCTCTGAGGCAGATATGAGAGCATCCTTCAAGAGAGTGAATGCACAGAAAGCATACAGCCCAGGCAAGGTACCAGGCTGAGTACTAAATACCTGTGCTGAACAACTGGCTGGAGTGTTCACTAACATCTTTAAACTCCCACTTCAGCAGTCTGAGGTACTCACCTGCTTCAGGCAGGCTTCAATTATACCGGTGCCTAAGAAGAATGTGCTAACCTATCTCAATGACTATTGTCCAGTAGCACTTACATCCACTGTGATGAAGTTCTTTAAGAGGGTGGTGATGAAACATATCAAGTCCTACCTGAGAAATGACTTGGATCCACTCCAGTTTGCCTACCATCAAAACAGGTCAACAGGAGATGCTATTTTCTTGGCTCTTCACTTAACCATGGAACATCTGAACAACAAAGCTGCATACATCAGGATGCTCTTCATTTATTACAGCTCAGAACTCAATACTTGCACCCCCTCAAAACTAATCAATACACTTTAAGACCTTAGCATCAATACTTCTTTATGCAACTGGATCCTCAATTTCCTCACTTGCAAAACCCAGCCAGTTTGGTTCGGCAACAACATCTCCTCTACAACCTCTGTCAACACAGGTGCACCGCAAGGCTGTGTACTTAGTACCCTTCTCCATTTACTTTACACTTATAACTGTGAGATTAAGCACAGCTCCAGTGACATCTGAAATTGCTGATGGCACCACTGTTTTTGGTCAAATCAAAGGTAGTAACAATACAGCATATAGGAGGGAGATTGAAAATCAGGCTGAGTGCTGCCCCAACAACAACCTCTCACTCAATATCAGCAAAACCAAGGAGCTGATTATTGACTTCAGAAGGAAGAATCCGGAGGTCCATGAGCCAGTCCTCATCAGGCCAACAGAGGTGGAAAAGGTCAACAACTTTAACTTTGTTGGTGTTATAACTTCAGAAGCTGAGAAGTGGCAGATGGAGTTCAACTCAGATAAGTGTGAAGTGGTTCATTTTGGTAGGTCAAATATGATGGCAGAATATAGTATTAATGGTAAAACTCTTGGCAGTGTGGAGGATCAGAGGGATCTTGGAGTCCGAGTCCATAGGACACTCAAAGTAGCTGCACAGGTTGACTCTGTGGTTAAGAAGGCATACAGTGTATTGACCTTCATCAATCGTGGGATTGAATTTAGGAGCTGAGAGGTAATGTTGCAGCTATATCGGACCCTGGTCAGACCCCACTTGGAATACTGTGCTTAGTTTCGGTCACCTCACTTCAGGAAGGATGTGGAAGCTATAGAAAGGATGCAAGAGGAGATATATAAGGATGTTGCCTGGATTGGGGAGCATGCCTTATATGGATAGGTTGAGTGAACTCGTCCTTTTCTCCTTGAAGCGACGGAAGATGAGACGTGACCTAGTAGAGGTGTGCAAGATGATGAGAGGCATTGATTGTGTGGTTAAGTCAAAGGCATTTTCCCAAGGCTGAAATGGTTGCCTCAAGAGGACACAGGTTTAAGGTGCTGGGGAATAGGTACAGAGGAGATGTCAGGGGTAGGTTTTTTACTCAGAGGGTGGTGAGTGCAAGGAATGGGCTGCCAGCAAAGGTGGTGGAGGTGGATACGATTGGGTCTTTTAAGAGGCTTTTAGATATGTATATGGAGCTTAGAAAAATAGTGGGCTATAGGTAAGCCTAGTAATTTCTAGGGTACAGACATGCTCAGCACAACCTTGTGGGCTGAAGGGCCTGTATTGTGCTGTAGGTTTTCTATGTTTCTATTATCTGTCCTGGGTCCAGCACTTAAGTGTGATATGAAGAAAGCACACCAGCTCCACTACTATCTTAGAAGTTTGCCACGATTCAGCCTGTCACATAAAACTTTGACCAACTTGTATAAATTGTGGAGAGTATATTGACTGGTTGCATCATGATCTGGTATGGAAACACCAATAACTTAGAATGGAAAATTCACCAAAAAGTAACCCAGTCCATCCTAGGTAAAGCCAACCCCACCATTCAGCATATCTATATGGAGCACTGTCGCAGGAAAGAAGCATTCATCATCAAGGGCCCTCACCATTGAGGACATGCTCTCTTCTTGCTGCTGCCATCAGGAAGAAAGTAGAGTGACCTTAGGACTCACAGTCCGAGGTTCAGGAACAGTTGTTACTCCTCAACCTTCTGGCTCTTCACTTAACTTTACTCGCCCCGTCACTGAACTGTTCCCACAACCTATGGACTCACTTTTGAGGACCCTTCACCTCATGCTTTTGATATCTATTTATTTATTTATTACACCGTTTGTTGACTTTTGCACATTGATGGTTTGTCTGTCCTGTTGAGGGTGGTCTTTCATTTATTCTATTGTATTTCTTATATTTACTGTGAATGCCCACAAGAAAATGAATCTCAGAGTTGTTTCTGATGACATACATGTACACTGATAATAAATTTACTTTGAACTTTGATCTTTCTAAATAAGTTTAGACTAGAAAGAAGATCTCTTCAATCATTAGGATACTTTATTTTAGAAGAGCAAAATACTTCTGAAAAATGATGACCAAGAACAGAACAGGTGCATGCATGGCCAGATTTATCTTTAAAATGATTTTAGTTTTTAAAATTATCCATAATTCTAATGAGAGGTTGTCAAGTGATTAAGTTGAAATTTGATATACTTTTAATGATTGATGTCTCCTAGTATTTAACATTTTTCTTCATTAAGAGATATATATGATTTTTTGTAACAAAGTAGTAGACGGTAATGAATAAGCCAAAAAGAATATAAATTTAAGTGAATGATGACTTTAAAATTATAAGGCACTAAAGTTTATGATCATTGAATCTCAGAGAAATCAATTATAATTTGGTAATTCACTAAATACTGCTATAACGATCACCATTATCGCAATCATCACAATGGGCTAGACAATTCCTTTTCATCACTACAGTGCTATCCTTGTATCTAACACTTATTCTTCATTTTTCCTGCTAGAATACTTTGCATTTCTGTCTTATTGTAACAATTACCTAATTGAAAACTGCACATTATAAAATGACTCATTACAGGTGTCCCCCACTTTACGAATGTTCACTTTACGTCGCTTCACTTTTACAAAAGACCTACATTAGTAACCTGTTTTTGCATTACAAAGAGGATTTTCACTTTTACGAAAATTTTTCCCATATAAATTAATGGTTCTTTGCTTTACGCAATTTTGGCTTAAGAAAAGTTTCATAGGAAAGCACTACCTTTGTAAAGGGGGGGGGGACACCTCTATTACACGCAAACTGCAAAAAGGGATGGTTATTCTAACCCCCAGCTTTTCTATTCAACATCTACTTTGCTTTCTGCATTCCATGATTTGGTTTTATGTCTTCATTGGTGTCCAATACAGAGAGAGAAAGAAAGAGGGAAACAGAGGCAGAGTGAGAGAGAGCAAGAGAGTGAGAGCAAAAGAGTGAAAAAGAGAAAGAGAGAGAAAGAGAAAAATCTGAGAATGAAATGGGAAATGCTAATATAAATGCTAAAATGCAGGACCAACTGATGCTGCTGGAGTACAAGAGTTTCTGCTGTGTAATTGACCAAATCAACAATTATTTCCAGGATAAAATCACAAAAAAGAACTTAAAAGGAAGGCAAAAACAATATATATTGTTGAAATTGATGCAGAAATCCTTCTATAAATTTGCTGCAAAGAGTTGATAAAACAATATTGTAAGACACAATCTGACATGGATAATGACCTTCCCAGAACATGAAACTATTTCAGTTGTTTACAATATGAAGTTCAAGTTCTTTCAAGATTGTTGCAGGACATTTTTTGAGAGGAAATCTATTGATCAATCCAGTTCCTGGTAATTTAGTCCAAGTTTGTGTAATACTGTCCAAGAGACTGAAGCAGCGTGGATTTTACATTCTGCATTACTCACCATCTAACTCCAGCAAGAGAAATTGAAAAAAAACCATCAGAGCTTGCAGAAGAGCAGAAAGATTGAACAATAAGTGCAGTTTTGAAGAGTTTCCTTTTGCAAAGCCATATCTGTCTTCTACATACTTTTCCCACCACTAAAGGGGAACTACCAAGGATACCTTCAATAGGTCACAACACTGGGAATTGGATTTGAAAAAAATAGCCACTGGGAAAAGGATTGATGTTTCTAATTGATTGAATGGGACAACAGAAATGATCTTACCGTTGTTCCATGAGGCAATTGGAAGTAGAGAATCGTTGCTTCTGAGGACTCTTCTTAGGACCCACAAACTGCTTAACGGATTGCTCCCTGGATCTGGAGGAGGAGGAGGAGTAAGGAGCTGCTAGCAAGACCAATGACTGACCTGATTCCAAGCTCTTGTGCTCAACTCATATATACTATGGAAGTCAAATGGTTATTATTCCCAAGTAATGAAGATAAGGCAATTCAGAACTATGAGCAGTCTCATGAAAATTACATCTTAGGTAGATCCTTATAAGAGCTAAATCAAGTATGTGTTCATCTAATTTCATGCACCACTCCTCATTAAACTGTCAAAGTAAGAGTGGAGCTCTTCCTGTGATTAGGACAATGTTATGTTTGCTCAGGAGTCATTATGCACCAGAGTGATCGAAGCTTGTTGAATATTATTCACTACAATAAAATATCCATTAAGCTTTATATCTGTTCATTTTCTGATGGGACTTTGTAATGTAAAATTTAAGGTAAAATACTGGTGGGCCATTTTACATTGATAGGACATGGAAGCTTGTGTCATCTATAGGGAAGTTGAGCTGAATTTTCAAGAGTCCAAACCCTGAAAATTGCACATATAAATGCAGCATTTTAGCTGCAAATAGCTCCCTCCTGAGAGGCTGGTTGTCAACTTCAGTATACTAATAGATCAATTACAGCAATATTCACATTGTTGTTGTAGTTAACCATGGACCCCAGGGTGTTCCAGGCTTCCTGTAATTAAAGCAAGAATACAGCAATAGTTGAGAGGGATGAAGACATGCCAGAGAACTATTGCCAACAAGTACCAACACTTTATGGCTGCTTCTTGCTTGCATATCTGTGTTGGTCTGCAGCTCTAGCGTTGGATAATTGCTTTTAACAATTTGAAATTATTGTGACATTTCAACAGGAGGTCTGCCTATGGGATGTATATTGGAGATCTTACCTATCAAACTCCACTGAAGTGGTACTACAAAACTCTGCAGAGGGGATAAAGATGGTCAGCACCAGTGAAATCAGTAGGACTGGAGGGCAAAATAGCAGCTCCAGTAACACAAGCACCAGCTGGAACATCAGCAGCCTTCCACTCCACTGATGAGAGAGTATTGGTGGAGAGAAGCATCCTATAGCATATAGTTCAGCCTCCTCATATCATCAGGTCATCAGGTCCTCATTTCATCAGGACCTTGAAAGGAAGTTCAAGGTGCATTCAGGTGGAGCCTTCCTGATGGTGATTGGTCCTGGACACTTTACCAGAGGATTTCTGACACTACTTCAATCCATGGCTCTCTTGGAATCATTTACAGGAATTTATAGCCACAAGCACAGAAGTGTAAAAGGTAAGCTCGAATTGTTTTGATTTTTATTCCCAAGCTAGCAATGGTATTCACTTTGCCCAGAATGTTCCCAATTGCAATGAGTTAATGTATGACTTGTGCTTCTCTCTAGCTCTCACAAACAGAGAGGGGCAATCCTGGTATGCACAGGATTAATACCTCTTGACTACCCACAACCTCACCCAAAAAGAATTATTAGCTTCTTGGCTTTGCAGCCTATAGTCATGCAACTTCTGCATGAAGACAGAATGTTCTTCCAACAAGGTTGCACAATATTCATGGGCAGATGCTATGGTATCTGCATGTTGCGCCATTTCAAAAAGCTCCAAGCACTTCAGAGCAGACTTAACAGTTTCTGGCTCCGAATCAAGGGATAGTGGCTCGAATGAAACATGGTTGATGAGACTCATGAGAAGTGTAAACACTGACACTCAAAAGCAGTGTGATGTAAACCCTATGAAAAACAGATGTCTCATGGAGCAAGTTGTAAGCATGCCGAAGATGAGCTTGCAGTTGACATCAGCCAAGGTTTCCTGGAAGGTATTAGTGTGTTGTGTTCCATACAGTACTGTACAACAGTAAGTGTGGATTTGAAAAATTGCAGAAAACAGAGTTTCTTCTGAGAATTCAAAAAGGAAAAGAAGCAGGCAGAATGTGATGGAACCAAAGCAACAAGCAGGGGATATCAATGAATGCAGTTGTCATGGAGCGTATTGCTTACATGGATGCCCAGAATTCTTTACTGGGAGGCTCTTCTATGTAAAACTAGTACATACGTCTGTCAAACATGTGAAAAAAACTTCTTATTCCCCCACTTAGACAAATAACCAAACAAACAACAAAGCTTAATTGTCAATAGGAATTGTGTTGTATGGAACTGATATGGTCAACTGATCTCTCAGTTGGATGGCCCCCAACATCCTACCTCATCCATTAAGGCCACACAGATATTTATTATCCCCATGTTTTGAAGTTATCAGACTGGAGGGTGATTTCCGGTGCTCTGCATTTTTTTTGAGGCTCAGTCTTCCAAGGAATTAAAAGAAAGTCAATGAGTGTCAGTGGTTGTAGGGGCTGAGCAGTGGCTGGAGAGTTTTCAGTGATGATGACGAAAACAGAATGGTAGATTCATAGATAGGAGCACACGTTCATAAACCAGGAGGAACGGATTAGGCCATTAAATCACACTCAGCAAGGATTCATGATCTTGCTATTGACTTTCTGTCTGGTCAAACTCCATCCATGTCTTCTTGGCTTTAGCAAAAGGCTTCCTCCTCCTACAGTGAGGACAGCAGATTCTGAAGGGGCCTTTCAGCTCCACTGGCTGAACTTGGGCCTAGTTGTAGACTTGAATCTCTATATCCCAAGTATGCTCAAGTAGAAGCTGCCCTAAAATGCCATCTTGTTGGCATTCAACAAGTTCCCTCTCTTGCGATCCAACGCAAACCTGTTTTCCCAAATCCTCTTACATATTGACGTCCCCCATTGCAATTGTGACATTATCCTTGTTACATGCCTTTTCCAGCTCCCTCTGCAATCTCAACCCCACATCTTGGCTACTATTTGGAGGCCTAAATATGATTTGCACAACAGATTTTTTTTTTACACTTGCAGTTTCTTAACTCCACCCACAAAGATTCAACATTCTCTGACCCTATGTCACCTCTTTCTAAAGATGTACTTCCATCTTTTACCAACAGAGCCACACCACCACCTATGCCTTCCTGCCTGTCCTTTCAATACAAAGTATTGAAACTTCGATATTAAGCTCCCAACTATGGTCTTATATCAGCCACAACTCAGTGATATCCACAATGTCATACCGAGCAATCTCTGATTGCATCACAAGTTTGTCCACCTTATTCCAAATGCTACATGTATTTAAATACAGCACCATCAGTCCTGCATTTTTTGCCCTTTTGAACTTTGTCTCTGTGGTACAATTTATCTCTTTGCATTGTCTATATTTGTAGCCAACCATTGGCTTATCCCTCCTTACATTCAATTACACCTATCTTCTACTTGTAAACCCTGCTGAGTCATCCTCATCTCTATCATACTGGTTCCCATTCCCCTGCCATATTAGCTTTAACCATTTCCAACAGCTCTGGTAAACCTGCCAACAAGAATAATGGTCCCACTCAGAATCAAATGCAACCTGTCCCCCTTGTACAGGCTACACCTGCCCCAGAAGAGGTCCTAATTATCCAGAATCCCTGCCCCCTGTTCCAATTCTACAGCGCACATTTATTTGCCACCTCATTCTATTCCTATCCTTAATGTTGCATGGCACAGACAGCGATCCTGAGATTACTACCCATGAAGTCTACTTCTCAGCTTCCTTCCTAATTCCCTGTATTCTGATTCCAGGACCTCCTCCCTTCTTCAATTTATGTCATTGGTACTGATATGTACCATGTCCTCTGGCTGCTCACCCTCCCTTTTCAAGAAATTGTGGACACGTTCAGAAGCATCTTGGACCCAGGCACTTACCATCCACGTTTCCTTTTCACATCCACAGAATTGCCTACCTGTCCCCCTAACTACAGAGTCCTCCATTCCTGCTGCCATCCTCCTCTGTTGTGTTTCTAACACCAATATCAATCAAAATACAAATCCAAAATGATCCTTAAGGTACTGGAACCAAAGTCCTCTTGTGGTTTCAATTGACTATAAAACCCATAATTATATGGTAATGCAGTGACTGGGTGAAATATCACTTATGTATATATTGCAATTACTTCTGGAGTTCCATCAATTTGAACAGCTCTCCCTAAACACTTGTTCCTAGTGTGTCAAATATTTAAAATTTACATTTGCCTCCAAAAAAGTCACTGGGATTTCAAAAGAATCATGCAGATGAGATTACTTGTCAGTATTACTTGTCATGTACTTTTACACATGACTACCAAAGACCATTGGACACCTGACAGCTGATTCAAGGGAAACTATAATGAAAACAGTATAAGCTGTTTCCGAGTTAATCAAGCTTGGTGATGTGGGTTTGAAATGAGACATTATATTCATACAATTTGGACAAAATTACTCTTTACTCAGAGCATTCTTTGAGCAAACTCAGGAGTATAACTAATAATGGAGGAACTCAAAGGGACAAACAACATTGGAGGGGGAAAGGCAGTGCCAATGTTTCAGGTTAAGCCCTTGCATCAGGATAGAGTGGACAGGGAAAGTAGCCTGCAGAAAGATGAATGGGGAAGGAGTGAGTCAGCCCAAGTGGTTTGACCAGGGGTGAGGGATGATGGACAGAAGAAACCAGATGCAGGAGAGGGGATAGAGTTGGGAGACTGAGGAAGGTGAAAACAGACAAGGAAAAGTAAAGTCAGATGAAGCCAGGTGAGCAGATGGAAGGGAAGGATAAAGGTGGAGACAAATGCTGGATGGTAATAATCAGGGACAAAAAGGCATCAAGTGCTAGCATCTCAGGTAAAGGAGAATATAATGAGAACCATTAATTGAGAGATGATGGGCAGAAAGAACTAAATGAGGTGTAGAACTGGTGGGTGAAGTATGTGGGTAGTAGGTGGATAGAACCAGGTGGAGAATCAAAATGGTTGAAGGTTTGCACGAGGGGTATGGGAAAGCGTGCAAAAATGGAAGGACCAGAGATGGATTAGAAGGAGAGGAAGGAACATGGGAAATGAGAGTTATTTGAAATTGAATATTCAGTGTTCATACCATTGGGCTGTATCAAATGAATATGAGGTGTTGGTCCTCAGGTTTGCATTGTGCCTCAGCCTGGCTGTTGAAAAGGCTAGGGACAGATAGGTCAAGGTAGAAATGGGAATGTGGTTTGAAATGCCACGCAGCTGCGGACTTTGGATGGCCGCTACAGATAAAGTGCCAAAGGTTTTGCAAGCTGCTTTGAACTGGCCTTGCCATCGTAGAGGAAGCCACATTGGGAGCACCAAATGCAGGTGGGAGGACATGTATATGAACTTTTGCCTCACCTGGAAGGGCTACTTATGTCCCTGGAGGATGGTGAAGAAGGTGCTGAAGGGGAAAGTGCAGGGGTATGGGAGGGCTGGGTGGGGAAGGCTGAGTGGGCTAACAAATCATGGGGAGAGTGGGGAGGGGAACAACTTTCTGGTACTGGGGTCCCACTGTAGCTGGCCAAAATGGCAAAGGATGATGTGCTGAATGCGACTCACACGGGTAAAAGGTAAGGAGTAGGGGAGTTCTATCTCTGTTCAGTTTGAAGGGAGGAGAGGGCAAAAATAAGTCTGGAGAACAGAAGAAATGTGAGGGACGGCTTCTTCAATAACAGTAAACAACATTATTGATGGAGTTCCACATTTCATCTCTTTCAAATAACTTGAATAGAAAGACTCATTTTCAGTGTAGTTAAATTGAAGATGGAGAAACTGTGACAAAGGGATAACAGCTTTATAAGAGACAGGGTGGGAAGAAGTATACTTTAGGTTGTCGGTGGGTATTTTTTCTCCTGTAATAGGCACAGAGGGATCCAAATAACATAGAGAAATGTCAGAAATGGTCCGAGTGAATCTGAGTGGGATCAAAGTTAATAGTGGAGGTGATAATATTGATGACATACACACAGGTGCACAGAGGCACACCAATGCAGTTGTCAGTGTTATGGAGAAAGAGTTGGGGAGTGGTACCAGAAAAAGTTTGGAGCAAGGGCTGTTCCACTTTGTCAATGTAAAGATAGATGTATCTGGGGATCACAAGAATGCACAGGGCTGCACCTTTGATTTTTAAGAAATTAGACGAACGAGATGAGAAATTATTCCTAGTGAGAACAACTTTTGTCAGGCAGAAGATGTGTTGGTAGAAGGGCACTGATTGGACCTTAGTGGCAGAAAGAAATGTAAGACCTTCTGATGGGGAAGGAAGTGTATTGAAGATGAAGTAGTAGGTTCCAGCGAATAAGAAGCCATCAAAATAGTACAGCACATGCAAGATGTCACAGATGTAGCTGATGTGTTATCAAATTAACAAATTATGTGTTTCCTATGTAATGAACTGTTGTTTTAGCCAAAAATCAGTGGCAATCCTTCATTTCCATCCTCTCATCTATCACAGTGATGATAATCAATACTCTTTGGAAGGTTTCTTGTTTACCAGACCATGCTTGAATAATATGTGCAGTAGATAAATCTTCATTGCTGAACACGAGATGATGAATGTCTATGAAAATTAAATTTGTAGATGTACAATCATATAGATTAATGTTCTACTCATTAAGAAAGAAAAAAAAGTCTTTATTGATTTCATTGTATTCTACTGCTGTTTCTGTAAATAAATTCTGGTTTGTTTTGAGATTTGTCCTGACTAAATCATTCTGACTCCCTCGGCTGATCATTCAATAACTGATCTAATGTCCAGAAACAATTGTTAATACAACCATAATCTTAAACAGTGTAACGCACACACAAAAAATAAAATTAAAATTGATTTTCCTCAGATTATAAATTGCAAAAATATTACAAGGTAAACCTACCTGTTTAATGATATAGCTGAAACAAGAAAAGTCAATTAAATCCTCCATATCCTGAACTTTAAGTTAAAACCCTGAATGGGAAATACATTTTTTTCAAACACTTCACCTCAGGCTAATATTTAAAGACCCAGTATCCACATACACCTGAAATAGCTCTTCTTAAATCATGTTTTTATGTAAACCAAACACCTTCATGTGTATTCATCCCTAGTTAATAGCTCAACAGTTCAGCTTTGTTTCCTGTGCCTTTTCTGTCCACTATAAGAAACGGACATGTCATTTAATGAGAATTTTGACTGCAGCTCAATCAAAAACTTAATCTTTCAGGCTGCCTATTGTTTCTCTCATATTACGCTGAATAAAAGATTCTGTTTCTATTTTCCTGTCTGCATCATTAGGCAAATAGGGCACTCAGTTAAAGCCAAAACATGCCATTGAATAAACTACTTCATGCTTCATCAGACAGTTTCAATTACTGTCTTAAAGAGTGCCATATGTATATTTTAACCTAATTCTACAGTTATCCATTAAAATCATATACTTTCTACACTGTGTTTTATAATATTTTACAGAACACTACTTGCTGTTCAGTTAAGCATTTACCAGCAATAAATACACTTTATGATAAGGACAATAAAGTGAGTGGTTCCTTAGTTTTTCGTTTAATTTATTACTACTATCAAGCTACATTCCTAGAATCTTGCTACTGTTTTTGCATCCATGGTTTATTAACTTGTCTTGCTAATTTAAACTCTTTTTTTGTTCTGAAAACACTCTTCTGACATCAAACATCAACCCTGTCCAATGCCATACCCAGGTTGCTGTACAAGTGGAGACTTATGAAGTTATGCTGGAAAGCTTTACCAATCAATGAGTGGTGAAGCCATGGTGTCAACTGGAGTGAAAATGTTCACTTCTCCTTGTTTGCCTTTGCTTCTTCAACTATTCTGACAAACATGTGAGGGAAGATCGTGAGCAGAGATGTATATGTTAAGGTAAAGATTGTGGTTTCATCAGACATGCAAGCATTATCCCATAATCATTAAGTAAGTATGTGCACAATATATGATTAATATTTTCTTTCCAAAGTGGTCAAGTTTAAGTACACACACATTACTCACCCTGTCCAGAGCATGAGGTTATACTTCACAGTGATAAACACACAGACTATTTCCTAAATGGGCAGAAAATTTTTAAAAAATCAGAGGTACAGAGGTCCTTGTGCAGAATTCCCTAAAGGTTAACTCTCAGGTTGAGTGGTGGTAAAGAAGGCAAATGCAATATTATCATGCATTTAGTGAGAACTAGAGTATAAAAGCAACAATGTAATGCTGAGACACACACGAGGAAATCTGCAGATGCTGGAAATTCAAACAACACACACAAAATGCTGGTGGAACACAGCAGGCCAGGCAGCATCTATAGGGAGAAGCGCTGTCGACATCTTGGCCCGAAACATCGACAGTGCTTCTCCCTATAGATGCTGCCTGGCCGGCTGTGTCCCACCAGCATTTTGTGAATGTAATGCTGAGGCTTTATAAGGAACTGGTGAGGCCTTACTTGGAATATTCTAAGCAGTTTTGTGCCCCTTATCTAAGAATGGATGTGGTTTCCTTGGAGAGGGTTCAGAGGAAATTCACAAGAATGATTCCGGGAATGAAGGGTTTATCATAAGAGGAGTGCTTGATGGCTCTGGGCCTGTACTTGCTGGAATTTAGAAGAATGAGATTGTGGGGGGTGGATATCTCATTGAAACTTATTGAATATTGAAAGGCCTAGATAGAGTGAATGTGGAAGGAATGTTTCCTAAAGTGGGTCATCCAGGACCAGAGAGAACAGAGGGACGTCCATTCAGAATGGATGATGCAGAGGATTACTTTTAGCCAGAGGGTGGTGAATCTGTGGAATTTGTTGCAAAAGTGGGCAGTGTATTTAAGGTGGAGGTTGATAGATTTTTGATTAGTCATGGAGTGAAAGGTTATGGGGAGAATGCAGGAGAATGGGGTAGAGAGGGAAAATGGATCAGCCATAACGAAATAGCCAAGCAGACTCAGTGGGTGAATGGTTTAATTCTGCTCCTATCTCTTATGGTCTTATAAACCATGGCATCTATAAAAATGAATTGTAACTATTTGAAAGGAACACGAGAAAGAAAGATACTAATGACAATGGAATATACAGAAAGCAGCTTAGTCTACACCTAATTTACTTCCCAATTTTTATTTGTGCCATAACATTAAACAATGTAAAGATCTAATTCAGGGCTCCTCAGGCTGTAGACGCCAATCCCAAGATGGGCAGAACATCAGCCAAAAGCACTGTAGTTCATGGGTTATATTTGGCCAGTGTTATTGCCTGGGATGCCGGACATCTTCCTCAGAAAACTCTTTTCTACCCACCACCGCCATTACTCTCACTGTCAACATATACCCCCTGCATTTCTACTGCTTCCGTGGCTCTGTATTGATCTTAAGGCATGGGAGATAGGCTTACCTGCCCATTCTGTCAACATTCAGAAACCGTAGGTCATGATGCTCACCCTGCATTTTCAAGCATTGCCATCTTCCGGGCAGGCACAGTGTCCTGTGATAGGGCCAGTGGGGAGAGAAGGAGCAAGTGAGACGGCGAGGGATAAAGCAGCGAAGGGCTTCCCAAGTGTTCGACTGAGTAACAAGAGTCATTGAGATAATGAGACTAGTGTACTTGCACTCCTTTCACCTCATGCCCACAGCAAGGAGACTAGGTCTTATGGCAAGATGGAGTGTACATTACTGGGAAATATGGGGCTCTGCAAATCCACATGCATGTAGGTAATTAAGTTAGTAACTCAACCATTACAAAGTATCCCATTCCAGAGATTTCAGCTCAGAAGTCTAGACTGAGGAAGTTCTGCACTACCAGAGATCCGGTCCCTCCCTTACACTGATATAAAAGATCTCAAAGCACTACTGTGCAGTAATCTATTAGAGCTATAAAGTTGTGCAGCACAGAAAATAGCCCTTTGATCCATCTATGTCTGAGCCAATCAATAAATATATATTAAAGCTAATCTAACTTCCCAATATTTGGCCCATATCCCACTAAAGTATTGTCATCCATACATCTCTAACCTTAAAACTACTGTGGGAAATCTAATTTTGGACTCCCAAACCCTGGAAAAAATGCCATTCGCATTTATGTCCATCATGATTTTATACAGCTTTCTGGAATAACCCCTTGGTCTCTCATGCTCCAAGGAACAAAGGCTCAAACTGTCTAATCTCACCCTATAACTCAGTCATTTGAGGCTTGATAATCCTTGTTAGGGGAACAGATAGCAGATTCTGTGGCAGCAGAAGAGACTCCAGGATGGTGTGTTACCTCCCGGGTGCTATGGTCTAGGACGTCTCTGAGTGGTTGCAGAATATTCCTGAAGGGGAGGGTCAGCAGCCAGGATCATGGTACATGTCGGTACCAATGACATAGGTAGGAGAGACGTAGAGGTCCTGCACAGTAAGTTTAGGAAGGTAGGAAGGAGGCTGAAGAGCAGGACCTCCAAGGTGGTAACCCTAGGATTACTCTTAGTGCCACAAGCTAGTGAAGGTCAGAACAGGAGGATAGCACAGATGAATGAGTGGCTGAGTTTCAAGTTCTTGTATCACTGGAACCAATTCTGGGGAAGGGGTTACCTGTACAAGTGGGATGGGTAGCATCTGAACTCAAAGGGAACCAATAACCTGGGAGGGAGGTTTGCTAATCATATTAGGGAGGGTTTAAACTAGATTAGTTAATTAGGGATAGTATCAGGGCTTCAGAAGAGGAAATCATGGAGACGTTGTCTACTGAGTCATTGTGGGTGGAAGTAGGAAACAGGAAGGGGGCAAAAAATCTATTGGCCCTTTTTTATACATCCCCCAATGGTAACAGAGACATCGAGGAGCAGATAGGGAAGCAGATTCTGGAACAGTGCAATAATATTAGGGTTGTTGTGATGGGTGATTTTAACTTTCCTAATATTGACTGGCATCTCCTTAGAGCGAGGGGTTTAGATAGGGTGAAGTTTGTTAGGTGTGTTCAGGAAGGTTTTCTGATGCAATATGTAGATCAGCCAACTAGAGGAGAGGCTGCACTTGATCTGGTATTGGGAAATGAACCTGGTCAGGTATCAGATCTCTCGGTGGTAAAAAATTTTGGAATAGTAATAACATCTAAATCTCTTTCCCAATCTCAATTTGGGAAAACATTTAATTGGGATAGGGAGAAATATGATGCTAATAGGCAGGAACTTGGGAACATAAATTGGAAGCAGATGTTCTTAAGGAAATGCATGGCAGAAATGTGGCAAATGTTCAGGGAACATTTGCATGGCATTCTGCAGAGGTATATTCCATTGAGATAGGGAAAGGATGATAGGGTAAAAGAACCATGGTGCACAAAGAATGTAGAAAATCTAGTTAAGAAGAAAGGAAAAGCTTACGAAAGTTTCAAGAAAATAGATACTGTTAGAGCTCTAGAAAATTACAAGGGTGCCAGGAAGGAGCTCAAGAATGAAATTAGGAGAGCTAGCAGGGGCCATGAGAAGGCTTGGTGAGCAGGATTAACTGATTGGAAAGCTGAGCCTACTGGGCCTGAACACCTCCCTCTGCAACTGGATCCTAGACTTCCTGACTGGGAGACCTCAGTCAGTCCGGATCGGGAGCAGCATCTCCAACACCAACACACTGAACACAGGGACTCCCCAGGGCTGTGTGCTCAGTCCACTGCTGTTCACTCTGCTGACCCATGACTGTGCTGCAACACACAGCTTGAACCATATCATCAAGTTCGCCGATGACACGACTTCGGTGGGTCTCATCAGCAAGAATGACAAGTCAGCTTACAGAGAGGAGGTGAAGCGGCTAACGGACTGGTGCAGAGCCAACAACCTGTCTCTTAATGTGAACAAAACAAAAGAGATGGTTGTTGACTTCAGGAGGGCACAGAGCGACCCACTCCCCACTGAACGTCAACGGCTCCTCAGTAGAGATCGTAAAGAGCACCAAATTTCTTGGTGTTCACCTGACGGAGAATCTCACCTGGTCCCTCAACACCAACTCCATAGCAAAGAAAGCCCAGCAGTATCTCTACTTTCTGCAAAGACTGAGGAAAGTCCATCTCCCAACCCCCCACCCTCATCACATTCTACAGGGGTTATATTGAGAGCATCCTGAGCAACTGCATCACTGCCTGGTTTGGAAATTGCACCATCTCGGATCGCAAGACCCTGCAGCGGATAGTGAGGTCAGCTGAGAAGATCATCAGGGTTTCTCTTCCTGCCATCACGGACATTTACACTACACGCTGCATCCGCAGAGGAAACAACATTATGAAGGACCCCATGCACCCCTCATACAATCTCTTCTCCCTCCTGCTGTCTGGGAAAAGGCTCTGAAGTATTCAGGCTCTCACAGCCAGAATATGTAACAGTTTCTTCCACCAAACTATCAGACTTCTCAATACCTGAAGCCTGGACTGACACCTTGCCCTATTGTCCTGTTTATTATTTATTGTAATGCCTGCACTGTTTTTGTGCACTTTATGCAGTCCAGTGTAGGTCTGTAATCTAGTGTAGCTTTCTCTGTGTTGTTGTTTTTTTTATGTAGTTGAGTTTAGTTTTTGTACCGCGTCATGTAACACCATGGTCCTGAAAAACGTTGTCTCATTTTTACTATGTACTGTACCAGCAGTTATGGTCGGAATGACAATAAAAGTGACTTGACTTGACTAAGGAAAACCCCAGGGCATCCTATAAGTATGTGAAGAGCAAGAGGATGAGCCATGTGAGAATAGGACCAATCAGGTGCCATTGTGGAAAAATGTGCATAGAGCCAAAGGAGGTAACAGAGGTACTGAATGAATACTCTGCTTTGGTATTCACCAGTGAAAAGGACCTTGTCAATT
Source organism: Hypanus sabinus (assembly GCF_030144855.1). Classification (NCBI taxonomy): domain Eukaryota; kingdom Metazoa; phylum Chordata; class Chondrichthyes; order Myliobatiformes; family Dasyatidae; genus Hypanus; species Hypanus sabinus. The sequence goes on along the minus strand of NC_082711.1, from coordinate 74,910,613 downwards.
GTGGGATGACTTACAGTGCACTAAAGTGCTTGAGCGTACAAACATTAAGAAAGAAGATGTGCTGCAGCTTTTGAAAGGTATTAAGTCACCAGGACCAGACAAGACGTACCCCAGGCTACTGCGTGAAGCGAGCAAAGAGATTGCTGAGCCTCTGGCGATGATCTTTGCATCATCAATAGGGATGGGAGAAATACCAGAGGACTGGATGGCTGCAAATATCATTCCCTTAATCAAGCAAGGGAGTAGAGGTAACCCAGGAAATTATAGACCAGGGAGTCTTACTTCAGTGGTGGTTAAGTTGTTGGAGATGATCTGAGAAGTTGGAGATGATCCTGAGAAGCAGGATTTATGAGCATTTGGAGAGGCATACTCTGATTAGAAATAGTCAGCATAGCTTTGTCAAGGGCAGGACATGCCTTATGAGCCTGATTAAATTCTTTTAGGATGTAACAAAACACATTGATGAAGGTAGAACAGTGGATGTAGTGTATATAGATTTCAGTAAGGCATTTCATAAGGTTCCCCATGTGAGGCTCCTTCAGAAAGTAATGAGGCAGGAGATCCAAGGAGATATTGACTTGCTGATCCAGAATTGCCTTGCCCTCAGAAGACAAAGGGTAGCTGTAGATGTTTCATATTCTGCATGGAGGTTGTGACCAGTGGTGTTCTGCAGGGGTCTGTTGTGGGACCCCTCTTTTTTGTGGTTTTTATAAATAACCTGGATGAAGAAGTTGAAGGATGGGCTAGTAAGTTTGCTGATGACCCAAAAGTTAGGGATGTTGTGGATAGCTGGAGGGTTGTCAGGGACTACAGCATGAAATCGATTGGATGCAGATCTGGGCTAGGATGTGGCAGATAGAGTTCAACCCAGATACATGTGAAGTGGTGCATTGGCATTCATCAACCATGGGATTGAGTTCAAGAGCAGTGAGGTAATGCAATGTTGTCCGGATTGGAGGGTGTGCCTTAGGAATAGGTTGTGTGAACTTGACCTTTTCTCCTTGGAGCAATGGAGGATGAGAGTCGATTTGATAGAGGTGTATAAGATGATGTGAGATCATGTGGATAGCCAGAGCCTTTTTCTCCAGGTTTAAAATAGCTAATATGAGGGGGCATAGTTTTACAGTGCTTGGAAGTAGGTACTGAGGGGATGTCAGAGCTAAGTTATTCACACAGAGGCTGGTGGATGCATGGAATGCATTGCCAGCAAAGTTCTTTTAAAAGACTCTAATAGAATCTTTTAAGTGACTCTTAGATAGGTTAATGGAGCTTAGAAAAATAGAGAACTATGCAGTAGGGAAATTTAGGCAATGTCAAGAGAAGGTTACATGGTCAGCACAACATTGTGGGCCAAAGGACCTGTAATGTGCTGTAGATTTCTAAGTTCTATGTAAATCTTTTTTTGAACTCTATCCACTTTCATCAGAACAGGGTGACCAACATTGAACACAATACTCCAAATGGGGTCATGCAAGTGCCTTGTATAACTGCAACATAACCTCCTAATATTTACGTTCACTGCCCTGACTCATGAAGGCCAGCACTCCATAAGCCTTCTTCACTGCTCTGTCTATCTGTGACTTCACTTGCACCTCTACTCCAAGGCCCATCTGTTCTACAACAGTAACCCCTATACCATTCTCAGGCTATAGGAAGGGAAAGACTGTCTCAAGGTATTGCTTAATTCATTTTCCTCTGCCTCCTGTGGAAATGTCATTTAACTTTTCTTTTTTTTCCCTTCATGTAGCATCATGCACCCTCAAGAATACTGCTCGATATATTCTCTAAATCATCTGTTGATAATTTTGCACTTGGAGCAGTATAAGTTTAAGCCATGTTATTTGATCAGTTGATTTTCAGATGCTCCCCAGAAAGTAATTTGTAAGAGAATGGTTACATTTCATTCAGTACTTACCAACAACATTTCAGATAGAACAAAAGATCTTGTGGGAGGAACCAATGCCTTTGAACTATAGCCTGTTATCTAATGGTCTGAGGAGCCACATAAATAACATTGGTCCTCAGACTGGAGTAGATGTATCATCTCATGTTCCAATGGTCATTAATAATGCCAGGAATACAAACCACTCAATACCACTTCTTTCATTACTTGAGGATCTTATCACACTTGTTCCTGCCCACACAAATATGAACATTTGTGCTTTATAATTTAGATGTCAATATAAATAAAAACATAATCCTTCTGACCAGTCAACGAATATAATTTCAATTTCAAGACTGAAGCTCAAGGTCACCAATGATTTGTAAACATACTGTATCACTTGACTCTGAAAGGAGCACTTTATAATACACCAACATGTTATGTAGATAAAGCCTTTTTGATTCAGATGATGAAATGATAAGTGACAGTTACAATTCGCATATTTCAAAAGGAATCTTACTTGTTAAAAGGCACCCAGGTATTAACATCGTGCTGAGAACTGCTGCTTTCTTTATTGACTATAAATGACCTGGAGGGTTACTATTCTCATTCACTGTCTTTTTGTAAGACAGATATGTTTTGTCATTTTTTTGTGTTTCATGTATTGTTTGACAAAAAAAAAAGCCTCTTTGGACAAACTTTAATAGAATAAAATCAAGTCTGGTAGATTCTGCTCCTACATCAAAGAGTGTTTTTTCTTCCAGTGTCAATTCTATAACTGCACATAAATCCTCCAAATGTTCAAACGTCAAACAACAGGGCAAGCATCCAATTCTTAATACCAGTCACACTCACAGTTTCCAAACACTTGTAAGTTGGTGCTGACATGCAGTCATCAGTACTGATAATAAACGCAACAAACACAGATATGACCTCTATTTACAAGGTGGTTCCTCAAATGCAACCATTCTCTTACAAATCACTTTCTGGGGTGCATCTGAAAATCAAATGATTATCCAGTTAAATGCTCATACTGCAGTTAATTATAACATGTGGAAATTGCCTTAATTCTAAGTGGGATCTTAACAACTTACACACACTATGCAGCTCTGGTAAAGATTTGGCCAGCCAATTCCATCAGCTTGACATATTCCAACACTCAACTATTTGTGCTACTTTTCAAAAATATGCTGTCCCTTTCACCTAACACCCTTGGGCTTGCTGACTGTTATTGCCTCCCAATTAAACAATATCACTATTCCAAAATTAACAGCCATCATTTCAAATCTCTCCATGAACTGACTCCACTTTGGCTCTCATCTCTCCCAGTCTTACAATTCTATCAGAATCAATTCATATTCTTCCAATGGGTATTTTACTCATTAAATACATATAAATGGAACAATTACAGAGTTGGCATGGTAGTGTAGTGGTTAGCATAACATTTTACAATGCCAGTGTTTGGGGTTCAACTCTTGCCATTGTCTGTAGTCTGAGGAGTTTGTACGTTCTTCCTCTGATCACATAGATTTCCTATGGGTGTTTTGGTTTTTTCCTACAATCCTAAGATATATTGTTTAGGGTTATTACATTGTGGTCTTGCTACATTGGCACTGGAACTGTGGTGAGACTTGTGGGCTGGACCCAGCACATATTTGGACAATATTAGTCATTGATGCAACAGACATATTTCACACAGTCTTTGATGTGCATGTGACATATAAAGCATTTAAAAAAATTAAAAACACTTTAAAAACATTTTTATAAAGTGCAGAGTAACGCTGTAATAGACTGATTATTGAAATGAGTAGGTTAGCTCAGTTTTCCAAATAAACATAAGAATGCACATGAAGAAAGCGGCTGTAGTTAGGAAGCTACAATTCTGGTGTTCAACAAGTATTGGGATGCAATACATTTTTCATTTGGTTTGGGGTTCTTTGCTTTGCCTGGTAGTGTACAATAGATAGGAAAGTAGTGCATCTGGAACATCTGGAATGCAAACATTAGAAGTGTTAATCCTCTGCAAACCAATGTCTATCTTGTTTACCTATAGAAGTTATATTTACAAAAATGTAAAGCATATTATGATAAAAAAATTGCTATATAAACAGCAATAATAATCTCACAAAGATGTTCTGTTTTATTTAAAAAGACGAATACAGAGATACAAAATCAGAGCAAGTCTTGACATTGTGAAAGAGACTGCAAAAGGAAAACATGATGTGGGAGCTAGACTTCATACTCTCCTCTCTGTTGTTTCTTTGCTGCTTGGTCTGCCTGACCCTATATCATCTTTTCATTTTATCTATAATACCCTCTACTCTTCTCTCCCTAATTACCTCTTCAACTGATTTGTTAAAAGATCTTATGGTAGACATAGATTTGTTGATTCTTCTGAGTGTGATGTCCAGCACCAAGTATCGTAATTCCAAAATAAGGAACTGGCCATTCAGAATAGAAATGTTAAGAAATATCCTCAAAGATCCTTTATCCAGTGAGGGTATGGAAGTACAGTATATTCAAGATGGAAACTGACAGAAGTTCTGACTTAAAGGAATTTAGGGATTAAGGGTTGAGGAGAGGAATGTGGTACCAACGCTATTTTTTCATGTTCCTCTGTTCTTATTCACAGGATTCAACTGTGTTAATTCAAATAACCTAAGAGCGTAGAACGTAGAATAGTACAGTTCAGGCCCTGCAGCCCACAATGTTATGCTGACCCTTTTGCCTATTCCAAGATCCACCTAACCCTTCCCTCCTGCATAGTCCTCCATCTTTCTTTCATCCATGTGCCTATCTTAAATATCCCCAATGTATCTATTCTACCACCACACTTATCAACACATTCCACACACCGATTACTCTGTGTAAAAACCAATCCCTCTGTGCTTCCCCCAACACTTTAAATTGATGCCATCTTATTTTTTCCATTTGTATTATTTTTGCACTGAGTAAAAATCTCTAGCTAGGCACTCAATCTATGCCTTTTACCAATCAAGTCATCTCCCATCCTCCTCACCAAAGAGAAAAGCCATAGCACATTCAGCCTTTCTTCATAAGACATGCTTTCCAATCCAAATAGAATCCTGGTAAATTGCCTCCATACCCTTGCTAAAGCTTCCATATCTTTCCTATAAAGAGGTGACCAGAACTGAACACAATGATCCAGATGTGGTCTAGCTATAGTTTTACAGAGCTGTAAATTACCTCGTGGCTCCTGAACTCAATCAACCAATTAATAAAGGCCAACACATCATACGACTCCTTAACTGCCATTATCAATTTGCTCTACAACTTTGAGTGATCAATGGACATGAAACCAAAAATCCCCCTGTTCCTCCATACTGCTCGGAATCCCACACGAACTTCATCTTCTTCCTTCCAGTTTGACCTTCCAAAGTGTATCACTTCACACTTTTCCAGACTAAGCTCCATCTGCCTCTTCTTGTCCCAGCTCTGCATCCTACCAATGTAATGTAATCTATGTCAACCTTCTACACTATCCACAACTCCACCAACCTTAATGTCATCTGCAAACTTACTAACCAACTCTTCCACTTCCTCATTCAAGTCCTTTATAACAGTAACTAAGAACATCACAATTGTGAGACTTCACTCTGTCACTCTCCAAGATCTACTGCAGAGTCCGTCAAAAGCATGCAGATTCACAGCAGGTTCCTGATTCTTTGCAAGACTTTCAGTATCTGATATAACCAAACTTATGAAGCATGGCTCCTGATTGTCCAAAGTAACAAATTTCATGACAAATTTCAGTGATAATAAATTTAGATTTGATTCTAAATATTTTTTCTGATTCTTTTAACTGCTAGGAACCCAAGGCTTTCCTTTCTAAAGGTGAGGGAGTACTCGATAGCAAGCTGTCTTCTGGACATAACCTTTATTCTTGTCCACATAACTGGATGTATTACCATATGCTGAAGCCTCTAACTCACTCAACTCTGTGGAGTAAGAAGTTGTGTTAGAAAGTGTAACAGTGCTTCCTACAGAACAGCAATTTCCTTAAAGAAAGTTCCTACTGATTCAAAAAGTTCCCTAAAGGAAAAACAAAAAGTCCTTAAGATGACATTAAGATTTGCATGATCTCTTAATCTTAAGATGACTTGCAAGACTTCATATCACAGAAGATAAGCATCATATTCCAAAATGATATTGTAGTCTGTATATTTTTTTGCTTTTTTGAATTTATTGAAGATATATTTGTCACTGCCCAATAACCTGTTCAGAGGAGCTCTCAACATTTATATCAAAAGAGAACACAAGTAGTAAAACCAAGAGTAGACCATTTGCCCCTCATTCTTACTGTCATTCAATATGACTTGGGCTGATCTTTTACCTCAATGCCATTTTCCTGTTTTAACCCAACATTTCTTAATATTTTCCTGCATAAACATAGATTCACTACCTTGAACAATCACAAAATCTTCTCACCTCAGCTCTGAATGGCCAATCCTTTATTTAGAGTCTGTGACCCCCTATGACAGCCTAGCCAGGAGAAAGATTATTCCTGATCTTCTCTGTCAATACTGGCCCAGTTTACTTAATTTCTCCTCAAAGGATGAGATCCAATAACTCCAGGGATCAATCTGATGTACCTTTGTGTAACATTCTTTATCACATGTTTATTATCCATTTGGCAGAGAGATCAGAGCTGAGCATAATACTCAAAGCTTGGTCTTACTGAGGTCATGTATAATTTCATTAGGAATTTATTCTGATTGAACAGCCGCTTCAATCCACTATCTGCTTCCATCGTTACCCTTTGAAGTCTATTACATGCACCTAGTACTCTCTGTGAAAAAAGACACTTGTCCTGCACTTCTCTTTTAAATTCTCGCCCCTCTCACTTTAAATGGATGTTCTTTAGTACTTGACATTTCTACCTGAGCAATATGTTTCTGACTGTTTACCCCATCGATGACTCTCATAATTTTAATTTCACCTCAGTCTTTGACACTTTAAACAAAACAACCTAATTTTGTCCAACCTCCCCCCACAGCTCATGTCTTATAACTCAGGCAGCATATTGGGAAATCTCTTCCGCACATTTTTCAAAGCTTCCACACCCTTCCAGTGATATGGTGATGAGATTGCACATAACTGACTCCCCAACATCCTTATTGCCATCTGCAAATCAATGCGATTGGAAATCCTCTACATGTTCATGCTTAGATGAACGTGGGTTCAACAGCACTCATAAAGCTGGCTATCATCCAGTTTAAAATGCCACTGCCTCCACCAGTGCACACCGTAGCTGAAGTATGTACCATTTTCAGAGTTCCCTGCAGCAGTTTGCTAAATCATCTTTCAAAGCTCGTCCCAAGCCTGAAACCACTATTGCCTGGAAAATTAAGAATAGTAGAAAGATGGACAGAAATGTGGCTTGCTGTTTGGAGGCAGTGGGTGGTAGTGGACATTTTTTTTTCAGTTTAAAGGCATCTGACCAATGGTGTGCTGCTGGGATTGGTGTTTGGCCTTCCATCATATTAACAAATTGGATAGGAATATTGGCAATATGATTATTAAGTCTAAAGATATTTCCAAAGTTAGAGTGTGGTGGACTGAAGTATGTTGACTGAGGTTACAACAGGATATTGGGCAACTGTGGAACGAGGCAAGAGAATGGAAGATGGAATTTAACTCAGGAAGGTATAGAGTGATGCAATTTTTGAAGTTAAACCATGACAAAACATACTCAGTAAACAGAAAGCCTACAGGGATTGTTGTTGAACAGAGAACTTAGAATACACATATTAGGGCTCCCTGAAAATGGAACACAAGTAGACAGGTGAGACAGACATATGGTATACTTGCTTTCATTGACTGAGGCACTGAATGTAAGAATGTGGACACTGAGCTACAATTGTACAAAAAGTTGGATAGGCTGCATTTAGAGTATTGTGTGCAGTTCAGGTCACCACCCTATAAGAAGGACATGGTTAAGCTAATGAAAATGCAGAAATGATTCACAAGGATGTTACCTGGATTTGGAGGGCTTGGGTTATCAGAGGTTGAATATACTGGATCCATTTTCAAAGAGACTATGAGGTAACATGATAGATGTTAATATATAGTGTAGGTAGCCAGTGAAGGTTTTCCACAGTAGGAGTACGGTATCTGAAACTGGAGGGCATGGTGATAGGGGGAAGGTTTAAAGGATATATGAAGGGTAAATTTTGCACATAAAGGGTAGTTGGTAGCAACACACACAAAATGATGGGGAACTCAGAGGCCAAGCTGCATCTATAGAAAAGAGTAAACAGCCAATGTTTTTGGCCGAAACCTTTCATGTGTACTTGAGCTGCCACAGGATGTAGAAACAGGAATAACATTAAAGAGTCAGCTAGACAGGTACTTGAATGAGTGGGTTTACAGGGAGATGGAATTAATGAAGGCAAATTATTAGAGATGGTCATGATGATAGGCATTATTCTGATGGTCATAGGGCCTGCTTCTATGGCTGTATACTCAATGTGTACTCCAACACAGCCACTTGCAAATTCTTGCTGAAGTCACACACCAACTCAACCTAGGAATATATTCATGATACTTTATTGCCACTGATTTTAAATATCAGAACTCACTACCTAATTGCTCTGTGAGAAGTCTTGCACCAGAAGGGCCAAATAAGTTAAGTTGTGAAAAAATGCATGCTTTGTACCCACATTCTGTAATTTAATTTGTGGGATTTTTTCCAGTTCATTGCATAAAAGCAATAAGTGAACTTGAGAAATAAGAGTGGGACTACAACTACATTGAGCCTTCTATAGTGTTCACAAGTGAGCGCTTACATCTCATTTTCCAATTTACCAATATTTTTCTTGGTACCTTGCTACCCGAGAAACCACTTAAATAGGGCAAGATCCTGCTGGGTACAGAATTCCAAAGGTTTACATTACTTGGTTGAAGATTCCTTATCAGTCTTGAAGTGTCAAACCACAAACCACATTGTTAATGATGTGTTGTATTTCTAAAGGGCATATTCAGTGTTTCAGTCTTAGATATTGCTAGTATATGTGTTTATATCCTAACAAGATCTGACAAACACAAAAAAACTGTCCACTTTAATAAAGTTCATGAAGAGATAACAATTCCAAGACTGAAAGAAGGAAGGTAACAAAATTAAAAGATGCAGAAACATAAACTGCTGGATTGGAAAATCTAATCTCAATTATTATAATCCATAACTGCCAATGCTGTAATCCATTTAAGCAGAACAAAGGCGAGCACAGACTGACAGATGAATCATATAGGTATAATTTGCTATTTAGTGGCACAGCTTGCCTCCTTTGCAAAACAATTAAAGGCATTTACAAACACTGTATTCATCTGTCAAGAGCAAGCAATATCATAAATCCAGCACATTATTACCTGCTGAAATTCACATTCACCTGGCCATAAAAAGAAGACAACTAAGATATATTTGTTTTCACACTTAGAGGCAATTTATTTTCTATCATTTTGCTGAAACATATCTAAATTATTTAGTTGACACAAATTTACCTTTGAATAATTGCACTGAAATGAATGACAATACTTCACAAATATAAAACTCCAGTTCATAAAATAATTCCTTGGATCTTTTTGCCCAGATGGGGTTTTCCCAAGATAACTCAACTCTGAACAGACTTGAATCAAACATCATTCAAAAATAATTTCAAAATCAAGTGAGAATGACCTACCCAAACCAGCATTTCACCATGTGAGCACCATGAAGCCAAGGTAACATTGAACTCCATTGACAGTAAGAGCAAAACTGTCGCTGAATCAAATAACACCTTCAAATTGTGGATGTCCTAGTCGATGTTTTGCTGACTCCTCCTGCTTCATCATCCATTACAAACTCAAATGCAGAAAAGATGGCTGATAATTAAGTCATGTTTACTTTTAGAAGTTTTGAACAATGAAATACTTCATGCATAAATGCATGAAAACCTGGGCAGCTTCCAGGCATTGATTCTTAGGTAAAAGGTTATATTCAAGCACCACAATATAGACATGGGAAATAATCTTGGCTTTTCTAATGACACCCACATCTAATACAAGTATTAAAATTATTTTTTTATTATCCTTGTTATCTCAAACAAGGATGAGTCAAAATACAAGATAGGGAGCGTAGTTACACGGTGACATAATAATCTTTCACTGAATGTCAATGGAACAAAACAATTAGTCATTGACTTCAGGAAGGGGGTCAATGCACATGCTCCTGTTTACATCAGTAAAGCTCATGGCTGTCAGGCTCAAATTCCTAGGAAGCACCACTGTCCTGGTCTAGCCACATTGGCAACAAGGCCAAGGTAGTTCACCTACGCCTTTACTTCCTTAGGATGCTAAAGAAATTAGGTATTTCCCATTTGACATCATCAATTTGTATTGATGCACCTTAGGAAGCATCCTGTGTGGATGCATCACACAGTTTGGTAAGGAAATTGCTCTGCACATAGCTGCAAGGAAATGTAGAGTCGTGGACCCAGCTCAGCACATCATGGACACCAGCCCCTTTAGTAAAGCAGCATAATCAAAGACTCCACCCACACCAGATACTCTGTTTTCTCCACCTCCCGTCAGTTAGAAATTAGAAAATAGAAAAGCCTGAAAGCATGTACCATCAGGCTGAAAGACATCTTCTAAACCAGTGTTATAGGACTATTGAAAGTTCCCTTTTACAATAAGATGGACTCAACCTCACAATCTTGCACCTTTTTGTTTGCCTGCATTGCGCTTTCTCAATTACTATGACACTTTATTCTGCATTCTGTTATTGTTTTACTTTATACTATCTCAATGCATGCACCACACAATGATTTGATCTGAATGAATGGTATGCAGTAGTTTTTCATTGTATCCCAGTATGTGTGATGATAATAAACCTATTTACCATTTTACCAGTTTACCGATGCTATCTAGCAAATCTAGTCTCCAGCTCTTTCCTAAATCACTCACTCTATTACTGGACAACAGTATCTTTTAAAAACTATTACTTATTTTACCCTTTGGATTTCTCTCCCAAATTATTCCTGTCATGTTTCCACACCTGTTTGACATTGAAAAGCCTGATCTGCACAGAGCAATATCTTTCAGAGACAAATTCTATCTCATTTTCCAGCTGCCTCTGCATCCCACTCTTGAAAGAAAATAAAAGCCATCATCTCTCCAATAATTGTTGCTAAATAGACATGTATGCAATAGTTTGGCTGAGCCAATCTATTGGCTGAGTATGTGCATGATTGGGAATTGGATACATTCACATAGGCAAAGCATTCTTATTTTTGGAACCATCTCTGTCAAAAATCAAGTCGCACCTGAATTCTTTCATTCACTTAATTTTTCAATATCTGAAAATGTACTGCCCAATTAATTGCCTTGAAGGCCATGCATTGCCTCCTTGAACCAACTGTCATTCTTGTGCAATGCTTTCGGATACAGACTTTCAGGATTTAGATTAGTGATATAATTCCAAAATCAAGATGATGTGTGACTTGAGGATCTGCTGATAGTGATGTTTTCATATACCCGAAGCCCTTATCCTCACATATTCTTATTATTGGTGAAGGTCGTGGATTTGAGAGGCATTGACAGAGTAGTGATTAGCTGCAGTGAATTTTGTAAAATTTACACACTGCGTATTAAAGGTGGAATGACACAATATTTAAAGTGGTGGATGGGTTATCATTCAAATTGGTTCCTTTGTTCTGGGCAGTGTCAAGCTTCTTGAATACTGTTGACATCCTCCTCAATGTCACCTTCCAACAACTGCAGATGAGTGACAGAAGACATTAGGTGGCAATCAGATGGAGTAGATTTGTTTGCCTTTTGCAATTGGATGCACCTAACTAGATGGGTGGTAGTGTTATAACTGTACTGCAGTAGCTTGACCAAAACCACAGCTCGTACTGGAGTGGAAGTCACCAGTACCATGTCAGGATGTCATCTGATCCCACAGCCTTTTCTGTATCCAGTGCTCTCATATGCTTCCTGATAACACATGGTGTGAATCGAGTCAACTGATGATTGCTTTCTGTGATTGAGAAGAATGCAGAAGAAAGTTGAAGTGGATCAGGCAGCTGTCAGCTCTGCCTGAACATAGTGTTGGACTTCCACTTTGTCTTTCGTATTCACATTCTGAGCCTCACCATCGCTGAAAACAGGAATATGCCTGGAGCCTCCGCCTCCAGTTAGCTGTTTAATTTTCCACCACAATCCATGACTCAATTTAACAGGACCGCAGAAATTTCATCAGGTCCATCGGTTGTAAGATCACTTACCTCTATAAAATGCACATTGTCTCATGGTATTGTGTTACAGCTACAAATCGATACTTCATTATTTAGATACGAAAGTTCAAATAGTTATTATTATCAAAGTATACATACATATTATACAACCTTGAAATACATCGCCCTACAGGCAGCCACAAAACAAGAAACCCATATTTAAAAAAAAACTGACAAATGTCCAATGTGCAGAGTGAGAAAAAAACAGATCATGCAAACAAAAGTAAGGAAATAGCATTTAGAATGGAAGTGAGTCCTTGGACACAAACGCTGGAGCAGCTTCATGTCTGAAGACTCACTTTCATTCTAAATGCTATTTGCTATTAGATATGCCTGATGTTGTTCTTTTCTTCATTACTTACTAATCTATGTTTGATTAAGTAGTCCTGATTTATATTAGCATGAAGGATATGCCAGACCAAAGTTAGAGACTCCGTTAGTGAACAGTTCTGCTGCACAATGACAATGTCAGGATGGGATCTATGCCCCTTCACCACCCGTATCAATTGTTTAAATAGAAATATCAAGGGAATAATTTTTAAACTAACTAATTACATACATGTAAGACTAAAATAATAGTTAGTAGCTTGAAGTGATTATATTGTGGAAATCACCAAGTGTAATTCAATATGAATAAATATTCTGGGAATGCTTGATGCTGTGAAAATTTTAAGCATTAAGTATTAATGTTACCCACTTAATTCCATAGAAGAAGGGGCAGATAATTATTGTTCAGTTAAAGCCAAAAATCAACATCACAGGGGCATTTGGCTATCTCATTTATATACGTGATGAGAAATTTATTCCTTCGGTCACTATCCAGTGACTACAGCATAGAATATCAATGTTTTATGACATACTTAACCTCAGTATTATCATGCTACTCCATGGTCATGAGTATATCAGGAATACTACATTCAGTTTTGATTCTATCATATAATGATAGATGATAGAAGGCATGCATCCAGGCTAATATCAAGTTCTGGAGAACTATATTATCATGATTGGGTGAGCAGGTTGATACACTAAGTGTGGATTTCAAAGCTGATTTCTAGTTTATGAATTGAAAAGAGCTGGTTGAAACATCAGCTAAAATTTGAAATAATGAAGCTCAAGTTAAACAGTCCCCATCTGGTAATATTATAGGCAAAAGAGAGAGCCTCCTTACGTAGTGGAACTCTCTTTAAATTTGGACTATCAGGCCATAGTGCCAGATAGGAGCTAGGAGTAGAGGTAGCTTCCCTATAAGGCTAGCTTTGTTTAGATTGTCCTTCTGTTTTCATGTGGGCCATAGAGGAGCAGAGACCGACCTATTTCATCACATTGTTTATCTGATTGCTCGAGAATGTTCTGTTGCTCTCTTAATGGGCACTTGCTGTTCAGACATTCAGTCATAGATCATTCTGCCTTTAATACAGTGCTTGCAAAAGACTCTCTCTATACTTGCATCACAACTCCCACAGTGCAGTCGGGAGCCTGATCTAAATTTCACTAATGCCCTCTATGGTTGCTTGGAGTTGGAAAATCCTGCAGTAAAAGGCAGGCATATCTTGCCACCCTCAGAGGAAAAGATGCTGTAGCCAACAGCTCGCAGGAGCCAAAAATGTTAGACATTCTCTTTGACCCATAACACTCCAGATTACTGAAGAATGCCCATCCATGACTTTTTACTACTGGTTGTTAACAGTAAAAAATACACTAACAAGTTCTGGCTTTTATCAAACTGTGACACTTCAGTTACACGGCAACAAAGAAGAGAAAGTTAATAGAAACGTTCACATGTTCGAAGGGTTTCGACGGAACAAACAGGGACAAATGGTTTCCTCTGCCAATAGGATAAGTAATCAAGTGATAAGTTTAAAAAAAATTGACAGAAAAGAATCAGTGGAGATGAGCAGAACATTTTTAAATAGCAAGTTCTTTAGGTCTGAAATGTTCTGTCTGAAGCTCTATTGGAAGTAAATTCAATAATAACTAGTGGAAGGGAATTGTATATCAATTGGTAAAGGAAAAGAAATGCATGTCTTTAGTGAGAATGGGACAAATAGGAATGTTCTTTTGAAAGGCCAGCAGAGGTATGAGGAATTGAAATACCTTCTTCTGATGATTCTGTTTTCATAGGGAATTATGAATACATAGAAGATATCGGAAGAAAACAGATCAAAGAAAGGCCAGAAGAATCCATTTAGGGTGGTGGGACAAGAAGAAATTACACATGGAAGCTTAAACAAGAAAAAAACCCATTGACTTATGAGACTTGCAATTACTGCTGTGACTCATAAGCCTATGCCAGTAATCACCTCTCAGTAGATTCAACTAACATCAGTTTTAAATTCCCTATATTTCATCATTGCATGGCCCTCCATCTTCACTCTATAAATTCATCTAATTCCTCAACTTCCAAATTTCAGGAGCTGGACAGATTCAACATGATTGAGCTACTGATGACAACTTGATGATAAAAGGTGTGCTGTAGTGAAGAATCAGTGATTTCTGCATCAGTATTTTACGTATTTCATATCAAAATAATGCCATAAGTTTGAATAGCACTTCACCTTAACAATAAAATGATAAATTGCATTATAATCTGTTTTCCTTTTTTCCAAAAAAATCTCCAATCTGCTCCATAAAGTTCGTCCAATTTTCTAACAGCTACACCTTAAAAACCACCAAAAAAAACCTGACGTGAAAGTAATTCCAGTTTATGCACATGTTCAGAAACACCTTCTTTACATACAGTGGATACCTAAAGGATTGTTTTCATTGTAAGGTTAGTGAGTGTCAAGGTTGAGATTGTCTCCCACAGGGAGCAGTTATATCACAGTCAGCATCTGGGAAATGCTAATAACCATAACTTGTAGTTCTGAGTCAGGGCTAAACTATTTCTGTAGTTTTTTAAATTTGAAAATTGTGAATAAATCTGAGATGAGAAACCATTCTCATTCTCCTTTGAAGAACAATTACTTACGTGATTGTATCAATCATATCTAATCCCATTTCAACACAGCAATGAGCGTGGTCTGTTTTCGGCTGAGTGAGACCTGATACACAATAATAGCAATCTCCAAGGATTTTAATTCTTCGACAGTGGTTCTCCTGGCACAAAGAGAAAGAAAAATAAAATTAATTTGAGTAACAAAATAGTTACTTTCTGAGATTCTTTTGTCTAGTGACTTCAGAAAAAAAATTGCAAAATTTACTGATAAAATTACAGTTAGCAAGAATTAGTGTTTTTGAATCCAACAATAATTAAACTCTTTAACCTGCATGTCACGTAAGGTATGACATTAAATAGCATTTTTAAAATAATTCACTGTTCCTTTCTGTAACCCAGGTTAATTAAACCCAAAGATGTAATATTAGAAAGCTCCACCTGTGGAGGAAAGAAACCGAGGTTTACTGGAAAAAAGAGAACTTGAAGAAAAACAGCTGTGCAAGAACAAGGCATGGCTGACGCAGTTGTGGATAACTGAGAAAAATACAGCAAACTATTAGAAACTAAAGATATAACCTGTTAAAAATGGAATTAGTAGTGATTATGTTGAGGACGATGCTGAGGATGTTCTACGAGTCTGTGCTGGTCAGTGCTATCATGTTTGCTGTTGTGTGCTGGGGCAGCAGGCTGAGGGTAGCAGACACCAACAGAATCAATAAACCCATTCGTAAGGCCAGTGATGTAGTGGGGGCGGAACTGGACTCTCTGATGGTGGTGCCTGAAAAGGGGATGCTGTACTGGTTAGGCACAGGAGTACATTCAGCCAGAGACTCATTCCACCGAGATGCAACACTAAGCGTCATAGGAATTCATTCCTGCCTGTGGCCATCAAACTTTACAACTCCTCCCTCGGAGTGTCAGACACCCTGAGCCAATAGGTTGGTCCTGGACCTATTTCCACTTGGCATAATTTACTTATTATTATTTAATTATTTATGGTTTTATATTGCTATATTTCTACATTATTCTTGGTTGGTGCAAGTGTAACAAAACCCAATTTTCCTTGGGATCAATAAAGTATGTCTGTCTGTCTGTATCTCTGCGCTACTTACTTGAAAGGCTCAGGGTGAAACCTCTGTAGGAGAGACAATCTCAATAGAAGGTGTTTTGAAGCTACAGCTTTAACAAGCAGCAGCTATAGAAAGACAATATCAACAGAGGCTGAGATCCAAGCTCTGTACCACGTAACTAGGAATTCATCATGTTAAATCATACTAGGCGGTTTGGTCAGGTTTTTTTTGTATAAGGATTTTAAATTGACTTTCCGTAGATGACACATTATTTCATCCAACAAACCAAAAAGCAAGATGACGTGCCCCACTCCCCACAAGATAGAAGAACCAGTGCGGAAATGAAATATTTCAAGGCGTAGAGGATTTAATATGGCTTTATGTATAAACTTATTTCTCATTTGAAGGATCTAAATTTGATTTTCTGGAAGAAATGATTATTCTTACAAGGACTTTGATAAGGTACTGAATGAGATTGACTTTGTTTAAAAGTTCTGATGTAGGAGAATTATTGTGAAAGGAGTTAAGCTGTATAATATATATAAAAATAAAATGGGTTGAATTTGAATTTGTAGATTACTGACCTGAACTGAATCTGAAGCTAACTATAACACTTATGAAAAGGAATTCAATTAGTTTCCTAACTAACTAGGGATAAATAGAAAGACATTTGTTAGTCTGTAAACCCTTAATAGGGAATAGCACTAGATCTAATTAGTTAGAGAAATTGGAATAATAAAGGTTATTCTAATGAATCTCACCAATTCTAACTAAACAGGAATTTGGTTTTCATTTGATATCTGAGATTTGGACTTTAAGACTGAATGTTTGAATTTTGAATTGTTCGTATTCATATAAATATTTTGAATATATTGCTTTTTTTTATAAACATACTTAATCCAGAAGTGCGTGTTTTCTATTCACTGCCTCCATCTGATACCTAGAGCTTCTGATGGCCTGCTAGCACCTCGTGTAGTACTATGTAATTTGTTTTTCTCATAAAGAAAGCCACAACCAGTCACATGCGACAAGCATTACACAGGTATTACATTTTTCATATCAACTATTTGGTTATCAAAACCAAGGTGCCCACCTTGGTGACATTGAGAGATTTTCAAATCAGACCATTAACATTATTTAGTTTGGCAGCCAGGTTGCTAAGGGTCTAAGAAAGAAACTTGTGTGGGATATAGAATGGCCATTGAAGGCCTTGGCCTCTGCTGCAGTGCAGGTTTCTCTGAAGTCAGCAAGGAAATGTTGACAATGTATTGTTAAATACTTTCTTAGCATGTGTAGAGCTACTATTAAATCCATTAAGCAATCCAATGCCTTGAAGCTCCAGTGCACAAACGTGTTCCAAACTCACATGGTAGTGTTGTGTATTCAATATTTCAGTTATATTTGAATAATATTGAAAATGTTTTGTTTGACAAAGCATTCTTGCTCTGCTGAATAAATCACCATGGGTTATATGTAGAAGTGTGTGAATGGCACACATCATCACGCCACCATATCATGCACGCACACCTCACTTAAAGTAAAAACAAAGCTAAAACACACATTCCAGACTCTCCACAATTTTCTTCCAATTAGTTCAGTGTTTTGGAGTTACGAAACATAACAGGTAGCCCATGTGCAAGAGAAGTGAGATGACTTAGGCATTTACGACTGCAGATATAGTGTACACTATTGTTTATCCAATTTCGATTCTACTGCAAAGACTCAAAAGTGCAATTGCAAAAGGGTGACAGCAAGCCTAATCATGAAGAGCTTCCTGATCTAATCTTCTGGAAATGCGGTGGGAACATTGCAAAAAATGAAAATTTACTACTGCAAAAAGCTAAGGACATCCTTGTGTACAATACATGCAATGCTGTAGTTGTGTTTTCAGTATCTTTATGAAAACCATGGTTTGGAGCATCTCCTTTACTAACAACTCAAACACTATATTCAAAAGTTAAACCTACTTTCACTAACGTCCAATTACTTTCCAATATACTTGGAATATTTTATGTAGGAATATCCTAAGCATGGAGGGACAAGTAAAGTGTAAAGCCTATACCGTTTATTGCAAAAATGTAAGGTGCAACTAATTAAACTTTATTCATGGCCATCTAGCTTGGTGTATTTAAGAACATACTATTGTGAATACTATTCAGTTTTTAGCATGATGTGCATAAGCCAGAGCAAGGCATCAGAAGAGAAAGAAAATGGAGAATTCATCATAATGACCCTTAGAGCAGGCTAGCAAATTCTGGATCAGTGATTCTCAGTGGGGCAGTTACATGTACTAAGGGGGTGTAGACAAAATAAACATCACTGGGGGGGTGTTCAAGCTTCATGGGGTGGGGCAATATGTGGCACCTTAACTTGAAGCAAGAGTCCTGACTGACTGTGTCACCTTGTTGTCGTTGTCATCATCCAATAGACGTTCCAAGTTTGCATTATTTTTTTATTTTAATTTAACCCCATTAATGATGGATAAATATGAGTACCATAATCCCTGTGAGTCTGAAGACAGTGATGCCTTGAATTCTAATCCTGCTAAGAAATAGAAACTACAGAAAGTACATCAATATAATATTACATACAGGGAGTATGGTTTTATTCCATTCCCATCAGATCGGCAATGCCCCATGAATCTTATTTGTAATACTGTACTGTTTAATGAAGTCATAAAACCATCAAGATTGCAGAAACACTTCAGCAAAAGACATACCGAAAAGGCTATTTATGGTATTACTCAGTCCCAGAAGATGAAAGCAGCATTTGAAAAGCATTGCACACTCAAGTCATTTGCCAAGAAAGTTAAAATTGACCTTGATAATTGTCTTGTTGCTTCTTATAACATTTCCAAAATGATAGCAAAGGTGGAAAATCTCATTCTGTTGGTGAAAGTTTAATAATGCCTGCTGTATCAGAAGAGTTCGCCACAGTTCTCAAAATGAATACCAGTATTTTAAAAACAGATCCTCTGAGTAATAACTTGGTAGCTCGTCGTATTGATGAAATGAGGGAAGAGATTGAGTATCAACTATGCACAAAGCTACAGAAAAAAAAGAGAATTTGGGATACAACTGGATGAGCCAACGGTGAGAGATAATGAGGCATTGTTAGTGACACATGTATGGTTTATCAAAAATGGAAAAGCTTATCAAGAGATTCTCTTTTGTAAAAAGAGAAAAACAAATATCAACAGAGAATCCATCTACAAGCTGAAATCTATACTGAGGATAAAAGTATTCCAATTATGAACATGATTCTTGTGCAACAGATGGAGCACCGCATATGACAGATCACCATGATAATTAAGTGGCAGATATGGAAAAAAGAAATTCCAAGTCTGTTTGCAATGCATTGTATAATTCATCAACATCTTACAACCAAAAACCTCAGCCAGCGAATTTCTTCAAGCATGACTCTTGTAATATATGCTATCAACAAAATTAAAGCTCATCCATTAAATAGCTAGAATATTTCACCAGTTATGTCAAGATAATGATGAAGAGTTTGAACACTTGCTCTTCACGTTGAAGTGTACAGGCCGTTAAAATGCAGCTGCGAGACCTTTCTTTGATCTTTTTGACTTTGTGGTTGAATTCTTGCTCAAAGTTAACAACAGCTTGGAAAATAAGACTGAACTCCTACATGGAGACGTGGCACACCTAGCCAATCTGTATGGTAAAATGAGCATACTAAACATGAAACTGTAAAGTGAGAATTTCAACTTAATCCAGGCAAAAGTGCAGTGAATTGGAAATGTATAAGCAAAACATTGGGAGAAGAATGTTCTCAGTTTCTCTGCATGGAAAGTAAGGTACTCTTTTTCACTGTCAGTGATTTTCAAGAGTACTGTGTACATCTGCAGTCACTGAAGGAGGATTTTCAGAATTGATTCAAGGATTTGAATGATCTGGAAATTCCGGACTGGGTAATTAACCCATTTCTAGGCAAGGTAGAAGAACAGGAAGAGAGTTTGCAAGAAGAGATCATCAAAATTCAGAATGATGAAGAAGCAAAAGTGTTTTTCAAAATGTCGGCTTTTGTGATATGTGGCTACATTGTCATACGGAGTTTATTAGTCTTTGGAGAAGAGCCAAACTGCTGTTCGTTGCATTTCCATCTCCCTTCCTCTTTGAAAGAGGCTTCAGTGTAGTGAAAATAAAAAGCAGAAACTTCCTGGACATTGTTACACGTGGTGGGGGGGGGGGGGGGGCATAAGGCTTTTGCTTTTACAACTTGAACAAGATTTTTCAATTCTTGCTAAAAACCATCAGACTCAAGGATCACATTGATATGGAAGATGTACAGTGCACAGGTACTGTGTAAGCTAGGCTTAAAGACAAATAAAAATTTAAAGCAGAATCATTTTTTCTCATGGTAGCATAAGGTAGACGTGTTTTTACACTATGGTGGCACCGGAAAGTAAATGATAAAACTTCCTTCCCTGGAGGCGCTGCCTGACTAGCTAGTCATGGAAGAGCTACATGCATTGCCTTTTATGGAGGAGCTCAGCAAAGCCATCAACTGTTTCTTCAGTGGGAAAGCCCCTGGGAAAGATGGAATTTCCCCCAAAGTTTTTAAGAGTGGGAAGCCTGCCTTGCTGCATTATCTACATGAGCTTTTGTGTCTTTGCTGAGAGAAAAGCCACATCCCCCAAGACATGTGAGATTCCAACTTTGTCACATTGTCACACTGTACAAAACAAGGACAACTGTAGTGACTGTAACAACTTCTGTGGCTTCTCTCCTTAGTATTGTGGGGAAAATGTTTGCCTGTATCGTCTTGGCCTGGCTTCAGAGTTTGCATCCAGAGTCCCAGTGCAGGTTCAGAGCAGGTCTACAGTGGACATGATCTTCTCACTGCGCCAGTGGCAGGGTAAGTGTCTAAAGCAGCAGAAGCCACTGTGCACAGTCTTCATTGATCTGACCAAGGTGTTTGACCTCGTCAGCAAAAGCAGACTCTTTAAACTCCTGCTAAAGATTGGCTGTGCCCCCCTGCCCAAGAATGCACAGCATTATATCCTCCTTCCATTAGGACATGCACAGCACTGTCTGCTTCAATGAAGCAACTTCTGATGCCTTTCTAGTGAGCAGTGGAGTGAAACAAGGTTGTGTCCTGGCACTGACCCTCTTTGAAATCTTCTTCTCCATGCTCCTTCAATATGCTGGAGTTGGAGCCGACCACGAAGCATAGCCGTCTTGCCTTGGCCATTGTGGCATCAGCAAGGTGAACGAGAATGGGCAGAGAGGGCTAGACCTGACTGCACTGAAGGCACCCACCTTTGCACAAGAGCTGGTAGCAAGCTGTTCAACATGGCTTGCTTGTGCTCCAAGGCCAAACGTAGGACAGCTCTCACCCACAAAATGTGGTTTGCAGATGATGCAGCATTCATATCACACACTGAAGGCAGACTCCAACAACTGATTGACTATTTTGCCCTTGTCTGAAGACAAGTGTCATTGTCCATCACTGGCTCCCTGTCCCTGAAAGCAGAGGTGTACAGCAGGATTTCCA
Source organism: Hypanus sabinus (assembly GCF_030144855.1). NCBI lineage: Eukaryota > Metazoa > Chordata > Chondrichthyes > Myliobatiformes > Dasyatidae > Hypanus > Hypanus sabinus. The sequence goes on along the minus strand of NC_082711.1, from coordinate 74,888,914 downwards.
AAGCTCCAGCTGTCATGGTCAGACTGAACAAGAGAGGGTGGAGCAACACTCCTCTGCACCAGTGAGGCTTGGACACCGGACATCAGCCAAGAGAAGAGGGTAAACTCGTTCCACCTACGCTGCCTCAGACTCATCTTGCACATCTCCTGGCAGGATAAAATCACTAACACAGAGGCTCTTCAGTGGGCTGACACCTCCTGCATCTACACACTACTCAGCCACAGACACCCCGGTTGGTTGGTGTCCATCCATGTCAAATGGATGGACCAGGGATGCAATCTCTAGAACACGCTGCATGGCGAGCTGAGAGAGGGTTATCGCCCATGAGGAAGATCATGTCTCCGCTACAGGGCCGTCTGCAAGTGTGACATGAAGCTGGCAGACAGACAGACATCGACCTCAACACATGGGAGGAAACAGCTGGAGACCAGACAGTGTGGAGGGTCACAGTCAAATGCAATGTACAACATGGTGAGATAACAAGGATCAACATGCTTGTCAACAAGAGAACCAGAAGCAAAGCCAGAGCTGCATCACCCAGAGCACCTTCCTCCTTCACCTGCAGCTGCTTTGAAAGAGACTGTCACTTTAGAGTGGAGCTGTACAAACACTCAAGAAAGTGCAAATAGTCCCGATTTTACAAGCCTAAAAATTATCAGACTAAAGTGTCACACCATCATCTTGCGAGATGTATGGACGGCGACAATTAAGTGATGGTGTGATCTTGATAAGCCGATGGCCTTTTTCTTGCTCATATGTTCCTATGATTGTACATTCAATATGCTCAGATGTTGTCTGAGGTCTAACATCTCTTCTGAGTAAGCTGTGCATTTCTTTTTAATGGAATCAGGAATTCTCTCTACATTGAAGGTAGTGTTTTGTTATAATGAAGCTCTTGATATAAGTAAATATACACACAGTAGAAAATTTAATCTACTCTTGTATAATTGAACAATAATTCAATTTAATCAGAGAATATAAAAACCTATTGAGGCAGTCTGCAGTTTCTTAAATTCCACTTTATGATTTTTCAATGCAAGCAATCAGGAAAAAAATATTCATTGATTTCTCTTTATATTAAACCCTTGCCTCACAGAACACACAGGAAATCTTTTCACATGATGATTATTTTAGATTGATTTACAAGGAGCACTATAGCAACAATTACAATCTCTGAAATATTTAATATTTGAAAATCTTGATTCTTTAGTGAGCTGTGTTTCATCATGTGGCCAAAGCATCAATGGATGGATCAGATTAGTTTCTTTGCATGTCTGGTCTGAGTCATTGCTTATATCCACTCTAATTGTATTAGCAGAGCTTTGAATCAGTATTGTAGTGTGGAATGAGGATACCAGCCAGGAAATGAGTGCACATCAGAAGTGCACTCCTTTGGAAATACAATGTACACAAGCAGAGAATAGTTAAGTCCTGGGATGGGGAATCACATATTTGCTTATTGAGTTTAAAACATTTCTGAAGATTTACTACATGCTTGATTTAGTATTCACTCCCTCTAGCATCAGCTGAAGATGCTAAATTCCAAATATGCACCCTTCACCATTGGAAAGACAAAAGCAATAGAAGAATAAGAAATCAGTCAGCGGCTGGTTCAAGCCTCATGCCCTATTGAGTGGAAAATAGCCTGTCATCAGTATCATGTCAAAATCTTCACCACTTGGGCTAGAGATGTTCAAGAAGGGGGGCTCTCTAATATCTTCTCAAAGTCACCTGGTAGCATTATATAAGATCATTATGGGAATAAATAGGGTGATTTCACTCAGTCTTTTTTCCAGGAGAATAATGAATAGAAGGCAAAGATTTAAGGTGAAAATTTTTGGGAAAAGATTTAATAGGAACTTGAGGAAAAACTTTTTTTTTTACACAAAGGGTATTTGATATGCTTTTGGAATGAGCAGCCAGAGGAAGTGGGTGAGGCAGGTACAACACATGTGATAAGTAAAGGCCAGCCTGCAGATGAACATGCATTTTATAATGTTATATCAATCTTATGGTCATCCACACGTCAGTCTTTCTACTGAAATTACCTTTTGTTCTTTTGAATAATGTCCTTTTTAGTGACACTAAAGCATTCTTAATGTTCAGATTGTATGGAATCTCAAGTTGTGAAGTACACACAAAACTGCACAAAATTGGCCTTTACCTAGCTTTACCCAACAATGCAAATCTGAGCGACTAAAAGCTGGCAAAGGGATAGGAAGAATACAGTAGCAGTTTGGTACATGGAAGGTACAGTACATTTCAGAGACACAGATTAGGTGGAACTGTTACACTGTATCAGAGTATTTGAGAATGGCAGCACTCCCTAAAGAAACTTTTCTTGGAAGGAGTACAATGCAGATTTTCCAGTCTGGTACAAGAATTGATAGTGATATTGTAAGAACAAATCTAACAAACTTCACTTCGGTTTTAAAACCAATGGCAAATGAATCAGCTATAATGCTGACCAAGTCTTTATGTATACTTAAGGTGGAGGATGATTGATTTTTGATAGGTCAGGGCATGAAGGGATATGGGGCAGGGGGAGGCAGGAAATTGGGGCTGAGAGGAAAAGTAGATCAGCCATGATGAAATAGTGGAAAAAATTCGTTGCGCCAAATGACCTAATTCTGCTCCCATGTCTTATGGTTTTAAAATTCAAAAAAGCTTCAGTTGCATAAAAGCAGAGAATTCGCTTTTTGATGGAGAAGTCAGGAAAGGTATCTTCATATTAGGGTTGGAAATCTAATTATGAGAAACCATCCTTTTATACAAAAGTTATTATAGCAGGAGTTTAAAATACTTTTCCCCTACAAGTCTGTGGGAGTTAGGACAGTTAGAAACTGCAGCTCATATTAATTTTTATTTTACATGAAACACCCCAATTTCTTCGGCTACATGAGTCTCGGAAAGACAACCTCAGGCCCCAACAAATGTTCGAGATTGAGCCGCACTGGATCCCACACCAAACCTCGATTTGTCTGAATGCTGTATCATTTGCTACACTGTTACAAATTTATACCACAAAATAACAGACAGTACACTGCATATGATTAAAGGAATTACATTTATGAACCTTAATAATAATGTTTATGAGGGTTAATAAAGAATAACAAAATGAGAAGGGCCTATTCTAACTTAACAGTCAAATGTGCACAAGTTGGAGCTCATCCTGAACTTCTCTGTCACTCACTTACTGGGCCCTCGGTCTACGTGAATGCACACACCACCTTCCAAATGCCACTCACAACCCTTCAACTTCCGCAGATGCTGTCGAAGACCTTCACTGCTGCAGATGCCAGTCGCCGCAACCTTTCTCTGAACGGGATGTCCTCTGTCATCAGGATGGTGTGGCGAGTGCTCTTGGAACAACCCACATCAAGCTCGTCAGCAGAAAAGACATCTTCCGGCTTCACCATTTTCTCTATCAATCTCTTCTTCCAACCTCCAGGTATCCGGGAGTCCCCAAAGTTGAATGACTCGGCAGTCACCTTTCCACTTTTCAGAGAGAGTTTCTCCCTGGCTTGTCTCACAAAGACACAAGACATCACCATCACCAGGAAGAGGTGTGCCATTGGCATCCCCCGCCTGAAGGTGATCTCTCACTCCGAAGTGTTCTGACACTCACAGGCATCCTGTTCTCCTGTACAACCGAAGGCTTCTGCAGTTCGGGCCTCACCAGTATCCCAGTGGGTAAGCCTGACTCCTCTTTGTGGTCTTCCGGAGCATCCACTGAGAGGGGCCCGGCCTTGGGAATTCCTGGAAATTTGGGGTTTCCCATCACTCTCACTACTTTCCCAGGCCGTAACACCACTGGTTTTGACTGGGTAAACCACACAGTCCCTCGTTTCTGTTCCTCATCCAGCCCAGTGTGGCTACGTACTTCCTCTAAAGCAGCTTGGAACACAGGATGAATGGACAATGTTCTCAGAAAGCTCTCTCCGACTTTCTCCTTGCAGGTTCCCACTAGCCTCCTCACAATAGGAGTATACGTCCCCATGAGAATTGAAACTTCGTCCCTCTCGACCGGGTCCGGACAAACCAGCACTAATGTATGAAGAACCTCTGCTACTCCCACATCGGCCTCTGAAAACTCCAGCTTCAATGACAAGTAACCACTGTATGGATAGTCATCCGTACTAAGGCTGCATCCATGCTAGACCGGATAATTTTGAAAACGTCGGTTTCGCATAAAAACGACAGGCGTCCACACCAAGTGTTTTTGAAAATACCTCTGTCTACATTAAAATGGGTATTTGGGCGAATCTCCTCCTACTGGGCATGCGCGGGACACATCTACAGAAAACAAGCGACATGTTTGGGGTCAAATCTCACTGTGAAAGTCCACGTTTGTGCAGTTACAGATTAGAAAAACTTAAAAGGAAATTGCAAAACGACGTACAGCTGTTGGCTTTCGCGCAGGAGGACTTAAAACTAAAAAAAACAAATACTGGAGCGTATGGAGGCAATCGACAGGGAGTTCACGGACAGTATGACCCAGCTGATGAGGAACATTGAAAAACTGACTAACTCTGTTGCATTAATAAAGCACCTTGTTAAATGTATAAAACATGTCTGCATCAGTATTATCTTGTATTTCCATACAATGTTACATTAGGCTGTTACACATCTAATGTCAGAGAAGTACTTGCATAAATAGCTAAACCACCTTCATACGAGCAAGGACAGAAAACAGGGCAAAGTGAGTATACTTATTTAATCAGTAAGTTATTGGTCAAAATATTTGGTGAGTACATTTCTAACTCCTCTGGCTTCAGTCTCGTTGCCGTCTGTTCTGAAATTGTTAGGTTGTGTGGGGGTTGCGTTCAGGAAAACAATGAAATGCCGCCAGCTGTCCCGGCACGTCATGACAGCATTTTTAGAAATCTCTGGTTACCCCATCCATACTACTCTGCCCAATCAACATTTTCAAATTTACACACTCTGGAGGGCATTTTAGAAAAGCTCCGTTTTCGGGGAAGGAAAACACCATTTCAGTGTGGACAGGAGGTCAAAATGAAGAGAAAAGGCTTTGGTTACGGATTTATCCGGTCTAGTGTGGACATAGCCTAAGACCCCAGACCTCTAGTGCACTGAGTGGTGTCAATGGTAAATGCATCAAATACCAGTTGTAAAACAAAAGGTACAGCAGAGTAACCTGAGAGTCGGTGCCAAGTGTGGCTCCAGCATAAATACCCTCAGTCTGTGGCGATACACTGGAGCTTGGCCCTACTAAGCTCTCAGGAATAGGGTTTTTTGCTTTAGAGGGTTCCTTGATATATTGCTGGGAACATGATACCCCCCGAGATGCCAGGCCATTCCCTCAATGGGTCTGTCCGCTGGGGGCTCACTCTCTGAGGGGTTTCCCATTGTTCACTCTCCCACCTGAAGTGTCCCCCTTCACCACAGTTGTAACAGACAATACGGGCCGCTCCCCTTCTCGCGGGACTCTGGCCACTAGCAGCCCTCTGCGTAGACCTACCCTCTGGAGGTGTGCCTCCCTATCTGCTCTATCATATGGGAGGGGGGCAGGCGTACCTGCTGTTAACAACCATGAAATCTCAGTCCTAAACTCTGCCACAAGCTCCTTCAGCACTCCCCGGGATGGGTTGACTGTGGTCACCTCAGCCAAGGGGACCACTACCGAGGACTGTACCCTGTGGACAGAAGCCTCCCATGCCTCCAATGCATTCTCCTCCTCTCTTACTTCTATGATCAGCACAACAAATGAGGGAGGGGGATGTGTCTTACGAGACTTTTGGAGATCCCAAGCGATCAGGTCTGGCGAATGGGTGCCTTTTGCCACATGGTCTCTTCTTAACTGATTCACTTCAGTCATTTGAATGGCGCCTCTATGCTGCAAGCAATTTATCTGTCTCTCTAGCCAAAAAATGTAGGCAGAAAGCTTCTCCCCCTTCTCCTGAAACCCTGTCATAAGCTCCAATTGCTTCCCATTGTGCCAAACACCTTTTCTAGAGCTGCCTGTAGGCCACAGAGGTAGCAAAGGGTTCTGTAACTTTAAGGATCTCATTACATTGCTGCAAAATCCTCTTACTAGGTGTACGGCCCAGGTCAGGCTCTAGGTCAACCCACATCTCTTGTCCCAGAGGTAGAAAGTGGTTCTGATGGAGAATCTTGACAGGTCCATTTCCTTCCTCTGGTTTCACTCAGGAAGTATGGACAGCCCATGGGCCACCATTTCCCGAAGCCCTAATAGTACCAAACATTTCTATTGCTGTTTCATCAGCACTCATCTGAACTAGAACAAAGTCTCTGCCCGTCATTTTAATCAAACCTCTGCCCCATCCTTGCAGCATCCATAACTACGTACTGTAATCAATTTACCAAACAACAGTTTAACACAGACTTAAACACACAACCCACTGGATCAATGCTCAGGATCCAACTAAATCGATTACGTACGATACCCCCATAATGAAACATTCCGGTTTCCTTGGCTGCGCAATTCTAGGAAAGGCAACCCCCGGCGCTGCCAAACGTTCGAGATTGAGGCACACTGGATCCTATCCCAAATCTCGGTTTGTTTGGATGCTGTGTCATTTGCTACCCTGTTACAAATTAATGGCACTAAATAACAGACAGTGCACTGCCTATGATTAAAGGAATCATATTTATGAAATCTTAACTGAAGGGCTAATAAAGAATAACAAAAAGAAAAAGGTCCATTCAAATTGAACAGTCAAATGTGCACAAGTTGGAGCTCATCTTGAACCCACTCACTGGATCTTCAGTCAACATGAAAGTGTATACCACCTTCTGAACGTCACTTGCAATCAATCTCGAACAAACGAGACTCCCACCGGATCGTATGCTACGACCTGTTCTCCCCAGCATCTTCTCTCTTCATCTTCTCTCGAACAAAAAACACCCCAAGCCCAACCTTAGTGTCCATCACCAGAGAAACCTCCCCTTCAATTCGATGGCAGACATGTCTCCTTATCTCTTATCTTCATAATAAGCCAAACAGAAGTGGAAAACTAGCAGCTCATACAGAACAGCGCAAAATGAAATACATACAGCATAACAGTAAAAAAAAAGTGAACCAGGGCTTTACATACAGCACAAGACATAGGAGTGGAATTAAGCCATTTGACCCATCACATTTTCTCTGCTATTTCATCATGGCTGATCCATTTTCCTCTCAGTCCCAATTTCCTGCCTTCTCCCTGTATCCCTTCAAACAAGTATCTACCAACCTCTGCCTTAAATATACATACAGATTTGGGTTCCAGAGCTGCCAGTGGCAAAGAATTCCATAGATTCACCACTCTCTCACTAAAGAAATTCCTTCTCATCTCTGTTCTAAAAGGGTACCACTGTATTCTGAGGCTGTGTCCTCTGATCCTGGACTCTCACACCATATGAAACATTCTCTCCATCTCACGCTATCAAGGCCTTTCACCATTCAATAAGTTTCCATGAGGTCACTCCTTACTCTTCTGAATTTCAGTGAATACAGACCCAGAGTCAACAAACCTGGAATCATTTTCGCGAACCTCCTTTGAACCCTCTCCGGTTTCAACACATCATTTCTAAGATAATGGCTTAAACCTGCTTACAATATTCTAAGTGAGGCCTTATCAGTGCTGTATAAAGTCTCAACGTTACATCCTTGCTTTTATATTCTAGTCTTCTCGAAATAAATGCTAGCATTGCATTTGCCTTCCTCACCACAGACTCAACCTGCAACATAACCTTTAAGAAATCCTGCACAAGCACTCCCGAGTCCCTTGACACCTCTGAGTTTTGTATTTTTTCTCCTTTTAGAAAATAGTAAAGCCTTTCATTTCTTCTAACAAAGTGCATGACCATATACTTCCTGATATTATATTCTATCTGCCACTTCATTGACTATTCACTTCTCTACTTTGTCAAAACTACCAGCTATCTTCTTATCATCTGCAAAGTTTGCAACAAAGCCATCAATTCCATCATCAAAACTATTAACATATAACATAAAAAGAATCAGTCCCAGCACAGACCCCTGTGAAACGTCACTAGTCACTGACAACCAACCAAAAAAGGCTCCCTTTCTTCCCACTCCTTGACTCCCTCCAGTCAAGAACTACTCTAACCATGCTATAATCTATCCTGTGATTCTACGGGCTCATAGCTTCTTAAGCAGACTCATGCATGGCACCCTGTCAAAGGCCTTCAGGAAATCCAAATACACATTTACTGATTCTTCTTTGCCAAACTTTCTTGTTTATTTCTTCAAATAATTCCAACAGATTTTCAGGCAAGATTTTCCCTTGAGGAAACCATGCTGACTATGGTCTGCTTCATCATGTGCTTCCAAGTAGCCTGTATCCACATTCTTAACAATTGATTCCAACATCTTCACAATCACTGAGGCTAAGTGAGGCTAAGACTAAATGGTTTATAATTTGGGTTCTGGGTTTTAGGTATGTCGAGCTCGCAACTCGACCTTGTAAAGAAAACACTGCCACTTCCAGTTTAAATTCCTATACAGAATATTCTGGAGGATCCGCATTAGGATCCAGAATATTCTGTATAGGAATTTAAACTGGAAGTGGCAGTGTTTTCTTTACAAGGTCGAGTTGCGAGCTTGACATCAACCCAGCAAGGATGGGGGGCACGCTTGGGGGCGGTCTGTCACTGGATCGAACTCGGGAATCGCTGTTCTCGAGCCTGGCACTGATCTCACTGCACCACCAGCTGACCATCTTCTTCTACTTCCTTTCTTGAAGAGTGGTGTGACATTTGCAATTTTCCAGTCTTCCAGAACCATTCCAGAATCTAGTGATTCTTGAACAATCATTCCTAATGCTTCCACAATACCTTCAGCCACCTCTTTCAGAACCCTGGGGTGTACACCATCTGGTCCTGGTGACTTATCTACCTTCAGACCTTCCAGTTTCCCAAGTACCTTCCCTCTAGTTATGGTAACTTCACACACTTCATGTCCCGCTGACACCTGGAACTTTGACCTTACAGTTAATGTATTCTAATGTGAAGACTGATGCACAATCCTTACTCAGTTCATCTACTATTTTGTTGTCCCCCATTAGTACCTTCATTGCATCATTTTCCAGCAGTCAATATCCACTCTTGCCCCTCTTTTACACTTTATATATCTGAGGAACCATTGGTATTCTCTTTATTATTATTTGTTAACTTACTTTCATATTCCATACTTACCTTCTTAATGATTTTTAGTTGCTTTTTGTTGGTTTTTAAAAGCTTCTCAATAATCTTTGTTCTATTATATGCCTACTCTTTGGCTTTTATGTTAGCTTTGACTTCTCTTGTTAGCCATGATTGTGTCATCTTCCCTTTAGAATATTACTTCCTCTTTGAGATGCATTTATCCTGTGCCTTCCGAATTGCTTCCAAAAATTCCAGCCATTGCTGCTTGGCCATCACCCCTGCCAGTCAATTCAGGCCAACTCCTCTCTCATGCTTCTAAAATTCCCTTTACTCCACTGTAATCTTGTCACTCATGTGCGTGTTTAAGAACTCTCAAGCTAATACAGAATGGCCTCACTATGGCTGCAGCCAGGAGAATGGAAAGCCAAGCTATTTCCATGTGGAAAACATCAGCTGACCATGTTGGATACCCACAAGCATCTCTTTCCCTGCAAGGGCTGTCTTTCAACAACTCAGTCTCCCGGAGACTGGGTGCAGTCCAGGAATGCTCGCTAGGAAATAGATATGTGGACATAAAGTGATACACAGAGCGGTAGATGCCTAGAATGCACTGGCAGGGGAAGTGCTGGAAACAGATATGATCACAACATTCCTCAGACATTTAGCCAGGCAGGGAATGGAAGGAGACCTACCATGTGCAAGCAAAGGGGTTAAGTTAAATTGGTATCATGTTCTACACATTGGCTAAAGGGCCTGTCTTGTACTCTACTGTTTTATAGTCTATGTTCTACAATGTAACGAGAACAAGATCTGTGTGAGAGAGGGAACCTTTGGAAACAGCATGTCTCATTTCTGGTTATGGTAACATCATACATTCCATGCCCCCTCACACCTGGAACTTCTACCATAATGTCTTCCACAGTGATACCAAGTGATACAAGTTTAGGATGACAAAACCAAATGAGTTGAAATTTAATTAAGAAGCAGAGTGAGTTGAGGGACTCAGTAACTTTCTCCTGCTCTTGCAGCTCTGGGGTCCTCAGCCAAGTCAACCAACTTTATCATGTTTCATTTAAAAAGATGCCAGCTAATACTCCTTTATCTAGTGCACCTGATAAAAAGCTTAAGGAATAAACTCTCTTAACTGCTTATGGATTAAAATGGAATGAATTTTTGGCTCCAGAGAGATGCAAGAGTAAACAAACAGAGAAGTGTAGTAATTCAGACTCAACTTTATACAGATGCCCCACCTGAAGTTGTTATTATCGATTTGCACTGACTGTTGTAATGCAGGAGCTGTATTGTTAAAGCAAGATATGCTCCCAGCTCTAGAATTTTAATCAGAGGAATACATTTATGATAACAGATCTGCCAAACAAATATGTAATGCCTCATCTAAATAAATATCACAGATGGACAACAGATATAAAAACAGAAATGAAGTTACCTAAATCAAATTACTGTCTCTATCAATCTTCCAGCAGTTATATTGGCTCAGCTCATTATTAATTTAACCCTTTCTCTCTCTAGAAGTGGAAGATATGCCCACACATGATTTCCTGCTCTGCATTTTGCAACTCCTCCGTTTATCCTTTTTATTTTGTCTGCCCACTGTCTTTCCAGCTATTTCCATTCATTTCCTAGCTTATTCTCATATCACCCTGGTTTTAACACATCAGAGATATCCCCATCTCCCACCCCCTTCCCTGCAACTTTACAAACTTCTTTTATCTCCTTACCAGTTATGACAACTACATCAGAGATCTAAAGGCACATTGTATCTCCAATATACATTAAACAGTATGAAAAAAGGATAATTTGTTCATTTAAATATTTAACATAAAACCAGTGCACAGCAAAAGTTTCATAAAATATAGAATAGCAAAGCACAGGACAGGCACTTCAGCCCCCAGTGTTCACTGTATCTATTAAATTAGTAAGCAAATGGACAACTAAACTGATCTCCTCTGCTGACACAATGTCCACATCCTTCCATTTTCATCACATTCATGTGCCTTTCTAAATATCTCTAATATAGCTGCCTCTACCGCTACCCCAAACAGTGCATTCCAGCCATCCACCACTCTGTGTAAAAAAATTGCCTCTCCCCTTCTCACCTTGAATGCACACTCTCTGGTATTAGATATTTCAACCCTGAGAAAAAGGTACTGTCTACTCCATCTATGCCTCTCATAATCATCTAAACTTCTATCTGATCTCCCTGTTTCACTCTAGAGAAAACAAACCACGTTTGTCCAGCCTCTCACTGTAGCTCTCTAATCCAGGCAGTATCTGGGATTAAACCTCTTCTGTTCCCTCAGCAAAGCCTCACCATTCTTCCTTTTATGGGATGACCAGAACTGTTTCCAATGCTCCAGATGCAGCCTAACTAGAGTTTTATAAATCTGCAACATATTCTCCTGACATCTGAACTCAATGCCTCGACTAAAAAGGCAAAGTTCAAAGTAAATAGATTATCAAAGTACAGAGATGTCACCACATACAACTGTCATTCATTTTTCTATAGGCATACTCAGCAAATCTATAGAATAGTAACTGTAACAGAATCAATGAGAGCTCAGCCAGAGTGCTGCAGACAACAAACTATGTAAATGCAAATACAGGTAGCCCCTGTTTTTCAAACGCTTGCTTTATGACAGCTCGCTGTTACAAAAGACCTGCATTAGTACCTGTTTTCGCTAACCAATGAGGATTTTCGCTTTTACGAAAAAAGACGCCCGCTTTATACCTGTGTTACCCCGAGAAAGACTACCAGCCTTGTGTGGGCAGTTGTGTGTGCATGTGTGTACGTGCGCTTGTATGTACGTGCCGATTTTTTTTCACCACATCGATTTTGGCTTGCAGTCTTCCCGATTTTGATAAGTGAAACTACACCATACATACAATATTTCTACTATATATAGGCTGTATATTTATCATATCACTCCTGCTTTTACTATATGTTCATGTTATTTTAGGTTTTATGTGTTACTTTGTTTGATTTGGTAGGTTATTTTTTTGGGTCTGGGAATGCTCAAAAATTTTTCCACATATAAATTAGCGGCAATTGCTTCTTCGCTTTACAACATTTCGGCTTACAAATGGTTTCATAGGAATGCTCTACCTTCAGATAGCAGGGGAAACCTGTACAAGTAAATAGCAATAAACAAAGAGAACAAGATGTAATGTGACAAAGAGTCCTTAAAGTGGGAACATTTTAATGATGGGCTAAGGGAGTGTAGTTAACCCCTTTTTTTCCAAGGGCCTGATGGTTGAGGGGCAGAAACCATTCTTGAACCTAGCGGTGTGAGTTCTGAGGCTCTTGTACCTTCTATCCAATGGTAGCAGTGAGAAGAGATCATGGTCTGAGTGTTGGGGATCTCTGAGGATGTTGCTGTCCTATGATGTTTCATGTATACGTGCATGATGGTTGGGAGGGCTTTACCTGTGATGTACTGAGTGGGATCCATTACCTTGGGTGGATTTTCCATTCAAAGGGATTGATGTTTCCATACTGGGCTGTAATGCAGCCAGTTAGTACACTTTCCACTACACATTTATAGAAGTTTATCAAAGTTTAAGAAAGAAGTAGAAGCCCTGCCATGGTTCCTTTGCAATTGTACTTACATGCTTGTTCCAGGATAGGTCCTCTGAAATAGTAAAACCCAGGAATTTAAAGTTGCTAACCCTCTCCATCTCTGATGCCCCGATGAGAACGGGCTCATGGACCGCTGATTTCCTTTTCCTGAAGTCTACAATCAGTTCCTTGGTCTTGCTGATCAAGTGGGTGGTTGTTGTGCCATACTCTTCCAAAAATCACCCTATCAATCTGTGTAGCTACTTTCAGGGAGCTTTGAACTTGGACCACAAAATCCCTCTGTTCATCACTTTTAAGGATCATGCCCTAAACAGTGTACAGTCTCATTACATTTAACTTAACAAGGTGTACCACTTCATATTTAGCCAGGTTAAACTCCATTTGCCATTTCTTTGCCTATAGCTGCAACTGATCTATATCCCCCAGTAATCTTTTCCAGTCGACCAACTATCCACAACACCACCAATTTTCATATCAACTGCAAACTTACTAACCGACCCATCTGCATTTCCATCCAGATCATTCATATACATCACCAACAGCAGAGGTCCCAGTACAGACCCTGGTGGAACACTACTAATCACAGAACTCCAGCTAGAATAGGTCCCTTCGACCACTACTCTTTGACTTCACTAGGCAAGCCAGCTGTGAATTCAAATGGCCAATTCACCATTGATCCCATTAATCTTAATTTTCTCATGGGAGTCTCAAATGCCTGACAGAAATCCACGTAGACAACATCTACAGCTCTGCTTTCATCATTCACCCTTATTACCTCTTCAAAAAATTATTTCAAGTTAGTAACACACAACTTGCCCCACACAAAGCCAAGCTGGCTGTCCCTAATTATACCATGGTTTTCCAAATGCGCATAAATCCTATCTCTAAGAATTATCTCCAGTAACTTCCCTACCACTCGCCAGTCTATAGTTTCCAGGATTGTCCCTGGTTTCCTTCTTGAATAGTGGAATAACACTATCCTCTCACCCCTGGCTAAAGAGGACATGAAGATATTGGTCAAGGCCCCAACAATGTCTTCACTCGCCTCTCTCAATAGGTTGTGGTACATCCCACCGGGCCCTGGGGACTTATCCACCTTAATTCTCTTTAAGAGCCCCAACACTACCTCCTCCTTTACCTTGAAATGCCTTAGTATATCAACACTGATGTACTCAGCACTGATGTACATATCCTCCACGTCCTTCTTGGAAAATATAGATAAAAAGTATTCATTAAGTACTTCACTCACATCCTCTGCATCCACGCAAATACCTCCCTCCCCCTTATCCTTGAGTGGCCCTACCCGCTCTCTGGTTATCCTCTTGCTCGTCATGTCTGTATAACACGCCTCTTTAATTCTACTTTCCAAGTACTTTTCAGTGCCTCACTTGGTTTTCTTAATTCCTTTCTTGAGTTCTTTTATGGCATCTTTATAATCCTCAGGGGCTAGCTTCCTAAGATTTACATACTTTGCCTTTTTCTAAATTCATCATCTCCCTCACCATCTAAAGTTCTGTTACCTTGCCATCTTTGTCCTTCCTTATGACTGGCATACTTCTATCCTATACTACTACTCCTATTGCTTTTTATTGGTGGTTGGCACCAATAAAAGTTTGGTTGGCACCAAACTACAAAAAAAGGTGCACTACCACCACCTATGGAGCAGGAGTTTAAGGAGGATTCAGTAGAGAAATCCTATTACTTACCACCACCACTTCCAACAAGAAATAATATGTAATAATAAGGATAATAAAAATAACTAAATAGATATATAATTTAAGGCAATAGCATTGGATGTTAAACAACCCATCAATTTTCAAGAATTTAAACAGTTGCTTTTGCTTCTCTTGTGCGTCTTGACCATACACCACTAACCTATCCAAAGCAACAGTATTGCTTCCCAGAGTTTGCTTTCTCTCCACTCACATGCCCTACAATCCAATAACACATGTGAAACTGTCTCTGAAGTTGATACATTCACCTGAAGTACAGTACATTTACCAAGTCTAAACAGTGCAGCATTTAACCCAGCCTGGCCAAGTCTAAGCCAAGAAATTCTAACTTCCTTCTTTCTGAGCTCACCCCTCCTCCAAAGTGAAGTAATCTTTTCTGAATTCCATATAACACCTCCCCTTCAATTGTGTGTCCCACAATCCCCACCAGATTGAGAAAACATCCTCCTTAATTAAAACTTTTGCCCCACCTTGCTTAGTGGAATATCAATAGCAATAGCACTGACCTTCATTGATTAGCTAGCCTATTGAGTACTTCATTTCCTTCTACCCTTGCATGAGCTGGGATCCACAAAATGTAGACATACACTTGTAAATACTGCAGCCATAATAATGTTTGTCTAATTTCCAACAAAGTGTCTCGATGACTACTGGACATGCCCACCTTAAGACAATTCAATACTGAGACAGAATCAGAACAGACAACAAACCAGTTAGGCTGTACATCCTGTATTCACTGCAATACAAGGATTGCTACTATTTCAATAATATTATTTGAAAGTTTATTAGATAACTTTTATCCAATTGACACCTAGAATTCTGGGATATAGACTGATGCACCAGAGTTATGAGACAATGGATCTTTAGAGCCATCTGTAAACACTGGAACCCTTCCACATTGATGATATAGAGTTATCACTACCTCTTCAGAATACACACCAGGCACCTTCTGACAGCCTCTCCTGAAGAGTCAAATCTATCCTAGGCAAATGTTCTGGCAGCCTTTGCTCAACAGTCAAATCTACCCTTGGTAAAGGAAATATCCAGGGAAAAATAATGGATAAAGCCACACAAGGAGCTTCAGTCATATGAGACAGAACCATGTTCTCTGTCTGAACATTTCCTTCTCAACCAAAACTGAAAATCTTGTGATCTTGAAGTTCCCAACAATCGTTCAATATATTTTTAGTTGGATGATCATCCTCATGACCACTAAGGTGTATCCAACAATTCACAGCCATCTGCAATATTCACAAACACAATGAAATCTGACCCATTTAGACCTGTAGAGCACAGATAGGAAGAAGATTTAACAGTGCCACAAGCACTGGGCTTGAACATAAACCCTGGGCTTAAATAGCCTCCAACAATTTCAAAAGTGAGGGGCAGCAGACCTACAGTGCCTATAAAAAGTATTCACCCCACTTGGAAGTTTTCTTGTTTTATTGTTTCACAACATTGAATCACAGTGGACTTAATTTGGCTTTTTTTGAGACTGATCAACAGAAAAAGACTCATTCATGTCAAAGTGAAAACAGATCTCTACAAAGTCATCTAAATTAATCACAAATATAAAACACAAAATAATTGATTGCATAAATATTCATCTTCTTTAATACGACACACCAAATCATCACTGGCGCAGCCAATTGGTTTTAGAAGTCACTTAACTAGTTAAATGGAGATACGGAGATCATCTTTGTACAGTCAAGGTGTTTCAATTGATTGTAGTAAAAATGCGCATGTATCTGGAAAGTTCAACTGCTGGTTAGTCTGTATCCTGGCAAAAACTACACCACGAAGACAAAAGAACACTCCAGGCAACTCTGCAAAAAGGTTATCGAAAGCACAAGTCAAGAGATGGATTCAAGAAAATTTCCAAGTCACTGAATATCCCTTGGAGTACAGTTAAGTCAATCATCAAGAAGTGGAAAGAATTTAGCATAGATGTAAATCTTCCTAGAGCAAGCTGTTCTGAAAAACTGAGTAACCAGGCAAGAATGGGACTAGTGAGGCCAACAAGAGACCAATGACAACTCTGGAGAAGTTACAAGCTTCAGTGGCTGAGATGGGAGGAACTGCGCATACAACAGCCATTGCCCGGGTGCTTCACCAGTCACAGTTTATGGGAGAGTGGCAAAGAGAAAACCACTGTGGAAAATAAACTCACATGAAATCTCAGTTAGAGTTTGCCAGAAGGCATGTGGGAGACTCTGAAGTCAGCTGGAAGGTTCAGTGGTCTGATGAAACAAAATTAAGCTTTTTGATCATCAGACTAAACACTATGTTTGGCATAAGCCAAACATCGCACATCATCACAAGCACACCATTCCTACTGTGAAGCATGGTGGTGGCAGCAATATGCTGTGGGGATGCTTCACTGCAGCAGGCCCTGGAAGGCTTGCGAAGGTAAAGGGTAAAATGAATGCAGCAAGATACAAGGAGGAAAACCTGATGCAGTCTGCAAGAGAACTGTGACTTGGGAGATTTGTTTTCCAGCAAGACAATGAACCCAAGCATAAAGCCTAAGCTACACAGTCAATATCCTGGAATGGCCAAGTCAGAGTCCAGACCTCAAACCAACTGAGAATTTGTGGCTGGAAAATTTGTGACTGAAAAAAACTGTTCACTCATGATCCCCACACAATATGTCAGAGCTTGAGCAGTTTTGTAAAGAAGAATGGGGAAAAATTTCAGTGTCCAGATGTGCAAAGCTGATAGAGACCTATCCATACAGATGCAAGGCTGTAATTGCTGCCAAAGGTGCATCTACTAAATACTGACGTGAAGAGGGTAAATACTTATGCTATCAATTATTTTGTGCTTAATAATTGTAATATATTTAGATCAATTCATAGAAATTTGTTTTCACTGTCACACAGAAGAGTCTTTTCTGTTGATCAGTGTCTAAAAAGCCAAATTAAATCTGCTGTGATTCAAGAGGGGGAAATGCTTTTTATAGGCAGTCTATATGTCACACAGCCATAATCTAACATCACTGTAATCAATGCATAATACAAAAAAATCATAGATACCCTATTAGCCCCTTAATGATATTCCAAATGTCAAAGCACATTAAGGACAGCTGTACATCTCCCAAGTATTTTATTGATACAATGCTTCCATGTAAGTTTCACATGCATCCACATACCAAGGAACCTAATCACTGATACCTGATCGAACTTCTGACAATACAGTCTAAGGACAACAATGGGCTGACTGATCTGCTTACTAAAACAAATAATGAGTTTTTGCTGCTAAAACTCAAACCCCCACTGCTCATCCCATTTCTCCACTTCCTGTACAGCAGACAGTACCTTATCAATTATCAAATTTAGATTCCTGCCCCTTTTCCATACAGCCACATCATCAGCATACAAGGACTTAGAAATGTCAGGATCAACTTTAGAAAAAAATATCATTTATCATAATATTGAACAGGACAGGACTACAAATGCTCCCTCCTGGAGCTCCATTATCTACAGGATAAGCTTTAGAATGCTCCTTACCAACCTGACCTGCATGGTCCTCTGAAACAAAATATCTTTCACCCAATTATACATTCATAAACCAATCCCAAGACTTCCCAGTTTTATCAAAAGTCGCTTCTTCCAAAGCATATAATCCTTCCCAATATCAAGGAAGGTTGTCATTACAACCTTCTTATTAAACTTTCTAATATCAGATTCAAGACACAACACAGAGTCCAGAGTCATTTACCTTTACAAAAGCCACATTGATACGTTGAAAATAATCTTCTGTTTTCCAAATAAAATACTAACCTATCAGTCACCACCCTCTCCATAAGTTTACAATATTCAAAGTCAAAAAACTAGCTTGTAATTAGCAGGATCTGACTGCTCTTTGCCTGGTTTCACAACTGGAATTACCACTACTAACTTCCACACTGATGAAGGCACCCAGCAGTCCATCTCTGAACAAATCTACAACTAGTTGAGGTTTCCTATCTGACAAACGGAAAAACATACAATAACAAAGCCCATCATTTTGTGGTGGCATAGGTTTAATCCTAGAAAGTATTGTTTGAGTTCATATAATTAAAACTCCACATCAAGCACTGTATCAAAGCTCTGCCCATCCTCAGTAACCCCAGGATTATTGTCAAGAAATCTCTTCCTATTTTGCTTAGCCTCTTCTCTCAGTTTTTCAGAACTGCACTTTCACAAAAACCACATACAAAAATTCTGCCGTTTCCAAATTTGTAACAGCTCTTTTCTCTCCAGAACATAAGACTGGAAGGACTCTGCTCGGCCTCACACCTTCCATCTTCCAAATCATATCCCATATATCACTTACTGGCATCTCCCTACCAATACTGCTATAGCATTTCCTCCAGAACTCTCTTTTCGGACATTTAACAATATTTCAAACCATTGCTTGTGCCCTTTTATACAAAACCAGATGTTCCATAGAATAAAACATGCCTGAGCACAGATCTGTATACCAAGGCACAACATTTCTCCAGCTGTTACCAGCTACTTTAGGAATTATGTCTGTAGCTATTTGCTTACAGGACATTACTAAAAAGTTCAAAAATATTTTCATAATTCCCATCTAAAAGACTATACTGCAACTTGTCCTCACACAATTTGTCAAATTTATGCCATTCTGTACACCTGAAGTGTATGCGGTTGAGTGAGATCTGCGATCAGCCATGATGGAATGGTGGAGCAGACTTGTGGGCTGAGTGGCGTAATTCTGCTCCTATGTCTTATGGTCTGAAGTTCCAACTAGGAACAGAAGAGCTCACAGTTCTATACCATTCCACACCTACTGTACACTTGATCAAGAAATTATCACTCCCTAACAAATTCTTCTCATAAATATCCCACTCTGCAATACCTGAAATAGCATCCAATACCAATGGAAGATCAAGAGCAGATACTGAATTTTGCCAAATGTCAAATCTAGTTCCTCTACCATCATTAAGACACACTAAACAATGACAATCAAAGTTTTATTCGTGATAAATGAGTGAGCCAGATAAACAATTTCTTGTCAGACAGAGATTCTGGGTACAAAGCTCTCACCGTTAACAACTTCCTTGACCTTCTTTAGGGCTTTAGCAATACTACATGCCAGATCTCAGTCTCACCTGGTGAAGCTCAACTGCTTTGTTATGGACTGCACATCCTCCATTTGCAGCATTATGTTCCCCAGTTCCCCAGCACAATGACAGCATTCCAAAATAACACCATCACAACAGGCTCCATAGTCATGCTCACCAGCACACTTCCTGCAGCAATTCTTCCCATGGCACAAAGCAGCTACGTGTCCTTTCTAATATCACACTGTTCATCACCATCAGTTTGCACCCCCCCAACCTTGTACAATGTGCGGTTGGTCTTTAAACACCCTCCACATGATGGATGTGGACTTGTCCAAAAACAGCTGTTCCCAATTAATACTCCCTAGTTCCCACCTAAAAGTCTTGTGATTTGCCCTGCTCCAATTTAGTACCCTCCTACAAGATTCATATTTCTCCTTGTCGATAGCTGCCTTAAAGCTAAGGATGTGTGCTCAATGTTCTTTAACTGCTCACTCACTGAAAGGGCAGGCTCGTTACCCAACACAAACAGTGTAGCCCCTCCTTTTGTTGGACTATTTACATATTAAATTTCAAAACCCTCCTGATGTACCTAACAATTTTTCTCTCATCTAAGCCTTTTGCATGAGGAAGATCCTGGACTTTATGAGGGAAATTGAAGTACTCCATGACAACGGCCCCATTGTTTCTACCCTTTTCCTTAATCTGCCTGTATGTCTGATCCTCAACATCAATTGTAGTACAACTCCATCAGTGTGATTGCACCTGTCCTGTATTTAACATAGACACATAGAAAACCTACAGCACAATACAGGCCCTTTGGCCCACATTGCCATGCCGAACATGTCCCTACCTTAGAAATTACCTAGGGTTACCCATAGCCTTCTATTTTTCTAAGCTCCATTACCTATCCAGGTGTGTCTTAATAGACTCTACCATATCTGTCTCCACCACTGTCGTCGGCAGCTCATTCCACGCACTCACAACGCTCTGTGTAAAAAACTTAGCCCTGACATCTCCTCTGTACCTACTTCCAAGCACCTTAGAACTGTGTCCTCTCATGTTCGTCATTTTAGCCCTGGGGAAAAAACACACAATCAAAGCCTCTCATGATCTTATACTCCTCCATCAATCCAAGGAGAAAAGTCCAAGTTCACATAACCTATTCTCGTAAGGCATGCTCCCCAATCCAGGCAACATCCTTGTAAATCTCTGCACCCTTTCTACAGTTTCCACATCCTTCCTGTAATGAGGTGACCAGAACTGAGCACAGTGTTCCATGTGGGGTTCAACTAGGGTCCTATATAGCTATAACATTACTTCTTGGCTCTTGAACTCAATCCCACAATTGATGAAGGCCAATACACTGTATGCCTTTTTAACCAGTCAACCTGCACAGCAGCTTTGAGTGTTCCACGGACGCGAACCTCAAGATCCCTCTGATCCTCCACGCTAACAAAAATCTTACCATTAATACTATATTCTGTCATCATATTTGACCTACCAATATAAACTACCTCACACCTATCTGGGTTGAACTCCATCTGTCACTTCTCAGCCCCGTTTTGCATCCTATCAATGTCCCACTGTAACCTGACAGCCCTCCACACTATCCACAATACCTCCAAACTTTCTGTCATCAGCAAATTTACTAACCCACCCCTCTACTTCCTCATCTAGGTCATTTATTAAAATCGTGAAGTGTCAGGGTCCCAGAACAGATCCCTGAGGCACACCACTGGTCACTGACCTCCATGCGGGATATGACCTGTCTACAATCACTCTTTGTCTTCTGTGGGCAAGCCAGTTCTGGATCCACAAAGCAAGGTGCCCTTGGATCCCATGTCTCCTTACTTTCTCAATAAGCCTTGCATGGGGTAACTTATCAAATGTCTTGCTGAAATCCATATACACTACATCTACTGCTCTACCATCATCAATATGTTTAGTCATATCCTCATAAAATTCAGTCAGGCATGTAAGGCACAACCTGCCTTTGCCTATTCCTAATCATAGTATGATTCTCCAAATGTTCATAACTCCTGCCTCTCTGGATCTTTTCCATCAACTTACCAACCACTGAGGTAAGACCCACTGGTCTATAACTTCCTGGGCTATCTCTACTCCCTTTCTTGAACAACATCTGCAACCCTCCAACCCTCCAGAACCTCTCCCATCCCCATTGATGATGCAAAGATCATTGCCAGAGGCTCAACAATCTCCTCCCTCGCCTCTCATAGTAGCCTAGCGTATATCTTGTCCTGTCCCGGTGACTTTTTCAAATTAGTGCTTTCCAAAAGCTCCAGCTCATCCTCCTTCTTAATGTCAATATGCACAAGCTTTTCAGTCTGCTGCAAGTCATCTCTACAATCGCCAATGTCCTTTTCCATAGTGAATACTGAAGCAAAGTATTCATTAAGTACCTCTGCTATCTCCTCTGGTTCCATTTCTCCACTGTCACATGTAATTGATCCTATTCTCTCACGCCTTATCCTTTTGCTCTTCACATATTTGTCGAAAGCCGTGGGGTTTTCCTTAATCCTGCTTGCCAAAGCCTTCTCATGGCCTCTTCTGGCTCTCCTAATTTCATTCATAAGCTCCTTCCTGCTAGCCTGTAATCTTCTAGGTCTCTATCATTACCTAGTTTTTTCAACCTTTTTATACATTTTGTAATTGACTCTCAACTTCCAAGAGGTAACACAAAACAGATGCCTTATTTTACTGTCTGAACGTGTATTTAAAATCCTTTCCAAATTACCTTCCCATTGACCAGATATTATCAAATAGGATGGTTACTATTGTTTATACAGTAATAGGAATATAATTCAATATAGATTGTTCTGACATAAATATGCTTAATGAGTATTTATTACCAATTTCTTTTCTGACTTCATCTGCCAAGCATGAATAACATATTTCGAGAAATATTAATGATCATGTTATATCTCAAATGGATGAGGACAGGAAAGTGAACTGTACAAATTAATAGTTGCATTATCCATCAAAGCAGAGGCAGAAAGAACTGCAGAAAGATGGGATGTGACACTCCCTTTCACATGGCAAACTCCACTGTTCACACTCTCTTAGTTACTAGATTGTTTCTGACAGAGTGAGACAGAGAAGATTGGCTGTAACAGTTACTAGGAGTAAATAAAAACATGGCTGAGAAAGGCACCTACCAACTAAGCATTATTAAATACTTAAATCAAGAAACATTTGAATCTAAAGTAAGACAAAATGACCAACAAAATAAAGAGAATACAGTGGTTTCCACTACATCTGTGTATGCTAAAATATCAACGGCTTTTTGAATACTTCAGTCACTGCCAGAGAGAATCACGTTCACCACACAATTTGAACAAACAGCATTAGGCTCAAAATCTGACAGATAATCTCAAGTGACATTGGCTTAGGACAAATATACGCCAGCTCTCTGAGAAGGAAATTCCCAATTCTCCTTATTCAGGGCCACTTTTTATATCAAACTGACTGAGCAGACAAAAGTTTATTTTAACAATTTACCATATAAGTAATAGCTTAAAAAGTGTGGATTAAAGATAGGAAAAGTTTAAGAGGATCTCAGATCGACACATAACACACGTGCAGGCAGAAGAGTTTGATTTAAATAGGTGTTACTAGCTTAACTCAGCACAGGCTCGCTCCTGTGCTTGAATTATTCTATGCTCTAGCATTCTGAAGCAACACGTACATATCAATGAAATAAATAAGAACAGCTGGAACTGTCCATACTGTATCTAAACCCTGAATATGATCAATGATAAAACTCCTACAGCTTCCTTGGGAAGAAAATCCCAAAGGTTCCACAAAGCTGTGAAAAGAAATTCTTCCTCATCTTCACCTTACATCTGTTCAACGTCTAAAACTATTCTTATTGGAATATCTCTGCCTCCCAGAAATCAGCCCACTGAAACATCCCCGAGATAGCTCCAAGTATATCCCTCTGTAAGTAAGCAGACCAAAAGTTTACGCAATGTTCTATGTATGACCTCCCACAGTGCAGTAAGAATTCCTTCCTCTTCTGCTCCATTTCAATGCAATAAAATTATATTCTAGAATAAACCTCTGTAGCAATTATTGGAATGGGTATCAAGATTCATGAAAATCTGCTGTACGTGACTGACTGCCACCATAAGGATTTAATCTTTCCTGACCTCCACAGGAATCAGCAAAAGCCAAAGGAGAAGAGGAACAATACCAGACAGGTTCAAAAATACTCATTTGACAGTGATACCAGTAAATATAGCTTCAATTCCCCATTCATCAGTCCTCTGGTACTTTAACTCCTGCCAAATACTAATTATCAGGGTGTTCTCTTTGCAAAAATAGAAGCCAACAGAATAAAACATTCCAAAACAGATCTATAAACGTCTATGCCTAAATTCTAGGCAGCCTTTGCTTGTACTCCAACAGGCACCAGGATATCATCTATTAAATACTGCATCATAGTAACAACCAATTGGCCATTGCTGCATTCAGAAATAATATAACCAAGTTACATGGTGCATGATGCATGACCTATCTTGATGAAGGGTCTTGGCCCAAAACATCAACTGCTTACTCTTTTCCATAGATGCTGCCTGGCCTGCGGAGATACCCCAGTATTTTGTATGTGTTGGTGCATGTATGGAAAAGCCTGGGTTAATTTCACATCCTATTTTGGGAGCAAAACAACCTAATTCCCTTTGGTTCTGCATTTATCCTCTGTCTCAATTTCTCTGGACATTAACATGGGCAATATTTTATTTTCCATGGCCTGAAATTGCTTTATCTTTCAAATACGTAGGAAGTTTATAGTGAGCTCGGAACTCTGGTGAACCAGTCGTGAGTTGGAGAGCTATGAGAGAGGCAGCAGCGTACAGGTCCAGGGGCTAAGTTTAAATGCGGGAACTCGGCTATAACTGGAGCAGCAATCCTGTGTTGGAGAACAGGGAAGGTCAGGCAAAAAAGGAAGACACTGCCTAGCAGAGCGATCATCAAAGGAGCGACTTGCATCAAAGTGGTAGGGCTTTGGTTCATTCGGGCTTCGGCAAGCTAAGTGGGTAAGTGGACTTCATTTTTTCCTTGCATTTTTTGAGGAGTAGAGATCATGTCTAATTGGTTAATACTTAGTTCTGGGTGTCAGATGTGCAAGTCCTGGGAATCTTTCAGTCTCCTGGATGGCAACATCTGCGCCAGTTTCATTAAGATGTAGCTCCTGAGAGACTGTGTTGGGGAACTGGAGTTGTGGCTTGATGACCTACAGCTTATTAGTGAAAGTGAGCAGGAGGTAGGTAGGAGCTACAGGGAAGGGAAGAGCTCAGATAGTAGAGAGCGCCCCTGTGGCCATCCCCCTCAGTAATGGTTATCTCGTTTTGGATGCTGTTGAGGGAGGTGACCTGACAGAGGACGATCACGGTGATCTGGTCTCTGGCGCAGAGACTGGATCCATGGGGCAGAGGGTGAGAAGAAGATGAGGAATGCGGTAGTCATAGGGGATTCCATAGTGTAGAGAACAGACAGGAGCTTCTATCGGCCTGACAGAGATACCCGCATGGTGTGTTGCCTCCCAGGTGCCAGGGTATGGAATGTGTCAGATTGGGTGCAGAGTATTCTGAAGGGAGAGGGTGTATAGCCAGAAGTCTTGGTACATGTTGGAACCGATAACATAGGTAGAAAAAGAGAGCTGGTCCTGAAGAGAGAATTTGGGGAGTTGGGTAGGAAGCTGAAAAGCAGGACCTCCAGGGTAGTAATCTCAGAATTGCTGCCTGTATAATGTGCTAATGAGTGCAAGAGTAGAATGATCAGACATATTCATGCGTGGTTGCGAAACTGGTGTAGGGCGGAGGGCGGAGGGTTCCTGGATCACTGGGGCCTCTTCTGAGGGAGGGCCAACCTGTACAAAAAGGACGGGTTACACCTGAACCCAAAGGGGTCCAATATCTTAGCAGGCAGGTTTAATAGGGAGGGTTTAAACTAGTTTGGCAGGGGGATGGGAACCAGATGGATAGGGCTGATGAAGGGGTAACAAATAAATCAAAGATAGCATGCAACAGAGATGATAGAAATGACAGGCAGGAGATAAGGCATAATCACAGCCAGTGGGATGATTTACAGGGCAACAGTGGCGGGAAACAGTTAAAACAGAAAGCAACAAACACTAGACTGAAAAGAGTTATATTTAAATGCATGCAGAATAAGAATTAAAATGGGCAATCTTGAAATTCAGCTACATACTGGCAAGTATGATGTGGCCATCTCTGAAACTTGGCTAAAGGACGACTGCCATTGGGAGCTGAATGTTCAAGGATGTACGGTGTATTGGAAAGATAGGTTAGTAGGCAGTGGGGGTAGTGTGGCCCTGTGTAAAAGAATAATATTAAATAATTAGAAAGGGATAACATAGGATCAGAAGGTATAGAGTCTCTTTGGGCTGAGTTAAGAAATGGCAAGAATAAAAGCACCCTAATGGCAGCTGTATAAAGGCCTCCAAACAGCAGCCAGGATGTGGATTACAAATTATAGCAGGAGATAGAAAAGGCTTGTCAGAAAGGCAATGCCATGATAACCACTGGGGATATTAACATGAAAGTGGATGGGGAAAACCAGGCCAGTAATAGACCTCAAGAGAGAATTTGTATAATGTCTAAGGGATAGCTTTTTAGAACAGCTTGTATTTGAGCCCAGTAGGTGATCAGCTGTGTTGGATTAGGTGTTGTGCAATGATCTGGAGATGATAAAAGAATTTAAGGTGAATTATGAGAGGAAGCTGGCGACTAATCAAAGAAGATACTAAAAGCTTTTTAAGTATATAAAGGGTAAAAAGGAGTTGAGGGTAGCAATAGGACCAATACAAAATGACACTGGAGATATTGTAATGAGAGATGCAGAGATGGCAGAGGAACTGAATGCATATTTTGTATCAGTATTCACGGTGGAAGACATCTGCGGTATACAAGACATTCAAGAGTGTCAGGAAAGTGAAGTATGTGCAGTGAAAATTATGACTGAGAAGGTACTCAGGAAGCTTAATGGTCTGAGGGTGGATAAATCTCCTGGGCCTGATGGAATGCACCATTGGGTTCTGAAGGAAGTAGCTGGAGAGATCGTGGAGGCATTAACAATTATCTTTCAAGAATCAATAGATTCCGGCATTGTACCAGATGACTAGAAAATTGCAAATGTTACTCCACTATTTAAGAAGGGTGGGAGACAGCAGAAAGGAAACTATAGAACTGTTAGCCTGATATCAGTGATTGGAAAGTTGTTGGAATCGATTGTTAGGGATGAGATTACGGGGTACCTGGAGGCACATGACAAGATAGGCCAAAGCCAGCATGGTTTCCTGAAAAGGAAATCCTGCTTGACTAACCTACTGCAATTTTTTGAGGAAATTATAAGCAGGGTAGACAATGGAAATGCAGTATATGTGGTGTACTTGGATTTTCAGAAGGCCTTTGATAAAGTGCCACATGTGAGGCTGCTTAGCAAGATAAGAGGCCATGGAATTCCAGGGAAGTTACTAGCATGGGTGGAGCATTGGCAGCTCAGCAGAAAACAGAGAGAGGGAATAAAGGGATCCTACTCTGGCTGGCTACCGGTTACCAACAGAGTCCCACAGGGATTAGTGTTGGGACCATTGCTTTTTATGAAGCATGTCAATAATTTGGACTATGGGATTAATAGACTTGTGGCTAAATTTGCTAATGATACAAAGATAGGTGGAGGAGTGGGTAGTGTTGAGGAAACAGAGAGCCTGCAGAGAGACTTAGATAGTTTAGGGCAATGAGCAAAGAAGTGGCAAATGAAATACCATGTTGGAAAGTGCATGGTCATGCATTTTGATGGAAGAATTAACTGGGCAGACTATTATTTAGATGGGGAGAGAATTCAAAATGCAGAGATGCAAAGGGACTTAGGAGTCCTTGTGCAGGATACCCTAAAGGTTAACCTCCAGGTTGAGTCAGTGGTGCAGAAGGTGAATGCATTGTTGGCATTCATTTCTTGAGGTATAGAATGTGACATTGAGTCTCTGTAAGGCACTCACGAGACCACACTTAGAGTATGGTGTGCCGTTTTTGGTTCCTTATTTTAGAAAGGATATACTGGCATTGGACAGAGTTCAGAGAAGATTTGCGAGAATGATTCCAGGAATGAAAGGATTACCATAAGAAGAATGCTTGGCAGCTCTTGGGTTGCATTCCCTGGAGTTCGGGAGAATAATCTCATAGAAACTTCCGAATGTTAAAAGGCCAGAGCAGAACAGAATTTATTTCCCATGGTAGAGGAGTCTAGGGCAGGAGGGCATGACTTCAGGATTGAAGGATGTTCACTTAGAACAGAGACGTGGAGAAATTACTTTAGTCAGAGGGTGGTAAATCTGTGGAATTTGTTTCCACGAGCAGCTGTGGAGGGCAAGTCATTGGGTGTATTTAAGGCAGAGATAGACAGGTTCTTGATTAGCGAGGGCATCAAAGGGTATGTGGAGAAGGCAGGGGAGTGGGGATGACTGGAAGAATTGGATCAGCCCATGATTGAATAGCGGAGCAGACTCGATGGGCCTATATCTTATGGTCTTATGTATTTCTGTTTTCTGGTTGCATCACTTGTTCCCGTGTAATCTTCTTTGGCCAGCAGCAAAAAAAAAAAATCCGTCACCAGATTGATGCTTAAGCTACAAGCTGTCAAACAGATAAGTAAAACAGGAACTGGCCAAGTGCAGATAACAAGGCTGTAGCACAGAATTGTAGCAGTTACAATTATAATGACGTCCCTCAAGAGATAATGCATAAAGAATAACCATTCACTCCTTTTATGAACTTCACTTTTAACAGCATCTAACTGGCAGACTGGTATTTTGTTCAACAGATACATGGGCAAAATACCATGAAGACACTCTGGCCTTATTAACTCTAGTTAATGTTGCACCATAATTTGACAAAGGGCACTGGGGATAAACAAGGGCAATAAGCCTTACAGCCGTGGTGGGAAATTTATTGGAAAGGATTCTGAG
The DNA here is from genome assembly GCF_030144855.1 of Hypanus sabinus. NCBI lineage: Eukaryota > Metazoa > Chordata > Chondrichthyes > Myliobatiformes > Dasyatidae > Hypanus > Hypanus sabinus. The sequence continues at coordinate 74,860,373 of NC_082711.1, read as the reverse complement.
AGTCAGAGTGCTGTATATGTAAAGCCAAGACTTCTTAAGGAGTGCCAGCATGGATTTGTGTGGGCGAAATCATGTTGCACAAACTTGACTTTTCTGAACAGGCAATGGAAAATATTGATAAAGGCAGAGTGGCTCTGGTGCCTCTATTGTTCAATACATATGGTATGTTAATGATTTAAATGAATATATAGGTGGCATGATTACTTATTTGCAGATGACACCAAAGTTTATGAAAGAATACAGTGAAGAATGCTCTCTAAAGTTGCAACAAAGCTCAAAGTTATTATCAAAGTACATATATATCACCATGTAAAAACAGATACATTTTCTTGTGTTAAATCCAAGAAACACAATATAATTAAGACCACACCCAACAGGTTGTCCATACAACCAATTTGCAAAGAACAACGAACTGCAAATACAAAACAGGAAGAAATAACAATAATAATAAATAAATAAGCAGTAGATATCGAGGATATGAGATGAAGAGTCCTTGAAATTGAGTCTGTAGGTCGTGGGAAATGATCAATGATGGGGTGAGTGAAGTTATCCCCTCTGGTTCAAGTGCCTGGCAGTCAGGGGGTAAAAACCTGGTGGTCTTGAGGCACCTGAATGTTTTGCTGATGGCAACAGCAAGAAAAAAGCATGGCCTGGGCGGGGTGGGGGGGGGGGGGGAAATCATTGATGCTACTTTCCTGTGAAAATGTTCCGTGCAGATAGCTTAATGGAGGGGAAGGCTTTACCCATAATGGACTAATCCATCATGGGTAAAACTCTCTGTTGTCATTTGTAGTATTTTTCATTCAAGGGCATTGGTGTTCCCATACCAGCCCATGATGCAGCCAGTCAATTACTCTCCACCACATACCTATGGAAGTTTGTCAATATTTTAGATGCCATGCTGAATCTTCACAAACCTTTAAGGATGTAGAGGCGCTGTCATGCTTTCTTCATAATTGCACATGAGTGCTGGGCTCAGGACATATCCTCTGGAATAATAAAAATGATAAATTTAACATTGCTGACCCTCTCTGCCTCTGATCTGCTCCACCTATGACATTCTGAAGAGGACTGGCTCACAGACCTACGGTTTCCTTCTCCTGGAAGTCAATAATCATCTCCTTGGTCTTGCTGATAGACTTTGTGAGAGACTGTTGATGTGGCACCACATTTTCATCTCCCTCCTATATTCTGATTTGACACCAATTGTGATTTGGCCAACAACAGTGGTGTTGTCAGCAAACTTAAATAAGGCATTGCAACTGTACTTAGCCTCACAGTCAAAAGTACAAACAGAGTAGAGCAGGGGTAAAGCACACAGCACAGGTGCACCTGTGCTGATGGAGATTGTGGAGGAGATGTTGATGCCAATCTGAACTAAGTGGGATATGCAAATGAGGAAATCCAGGAACCATTTGCACAAGGAAGAATTGAAGCCTAGGTCTTAAAGCTTATTGAATAGTTTTTAGGGAATGAGAGCTGTGTCAATAAAGAACATCCCGATGAATGCTTCTTTACCGTTCAGATGTTCCAGGGTTGAGTGAAGAGCAAATGAAATGGCTTCTGCTGTGAACCTGTTGTGCCGGTAAGCAAATTGGAGCAGACCAAGTCGTTTCTCAGGCAAGCTTCGATGTCCTTCATCACCAACCTCTCAAAACACTTCATCGCTATAAATGTAAGAGCTACTAGATGATAGCCATTGAAACAGTTGACCAGATTCTTCTTAGGCACAGGTAAAATTGAGCCTGCTAGAAGAAGGTTGGTACCTCAGTCTGCTTTCTGCTGATTCACCCTCCTGAATGATGCTCTCACATCACCCTCAGAAACTGAAATCACAAGATCATTAGAGGCTGAGAGAGTTTGTGAAGGTTCCTCCAAAACAAGCATAGAAGAAATGGAGCTTATGTGGGAATGAAGCCTTGGTGTCACCTATGTCGCTTGGTTTCACTTGTAAGAGGTGACAGCATTCAGCCTCAACAGCCATTGAACATCTCCCAGTGGCACATTTGTCCAGAATTACCACTTTGCACATGAGATATTTTTCAGAGATCGGTCCTGGACTCTTGTAACTTACTATGTCAGCAGACCTGAATGTCACTGATCTAGCCCTCAGCAGATTGTCGACCTCATGGTTCATCTGGTTCGGGAAATGTGATGAGAGATCTAGGCAAAGATGGTTAGAACCCAAGTGCTGATCTACCCAATACTCAAATTGAGACACGACATGAGACTGAAACGAAGAGAAGGTTCTAAACTAGACATTAGATGAGAATCCAAAGTTGAGCTGATGATTGAGCACCAAACCTCAGTTCAGGTGCTCTTTAAATACTAAAATCATGGTGCCAAAACAAAAGTTCAAAGGTTTGTTCATTATCAACTCTAACATTCTTAAATACTGCAGCTAGCCATGAAACCAAGAAAGAAAAGAAAGGCAGCATGATCATTAACCCCTAAGTACCCCCTCCCACACAAAAAACAAACAAAAATGTAACAATCACCTTTTTTTAAAAAACCCCATATCCTTCTTCCCATACAAAAATGATGAACAAATTGGATCGGGCATATTGACCTCCAAATCCCTCCTCCCACATGAAGGAAAAACCAGAATATTGTGCGAGAAAACACAGAATATAAAAATTATAAGACTGTAACATTGTCTATAGTCCAAAGTCCACATCCAAAATTGCAGAAAAAACCTGGGCAACAGTCTTTGGGTGGGGCAGCATCCTCTCCCCCTTTGCATTCACTTCGACACTTTGATCTCCCTCGATGCTTTAATCAGCAATCAATGGAAGCTTCTGTCGGAAAAATTGAGCCAAATATCAGCTCACACGCCATACATCAACCTTCTTGCCATCAACCTTCTGCCTCCTGCAATCCTCTGAGAGAATGCAGAGCACTGAAGCACCCAAACGATCTCCAAGCAGTAAAACACAGGCTTCGACGGTTCCAAAATCACATTCAAGATGAGAAACAAAAGACGTCAAAGGAATGAAAAAGATGGCTTCATGAACTATCCAGAAGATGTCAACCAATGGAATGTTGTACACAGGTACCATCTTGACTAGAAGAAACATGGCCGTCAATTTAAACACTGAAACTTGAAAGGGGCCACACCAGCTATTCATATCCGGGGAGTTAGAGTATCTGAGCCTCAGACGCTGCTACGGTTGGGTGCACATCATTAAAGGACCCCTCCCCTATGGCTGACTCCTGATGGCCCTGGCTGCTCGGAGAGGCCGTGATGGTGATCATGGATAAGAGCCTGACCCAAAATTCCCTTTCAGAAACCCAGCACCATTCCTTGGTTCCAAATCCTTCACAGTCTACAAGGAACTGATAAACACCATGAACAGATCATGAATCCCGAATCACAAATCGACATACCTGGGTAGTGGTGGGAATGATGGTGCTGGGGTTAAAGGGCTGGTGTTTACAGGTTTTAATTTAGAAATGTCTGAGGTGAGGGTCTTGGGGAGATACAAGATGTCAGCCACCAAGTTTATTTTCTTGAGAACCTTGCAATATCCAATGAACTTGCGCACCAATTTCTTCGACTCCATCCAGAGAGGCAAATCCTCAGTAGACAAATGATACAAGTTGCCCAAGCTACAAAGCTGGTTCCTGCCTTCTCTTGAGGTTAGCTTTTACTTCAGCCTTCCGGGTAGAGGCCAACAAAATCTCCCTTAACCTGGTCTATTTTCCTTGCAGAATTGGACAACATCTTTGAGCGCCTCAATCCCAACCTTGGACACGTGCTCAAGGAAGAGTGGCAGAGAATACCCAAATTGGCATTTGAATGGAGACAATGCATGTACAGAATGCTCCAAAGTGTTGTGGATGACTTCTGCCCACATCAAACTGTCACACCGCTCGTCTGTTTTTTTCTGAGGCCAGGCATCCTAGGGGTCATTCCATATCCTGGTTCACCCACTCCATCTGGCTGTTGGACTGCAGGTGAAACCCAGAGGAAAGACTCGCTCTGGGTATTGAGGAGTCTGATGGCTTGGGGGAAGAAATTGTTACATAGTCTGGTTGTGAGAGCCCGAATGCTTCAGTGCCTTTTCCCAGATGGCAGGAGGGAGAAGAGTTTGTGTGAGGGGTGCGTGGAGTCCTTGATAATGCTGTTTGTTTTGTGGATGCAGCGTGTAGTGTAAATGTCTGTAATGGCGGGAAGAGAGACCCCGGTGATCTTCTCAGCTGACCTCACTATCCGCTGCAGGGTCTTGGGATCTGAGATGGTGCAACTTCTGAACCAGGCAGTAATGCAGCTGCTCAGGATGCTCTCAATACAACCCTGTAGAATGTGATGAGAGTGGAGGGTGGGAGATGGACTTTCCTCAGCATTCACAGAAAGTAGAGACGGTGCTGGGCTTTCTTTGCTATGGAGCTGGTGTTGAAGGACCAAGTGAGATTCTCCGCCAGGTGAACACCAAGAAATTTGGAGCTCTTAATGATCTCTACTGAGGAGCAGTTGATGTTCAGCAGAGAGTGGCTGCTCCATGCCCTCCTGAAGTCAACAACCAGCCTTTTTGTTTTGCTCACATTCAGAGACAGGTTGTTGGCTCTGCACCAGTCCATTAGCTGCTGCACCTCCTCTCTGTAAGCTGCCTCGTCGTTCTTGCTGATGAGACCCACCACGGTCGTGTCATCTGCGAACTTGATGATGTGGTTCATGCTATGTGTTGCAGCACAGTCATGGGTCAGAAGAGTGAACAGCAGTGGACTGAGCACACAGCCCTGGGGGGCCCCCATGCTCAGTGTGATGATGTTGGAGATGCTGCTCACGATCCGTACTAACTGAGGTCTCCCAGTCAGGAAGTCTAGAATTCAGTTGCACAGGGAGGTGCAGATGGTAGTTTGTCCAGGGCAATGAAATTGCACGGGTTCAAAAATGATCTACATTTCCTATGATGATGGTCTTTCCCTTGGAAGATGAAAGGCCCACGACAAAGTCCATTGAGATATGTGCCCATGGTCTATTCAGAACAGGCAGAGGATGAAGGAGCCCATGAGGTTGGGTGTGAGGCTCCTTGTTCCAGCCTCGAATGTCAGCACATATTGACGGACCTCCCTCACCATTCCAGGCTACCATTCTCGTAATGAGAAAGTGCCCCCATTGACATACTTAAGATGTGACGGTACTTGGGACGAACAGACAACCTGGAGGATTGTTCTTGGGAATCTCCCCTTGTACCTGTGTCTTGTGAACAAGTGCATTGATTCCCCAATGAACTGGTATTATCACCTTAGCGTGGGGCAAAATGGTGGTTGGCTGCTCCTTTGTTTTGAGTTGATCGAACTGACGAGACAAGGCATCTGGTTTCTGATTCTTTGATCCCAGTCGATAGGTCAAGATGGAATTGAAGTGGTTAAAGAAAAGCTGGCCTGCTTGGAATTCAGTCTTTTGGCCTCTTGAATATAAGCCATGTTCTTGTGGTCTGTCCACACAATAAAAGCGAATTTGACTGTGAGCAGCTCTATTTCCAATGTCGTAGTCCTCTGCCAGGGATAGTCACCTGGAGAAGAATGCACACAGGTGCAGATTATTGTCCAAAGGTGTCCATTTAAAAACCCTGCACCTACCTCCACAATGAAAGGAAGGTTTGGGTTAGGTGAAACTGAAATGGGAGCTGTCATGAATGTTTTAGCTCTAGAAATGCAGCCTCCGTTTCGGTAGTCCAAACAAAAGGGCCAGTGGATCTCCTAGTTGGTGCTGACAGTAGAGCCACCACTGACTGAAATTCCTGATGAACTTTCTCAGGAATCTCCAGAATCAATGGACTTGTTTCATATTAGATATTTGTGGCCTACTTCTGACTGCTTGTGTCTTAGTACTGAGATTGAGATTGCCATTAGAGATGATAAAACCCAAAACTTATACAGTGATTCCGTGAGATTCAGATTTCTTCAGCTTGAGATAAAGTTCATGATCTTGAAGCCTCTTTAAGATATCTCTGATGTGAGCGATGTCCTCCTCCTTGGACATTGAGAAGATTAGGATATCTTCCAAGTCGACGAAAGAGTGCTAATCGAAGGCATCTTCGATCACTTTGTTCATAAAGGCCTGGAAAACTGCTGGCGCATTTGCAAGACTGAAGGGCATGACCAAGTATCCATAGTGCCCTGTCTGTGTGTTGAATGCCATCTTCCACTTATCACCCTCCCTTATGCAGACCATATCATATGCACTCCTAATGTCTAGCTTTGAGAATACTCTTTCCTCTTGGGGAATCTCTAAGGCAGAGTTCATGAGTGGAAGGGGGTAACAATGTTTGGCCATTATGCAATTCAGCCATGCATAATCAATGCACTGCCAAAGGCTTCAATCCATTTTCAGTACAAAGAAGAATCTTTGCCAGCTGGTGAGGTGGAGGGCTGAACGAATCCCATGACAAGAGACTCCTTTATGTACTCCTCCATGGCACTTCTCTACAGGCCTGAGAGCACATATCATCAACCTTGCAGAGTACAAGTACCAGGCAGTAGATCTATAGCACAGCCATAGAGTCGGTGAGGTGGAAGATTCAAAGCCTTTTACTTGCTAAAGACCACTTCCAAATCCTTGTAGACAGAAGGGGTTTTGGCCAGCTTGGGTGTTGAAATTACCCCTGCACCTCCCTCTGAGGACAGCTCTTGAGATTACACAGGTAGTGGACGAGATTCGGCAGATCTCAGAGTCTCCTCCATAGGTTCACTGGAGTCTTAAGTAGAAAGAGGGACCAAATCAGAGTCCAAATCCTCATTCCCATCCTCAGACAATGACAATGGAGCACTACAAATGGTCTTTGTGCTCCTGGGACTAGGTTCCAAGGGTCATAGATGGGACCTGGCGAATGGATCCCTTGTCTTGGCTGCTACAGCTCCAGACTGCTTGGGCATCTCTTTGGCTTTCTCTTGTACTAGAGATCCTCTCTCTCTCTAGTTCCAGTATACTCCGACTAGGCAGGGTTGGGATTCGCACAGTACTGTTTGCCGGAGCTGGCTTGTCTGCCCTTGGAGGCAGTACTGGGTCTCCTGAAGGCTCCAGGTAGCCCTGAACAAAAGTCTGCCTCCTCGACGGCCACCGTTCTTGGGAGAGTCTGAGGTTCGGAATATCAAGCTGAAAACATACCCCCTTGCAACTACTGGACAACGCAATGATCCTCTCTTCCTTCCAGTTCATGTAATGATAATGCTGGGACAGCCAAGGGTCTGCTGCAGGATGTGTTTAAACCCATGAGGACTGTCCAGGGCAGTTGCAGGCAAAGGTTGACTCAACTCCTGCAGAGGTATGTTGAACCAAAGGGCGGTCCCCGAGTCCCAGAAATTACCAGCTGCCCCAAGTCCACCAAAGGCATTCACTACTCATTTGTTCTTACTCCTGATCTCCACATTCAAGCGTGACACCAGAATCAGTTGGAAGAAGTGGCTGCTGCCTTCATAGTCTTCCCAACACTGATGCCTTATCAGTTTCTGCTGGCTGCAGCTTCGAGCACTCGGCCCCCAGTTGACCTGCTTCCCTGCTGTAATAGCAGCAACTTCATCTACAATGCCAGGACCTCTCATCAGCAGAGGGTCTTATACCGTTGATTTGCACATGCTTGACAGGATCTTGAGCAGGAGACAAACAGGTCAGGAAGTGAGGATAGGCTCAGGTTAGCCCTCTTTGACCTCTTGAGGTAGTCCTACTCTTGCTCTGCTAGGTGATTATTCAGGGAGATGGATGATCGAGCAAAGCCTCCAAGTCCTTTACTAGCTCTCCCAAGGCAAGGTCATCCTTTCACAAATGAGGAAATCTGTAGATGCTGGAAATCCAAGCAACACACACAAAATGCTGGAGGAACTCAGCAGGCAGGGCAGTATCAATGGAAAAGAGCACAGTCGATGTTTTGGGCCGAGACCCACAGGATGTATCCTTTACTTCATTTCACAGTCTGTAGCGATGTAGTGGCTAAGGCGTCCCCGTTCCAGCCACTCTCTTCAGCCAAAACCCAAAACTCAATATATAGTCAACTGCTGACTGACTACCCAGACACACATTCATCAGTCTGATATGACGGGATAATGGAACATCCTCTTCATGGCAGCCATGAATTCCTCTGAGTCCAAGCAAATTCACTCCCAATGCACAGTGGTCCAGGCCAGGGCTCTCCAGGTCAGGAGAGAGATAATGAGGGCCACCTTTTTACACTCCGTAGGGAACCAGAACGGTTGCAGCTCAAGTACTAATGAACATTGAGTGAATAAGCTGTGGTAAAAGCCCAGATCACTGCTGAATCTCGCTGGGGTCAGAAGATGAATTGGCTCTGCAGAACAACGGACAGCCTCACCTGAGCAACTGACTCTGGCTTCCTCCTTGTGATAGTTGACACACGGCGACCTGGAGGTCGTGCGTCTCCAGGCTCTGTCTAGAAATCCTCTCGCCCGGCTGGCCACAGTTGACAAGAGTCTCTGATACCCCACTGGTCCACGTTAGGCTCTGTAATGAGAGACCTAGGCGAGCATGGTCGGGACCCAAATGGTAGAGTATCTGAGACTAGAGTCACGATACGAGACTGAAACCAGGACAGAGTTCTAAACTAGATGCCAGACGAGATTTCAAAGTTGAGCTGATGATTGAGCAGCAAACCTCAGCTCAAGTCCTCCTGAAATATTAAAATCCTGGTGCCAAAACAGGGCTGCAAATTAGCAGGATGGTCCTGAACCCTGAAAGGGGACATACCAGCACTCCATGTTCTGGACAGTATCTAAAGCCTGGAGGTGCTTCTTGTAACATGAAGACTCTGAATGACTTTGTGAGTTCACACTCACCTATGACTGTTTTAATAAAGTCCATGACAACCATTGGTACAGGCTCAAGATAAGAGAGAGGAGTTTTAAAGTTCATCTGAGGGGTAAATTTCTCAGTAGCTAGTATCTAAACTGGGTGGCCAGAGGAGGTTATTGAGGTGGGAACAGTAATAACATTTAAAAGACACTTAGGCAGTTATTTGAATGAGTAAGATATAAATAGATATAGAATTAATGCAGCTACTGCAATTAATATAGCTTGTCAAAATGGTTGGCATAAACATTGTGGGCCAAATAGCTTGTTTCTTTGCTTAAAACTCTTTGTCTCTATATAAACAATAAACACAAGATTCTGCAGATGCTGGAAATCCAGAGCAACGCACACAAAATCCAGGTCAGGCAGTATTTATTGAGGAGAATAAACAATCGTGTTTTGGGCCACGTCTCCTCATCAGTAGCCCAAAAGGAAGGGGGAAGGAGCTGGAATAGGAAGGTGAGGAGAAAAAAAAGGAGAAAGTTGAAGTGCTGAAATTAATGGAAGTCAGAGAAATTAATGTTAATGCCATCAGTTTGAAGGCTATACAGATGGAATGTGAGGTGTTGAACCTCCAGTCAGAGAATGGCTTAATTAAGAAGCAATTCCCCTATCTACATATGTTAGGTCATAGCAATGTAGAGGAGGTCACACCGGGAGCACTGGTACTGTAGGCGATGCTGATGGACTCACAGGTGAGGTCTTTCCTCACCTGGAAGAACAGCTTGGAACCCTGAATGATGCTGAAGGAGATGAAGGGACAGGTGTAGCTTTAGTCCCCCTTACGGGGGGAAGTACCAGCAAGGAAATTGGCGAAAAGGGATGAATTTACAAGGGAGTCACGGACAGAGTCATCCTTGTGGAAAGTGGAGAATGGGGAGGAAGGGAAAGATGTGTTTAGCGGTAGCATCCTGTTGAAGATGGCAGAAGTTGCAGAGAGTGACATGCTAGATGTGGAGGCTTGTGGAGTGATAGGTAAGGACAAGGAGAACTCTATCCCTGTTTTGGAAATGGTAAGATGGGGTGAGGATGGATGTCTTGGAATGGAGGAGATGTAAATAAGGGCAGTAGCGATGGTAGAAAAGGGGAAACCCCATTTTTTAAAAGAAGGACAAAATCTCGGGATGAGACTTTCTATTCCAGAATATCTGAGATGTCTTCCTCCTTAACAGGGTTTCCCTTGCACCACTACTAATGCTGCCTTCACCTGCATCTCCTCTACTTCACCTGTGAATCCGTTAGAGCCATCTACTTTATAATATCTGGTGCCTCTACTGACGCCTCCTCTACATTGAGGAGATCCATCATCAATTGGGTGACTGCTTTGTCAAAACCCCACCGCTCCATCCACCAAAAGTGGAATTTCCCAGTGGCCAACCACTTTAATTCCTATTCCCATTCCCATCCCAACATGTTGGTCCATGGCCTCCTCTTGTGCCAGAATGAGCCTACCCTCAGGATGGAAGAGCAATACAATATATTCCATCTGTGTAGCCTCCAACCTGATGGCATGAACATCAATGTCTCTTTTCAATAAAAAATTTTCCTTCCTTCTTTCCTCTTCTTTTGTTCCAACTGCGGTGTCTTCCGCTTTCCTTTCCAGTCCTGAAGAAAGGTCCTGGCCCAAAACGTTGACTGTTCATTTATTTCCATAGCTGGTAGCTGACCAGCTGAGTTCTTCCAGCATTTTGTATGTGTTGCATTGATAACAGCTTCTGCCTGTATTGACACCAGCACCATAGACTTTGCAGTTTAAATAATCTGCTCCCCAGCTATACATTGCAACTTGTATGATTTTAATTCTACCATTGCAAAATACACCTGATATAATCCTGCATATGATTTTTCTTTCATGGATTTTCCTCTGGATCCTATACAGGGAAAAATGTTAGTGGAAAATCCTAGTGGAAATGCGACATGTGCACCTCGTATAGCAGCTGAGGCAGCACAGTTACCATCCCTCCTGTTCTGCTTAAGCGGCTGAATCTTTCTGCCTTGACAAAAGCCTGCATCCTTTCAGCAGCTGCTGCTGTATATAATTACACTGAATCTCATTATGCCTTTGGAGTAGCACATGACAATGGACAATTAAGGATACTACATGGGTTCCTCACCTCTTTGCAACTCCGGTAAAATACAGTGAACTAACTATGAACTGTTCCTGCTTTTCAATTACTGCAATTGCCTTTATAAAGTATGCAGCTCAGACTAATGGGAAGCATGAAATAAATACGGGGAACAAGTGAGCTGACTCCTTTGCTAAGGCAGCAACAGCAGATGTTTATGGCCACATTGCACTCCGGTGTGATCAGGCTGCCAGTACTTTTCAAATTCTTAAATTAACTAATACGTATAAGTACAGTGTGATGCATCAGAGGCTGAAAGGACTTTATGGACTAAAGCATACTACTGAAAAACGATAAAAGATGATGGATAATTGAAAATGAGAGATTCTCAACCATAGCAAGAAAAGAAACATCAACTCTATGATTTGTCAGAGACAATCATGAAAGACACTGCTAGTGTTTGCCGTAGATAGGCCCTCCCTCAGGAGTTATTTGTACATCTCCAAATGGAATTTATGAAGTTACCTAAATGTAAGGATTGTGATTACGCACTTGTTATTTCATTTGTTATTACTATGGATAAAAGCTGAGCAAACTCAGAGAAATTATGCCATAACAGTTAATAGTTATTATTATGAGAAGTTATTTCTAGGTTTGGGATTCTTGTAAGTGATAGCAATCCTCGCTTTAGAGGTAAAGTTACATGAGCTGAGAAAAAGCCTTGTAGTATAAGCATCATTTCATTTGCCCTTACCACCCTCAATCGTACAGGGCAGCTAAAAAACAGACTGGTGATGATAATACAATTGAACAGTCAACTTAACAACATCCTGAATGAGAACAATATTCTAGAAAAGTTTTGGTCATGTTTTAAAGCAAACCACAGCAGAGAGAAATTGTCAGTGATCCTAGGCTGAGCACTAATGCCAACACAGCCTCAGTTCTAATTCTTCTAAATCTAAGTGCTGCTTTCAACACAGTTGACCACACCATTCTCCTAGTTTGCCTTGAGAACTGGGTTGGCCTCTCTGATAGTTGAACTGACAGTTCCCTTAATTGGTTTTGTTGATTTAATGGAAAGAATATCTTTTGTCTAACCTGGAGACCAATTCTCTAAGAAAGACATTGTACCTTTTGGTATTGCTCAGGGAAGCGGTCTTGATCCCCTACTCTTATCCTTATACATGCTCCCCTTAGGAGACATCATTAGAATGCATAAACTTGACAGTTATGCAGATGACCCAACTGCATATCTCGGTTGAGCCTGACGATAATGACACCCTATCTTCTCTGACTTCTGGTATGGCTGCAATAAAAAAAATGGATAAGCAATAGTTTCCTGAAGATAAAATTGAATTAATTTGGGTTGATGCCAAAGCCAAGATAGAAAAAATTTTAGATAAGTTTGGGAACTTGTTATCTTGGGAACTAGGTGTTATCCATGATTCAGGTTTGGATTTTAAATCAGGTAAAGAATGCGACCAGAGCAGCATTTCTACATTAAGAAATATTGCAAAGGTACATCCATTTGTATTACATAATGATGCTGAAAAACTAATTCAGGCCCTTGTATTGAATAGACTACATTGCTGCAGTGCACTTTTTACTGGCCTTCCAAATAATCTATAGACAAACTCCAGCTCACTCAGAATGCCGCCTGTAGACTTTTAACTAAAACCAGGATGAGGGAACACATCACACTCATTCTGCAATGACTTTCTATATCTTTTAGAAATGTTTTAAAAATTCTTACTTGTTTTTAAAGCTTTCAGTGGTCTGGGATTGGAGAACATCACAGCATCATTTTCATTTTATAATCCTGCTCGATCTCTCTTGTCTTCTGCCATTCTCTTTAGTTTAAACAAAATCCCTCAAAAGATCATTGGCAGGTCAGTTTCTTTGAACTGATGCAGACTCAGTTGACACTTTTATACGCTAGCTCAAAATCTATTTATTTAACCTTGCATTTAGCCTGTATCTTTTTATCTTTCATTTTCATGTTGATTTTTATTTTTTTATTTTCATTTTTGTACTTTTATCCCATCATAAAACACTTAGAATTACACCATCTGTATGAAAAGTGCCCTATAAATAAAGTTATTATTATTGTTAGTCTGACTAATCAAAACCTTTATGATTCCAGATTGTAGCTTTAAAATCTGGTACTAATGTAACAGTAATGCTTCACTTACACATTGCTAAATGATATGAGGTGAAAAGAAAATTGGGACATAGTTTTCACACTCTTCTCCCACTTGTATAGTGGGAGACAGATCACAACGGCTGATGAAATATGATCAATGTAATGCACATAATTCATCAAGACAGTTACAAAACTCCATGGCTTTAATGATATGCAAGCTCTTTCACAGTTATTCTTGGCACACAAACTCCTGCAAAATTTTTTTCATATTGCTGAGATCTTAGATTAGTACTTTAGTGCAAAAGGATAGAAGATTAACAGGCCAAAGGTTAAAGATATCTTACAGTTTCATGCTCCAGTCCCAGGACTGTACCCCTTGAGACAAATAGAAATTGATTCATCTGGGATTGAATGACCTAAAATTCTTCCCAATGGGGCTCACCTACACACATGCACTAGATGTGCACAGGCTCCCAAAGGCGTACACTTTGCCAGACATAAAAGGAACACATCTGGTGAAAGATCCAGTTCTATCCAGGGATCTTATTCCAAAAATGTAGTGAAGTGAAAGATGCTGACAACTTCCATTAAGTGCTTGAGGCACAGAAGCAGAATTCTTAAGCCTGTTTTGCCATTCAGTAGTAGCAGCAGAGGATGAGGAGTATTAGTTTCGGACTTCTGCATTTGTCTAAGTTGTGAAGTATTATTAGTTCTTCAAGCTTTTTTTTTAAATAAGCTTGCAATGATTGTGAACAATACAGAATTTTCTCCTTTGTCAATAAAATTCATAATGATTCTAAACCATTAATTAGATTATAAATAATGGAGGACACAGCACTGATGACAATGGCATCATAATAGTTATTAAGTGCCAATCTGAGAGTAACCCATTTCCCTCAATCTCTATTGTCTCTTAGTTAGCCAATTCTCTGTCCATGTTAACACATTCCTCCCAATTCCAAGATCTCTTACTTCTGCAGTAATTTCTTACAAGGCATGTTATTGAATGTCCCTTGAAATCTTCCAATTTCCTCTTTATGGTTGCTACACTCACAAGGAATTCTATTAAACTATGAAACACTATTTTCCCCTCAAAGCACCACATTAACTCTGACTGTACTGGCATTTTCCACATTTCTTGCTAAATAATAGATCATGAGAATTTACCAGTGACAGAAGTTAAACCAATCATCATCAACTGAACAGAGCAGTGAATTGATTGAGAGTGTCAAGTAATATTTTATCCTAAGCCCTAATAGAATGCCACAGGACAAATAACATATCTTCCCACTTTAAACTGAACCACAATATGTTTAGGAACAGAATAAACAAACTTCCATTAATTTTCAAATAAATTTGTATTTATTTATTTATTGAGATACAACACAGAGTAAATCCTTCCAGCCCTTTGAGCCCTGCTGCCCTGCAATCCCCCAATTTAATCCCAACCTAATCACAGGATATTTTATTAACCAGTACATCTTTGGACTTTGGGAGGAAACTGGAGCACCCAGAGGAAACCCATGGGGGAACTGGGAGAGCATACAAACTCCTGACAAGCAGCTGTGGGAATTGAACCTGGGTTGCTGGTACTGTAAATCACTGTGCTAACTACTACACTACCGTGCCACCCTAAATTGTGAAAGAACAGAACAACATTCATCTGTCCAACAACCTTCATTATTCAGAACACCCAGAGGAACTTCAAAAACAATGCAAAATTATGGAATGCAATAGATTTTAATGTAAAGAGACAGTATGCAAAAATTTTAGTGTATAAAGACAGTATGCATAAAGAATTGTATAAAATGATATAATATTGATGGGAAAATCTTTTCAGAAGAAACTACTTTAAAGCAGATTAACCTCAGTTCAGCTTTTGCCATTCTATGTTGGACTTAAATCTTTAAAGGAAAGAAGCTTGAAGCTTTTATTTCACAAAAGATGATTTTAGTACTGCACACATTGATGAATGTTTTTCTAGGTCCCTATGCCACTGCCATTGAAGTTGTTCGCAAATAATACATAATTAACCAATTAAGAAATCTGGTTTTAGATTTATAGTTTTAAGTATTTCAGTCATTCTCCTTTCTTATCTTCATTTTCACATATTATACGAGGTCTAAGCAGTTCTTCAACATTTTGCACTTCAGTGAAGAGCTTGAAGACCATTTAATTCCATCACACGAAACAGCCTTGGTGCAACAAACCTTGTTACCATTGGCACCAAAGGCTTTGGAGGAGAAATTGGACCCAGATGGTCAACTGACCTTTGAACGCTGACTGGTCTACACGTTGGTCAATAGAGGAGTCAAAAGTCAGAGGCCTGATGCAAACCTTTGTTGTAGAAGGGTAGAGGGATGAAGATGGTCCAGATGGGTGAGTGGACTGGCAATCATGTTTTGATCCTGGCAACACATCTGCATCTCTTGTTTTCTCTTGAATACAAGTTAAAGATATAAAACCTAGATCCTGATCAACTTAGCCTAATAAAATTTCAGGGCACATAGAGGTACACCCACCACCTTCGGTGTAAAAATCTTACCACTCAAGTCCTCTTTAAAGATTTCTCCTTTCATCTCAAAACTATACCCTCTAGTTGACTGCCTTATCTTGGAAAAAATACTCTACCAATCTACCTTCTTTATACCCCGCCTGATATTATGAACAAGATCACCCCTCAGCCCCCCCCCATATTCTAGGGAAAACAGTCCTAGCCTATACATCCCTTCTTATACCCAACTCAAACCCTTTAGTCCCAATATCACTTTATGTTCTTTCTAGCATAGTCACATCTTTCTTATAGCCTATTGAACAAAACTGTACTCAATAATTCAAGTGCAGAATCACCAGTGTCTTTTATACCTGTAACTTGAAATTCCAACTCTTTTACTCGATAACCTAACTGACGAATTCAAGCCTGCCAAACTCCTTCTTCACTATCCTATCTAACTGTGTCACCACACTCAGGGAAGTATGTACGTACTTGTACCACTAGGTTGCTCCATTGAACAACACTCCCCAGGTCCCTCCCATTCACTGTGAATGTCCGGTACCGATTTACCTTCACAAAATGCAAAACTTCATTCTTGTTTAATTCCATCAGCCAGTCCTTTACTCATTTTATAAGTTGATCTAAAGTCTTTAGCCTTGGACAGCCTTCTTCACTGTCCCTGTCATCTAGACTGACACCTACATTCTGATCCAAATCATTAACTCAGTAAAAGGATCTGGGGCTTTCCCAGCATATATAATGACTAAACACTTCTCAGGCTTCCATCCAGGTACCAAACAGCAGGGGAACCAATAATGGTCCATCCAAATACAACATTAGTCACAAGCCTCCAAAAACCTCCACTGCTAGCCTCTGACGGCTACTTCCAAGCCAATCTTGTAAGCAACTGGCCAGGTCACCATGGATAACATGTGATCTAACTTCCAGACTAATCTACCTTGAAGAATCTTGTCTAAATCCTTGCTGTATTCCACGTAGAAAATGCCTACCACTTTGCCCAATCCAAAAATTCAATGAAATTTGTGAGACATGATTTCCCACACATGAAGCCATGGTATCTCCAATCATTCCTTTGCAGATAAGTCCAGTGCCTTAGAATTCCCTCATATACCTGTCCCACTATTCAGTTAGCTTGCTATCCAGTAGTTGCCTGCCTGTCCTTGCAGGCCTTTTTAAATAAAAGCACAACATTAGCCATCCACCAATATTCTGGTTCCTGACTGTGGCAAACAATTTTTTTTCCCCAGTGCCCCTACCCCTTGTTTCTCACAACATGCTTGGATACATTTGGTCAGACCTTGGAGATTTACACATCTCGATGTGCTTCATGACCACTAACACCATCTCTTTTTTAATGTAGATATATCACAGGACATCATTGTTGTTTTCTCTAATGTCCTAAACATTCTCTAAGGTAAATACCGATGAGAAGAATTAATTTAGGATCTTAGCTATCTCCCATGAATTCACACATTGATTACAGTGCCAATCCTTAAGGGGATCTGCTCTCACCCTAGTCTATACTCTTAATATCCTTATAGAATCTATTAGGATTCTCCTTTCCTTATCTATCAAGGATGATAATGAACATCTGGAAACAGATATAACATCTATTTTATACTATGCAAGGGGTCTAATGCTGATTTCAATGTTTGCATGCTCATCCAATCAGTATTGTGCATATTTTAGACACCAGTGAGCAACAGAAGGAAATAGTGAAAAATTAATATTTTTATTGTACCTATTCTATGCCCATTCAAGAATCAAATTTGTTCTATTATTTCTTTATTTTTCAGAGCATTACATGAAGGGATTTATTTCAAATATCATTTATTTCTAAGTGCAAGAAAGTAACTTTTAAATAAGCTCTCTATCCATATCTGCAGAATACCCAACTTTGTGCAAGTGATTGGAATTGAGTTATCAAAAGAAAATATAGATTGAAACTCTCCAGTCTGGCATGCTTGGAACCTGACTGATTCTGGACCACAGAAAATCTGGACAACAAAGTTGCTCCTGATTTTTGTCTTCTGTGCAGGAGAATTCTTCTTTCTAACTCTAGACTCTCTCAAGTCATGTCAGGATTTGGTGAAACATCAATAACCTAAAACGTTTGTAAGCAAGAAATACTGTTGGCAGAGATTGCTATTGACTGAGATAGCAAAAGTTGCACTATTGGGTTAATTAGCTACAAATCAGTTAATTGCAAGTATTATTTGGAATTAATTACTTATTATTATCTGTAATACAGATTCAATCCTTGTTGAAACAGAGTAGTTACCAGACTACCAAACATCAAGCTAGAGTTTCAATCTGCAGTACATAAACAGATATTATGTAATACTACCACTCTTCCTGCTAATTCCACATCTGTTCTAAGTGGAAAGCAATCTCTAACCTTACGCAATACATTTTTATTCTCATTGGACGCTGTCCATTTTTCTGAGAGCAATTAAAGCAAATTACCGCTTATTGCAGCTCCTCTCACGGGACTGCTCTTCTCTCAATGACTTTAATCCATCAACATTTAAACATAATGGAAAACAGCACAAATCACTAAATGTGTTGGCAGAAACACATTTAAGATTATCAAAATGTTAAAAAAAGATTAAAAACACAGGTAAGCAATCAACAACTTTGCAAATGTTACCAAAACATGAACTTTACTTTCCTATCTCTGCTCAGCTTCCCAAGCCACACTGAGATCAATGTACCTGTACTCATAATTGCTGGGGAAATTCAGTGAGATTGAGATTCCATGGACTTTACACAGACTCCTTGGGGAGTCCAAGGGGAATACAACATCAAAGCATAAAGAACAGTATGGTACTGGCAAACAAAGTATTAGTTTGTATTTCTCATTTGTCTAAGATGGGAAGCCTTATTACTTCTTTGAGATTTTTAAAATAAATTAGTAATTATTGTGAACAATACAAAATTTTCTCCTTTGTTAATAATATTCATAGTATTTTTTGCACATTTAAATTGAAGAAATCACACCTTATAATAAAGGAACAGCACAATTTAATGCAGAATAAAATCTCTCTCTATTCTGCTCTAACACCTACAACTTAATTTTAACAATTCTCTTCTTTAATGTTGTGTCTCTAGGTGGCTTTTTTTTACTGCAAGCAGTTCAAAATCGGATTGCTTAGGATTAAAAATATTTAAAAATAGAAAGCGCAGTCCTATTTGAACCCATTATTCGAGACATTTTTATGCTGAAAATTAACAAGAAATTTGCAGCTCTGAATGGACAAAAAAAATCTCCCAGGGCTCTGAAGCTTGCATTGTCGGCAGTTAAAAGTGTTTTCTTTCACACCTGGTGGGTTAATTATGCTTCACAATGCAAACATAAGCTGTGCTTCTTCTGCTTGTAGTCAGAGAGACCAAAGCATATAGCATCATTATATACCCATTATATTACATTCATATAAATATGCAATTTTATTTTTAGAAATGGTAAGCACTATTAGGTTCAGCCAAACCATGCCTCCAGCTAGACTGATCTCATTCACACAGAATGTGATTAAAGGAGCTGATCTTTGAAAAAAGCAAGGCAGACTTTCTTTCAGGTAAGAAAAAATGTTCTCAGTCATGTTTATTCCAGTTAAAAAATCTTCTCTTCATCATTTTTATAAACTACCTGCATGAATGTTGTTCTCTCATGTCTAGTCAATAAACCACATAAAAGCATATTGTATGATTTAATGCCTGTAAATTTTAATTCTCCCTGGAATTCAGAGCGTTCACCACTGTGAACAGCTACCAGAATCACTCATGTTCATACCTTTAATCACATTGAAAGTTCATTCAGCCCAACTCTATTTGTCTTCTTTTCAAACAATTGGTTTGGCCCTTTCAATATACATGAGTAAAATTGGCGCTGAATTTTTATCTTTGCAGCCATGTTTTGTTCCCTAGTAATAAGAGCACAGAGGTCAGAGAGACCGATCTACACAAATCCCATTTGCCTGCGTTAAATCAGTATCTTTCTATGCCTTGCCTACACAAGTGCCCATTTAACTATCTCTTAAATGATATGACTGTATCTGACCCCACCACCTCTGCCAGCAGCACATTCCAGATATGAATCACTCTTTGTATTAGAAAACTTGTCCCTCAAATTCCATTCAAAATTTCTTCCTCTCACCTTAAACTATGCCTTCACACTAATATATTTTTGATACCCCTAACATGGTGAAAAGATTCTGAAACATATATTCCCTTTATAACTGTAAATGCATCGATCATGTCAGCCCTCAGTCTCGCTGTGAAACAAGCCGAGCTTTTCCATTCTCTCACCAGAACTAAAGTCCACCAATCCAGACAACATACTTCCGCAGGATTTTGTCTCAAAACATGAATGTTTTTTCTCCCTCACAGATGCTGCTCAACCTGTCAAGTTCCATTGGATATTTCTTCACTATTCTTGGTTGGTGCGGTTGTAACGAAACCCAATTTCCCTCGGGATCAATAAAGTATGTCTGTCTGTCTGTTCCTCCAACAGTCTGTTTGTTATTCAACATCCTGGTGAATCTCCTCTGCACTCCCTCCAGCACAAACACATACTTCATAGAGCGTGGGAACCAGCACTGCACATAATACCCTAAATGCGGTTTAACAAGCATGTTGTAATGTTGCAGCGTAATTTCCAACTTCTGTATTCTGTGCCCTGATCTATGGAGGTAAGCATTCCATACGGATTCTCTACCACTCCATTTACCTGTGCAGTCTGTCTTGAATTTCAAGATCCCTCAGTTGACCTTACCACCCATATACTATATGTCCTGCCCCTCTTTGGCTTCCCAAAAGGCAACAGATCGCACTTGTCAGGATTAAATTCCATCTGGAGATGTTCCATCCAACTTTCCATCTGACCTATTTCCTATTGTAGTCTTAGATAACCACCCTCCCTAGCAACAACAAAAACTATTTCTGTGTCATTCAAGGCACTACTTAAGCTAGGTGTTGCAAGATAGCTTGGATATCACAATCTCTCTCATCACCTTGTGTTAAATATGATGGACGTTGCTAGCCCCTTATCTTCGCTCGGCTCCACAACTCAGCTCAACCAAGTAATGCTTTTAAGGGCCAGTTTGTTACTAGGGAACAATTTCTGATCTGTGGAGAGCTGTGTGGTTATGTTCTCAGCATACAGTGCACAACAGCAGGGAGGGCAATGGTTTGACTGAGGTTCCCAGGCTATTAGAGTGCCACATGGGCAGATCCAATCTTTAATATTCAGAGGCTGATGTACTTCTGAATGTTTGGAGTCCATGAACAAAGATGTTATTATGGATCAGGGCAATGTAAGGCCATGCTAAGTGAGGTACCAGTGTATTTGGATCCTGTACTCTAATACAGAAGTATAAAAATGGGAAAATTAGAAACGAAATGGACTGTAACCTTCTGAACTTGTTCCTTCATTCAGTGAGACCACGGCTGCTGACCCAACTCCAGCCCACAGATTTTACTATTTCAGGTTCATTAAAAAAATACAGAATTAAAATAGACAACTAATGTAATATCAAGAGTTCACCACCTTTTGTGTCGGGAAGTGTTCCTTCAAACGACCACTAGAAGCCCTGGCTCGAGTTTTCAGGCTATGTTCCCTGTTCTGAGATCTTCAACTAGCAGAAACAGTTTCTGTATGCTTATATTATCAGTTCCTTTCTGAGGATGTTGATCAAATCAATCCTTAATTGTCTAATTTCCAGGGAATACAGATAGCTCCTGTAAACTGTCTCAAAGAGGACTTGATACAACTTTATTAAACAGCGGTCAGGCCACAGCTGGAATATTATGTGCACTTCTGTCACCACATTATAGGAAAGGTTTGATAGCTTTGGAGAAGATACAGGCGAGAGTCACCAGGATGTTTCCTGGAATGGAATGTTTTAGTTATGAGAGGCTGGACAGGTTGTTTTTTCTTTCCCTTCTGGCAGGGTTGATTGAGGAGCAGTCTTGATAAAGATATTCAAAATCCATAGCGTTAAGTTACTAGGTTTGATAAGGTAGATAGTTCACTGTTATTTTTTGTATTTTATTTTAAGGTAATGATGCCTAACACACTAACCCCTACACATGGTACACATCTCTCCATACTCTGCACATTTATGTGCTTATCTAAAAACCTCTTAAGGTTTTCTATTTATCTGCATTCACCACCACTCCTGGCCGCACATTGCAGGCATCCACCCCTCACCATGTTAAAAGATTGCACCTCACATCTCCTTTGACCTTCCCCCTGTCTCACCTTAAATGCCTGCCTCTAGTATCAGACATTTTGAAACTGAGAAAGATATCAATTGTCATGGTAAGTCTTCTCATAATTTTATAAATATCAGGTCTCCCCTCAGTCTCCATTGAAGCAGAGTAAACAATCATAGGCTATCCAGACTTGATTTATACCACATGCCTTCTAATCCGGACAGTATCCTGATAAACTTCTTCTGCACCCCTGTTCAAAGATCTACATCCTTCCTTTTATGGGACAACCAACACTAAATACAATAGTCCAAATGCACACTGGCCATAGTTTTATAAAGCCGCAGCATAACTTCCTGACTCTTGAACTCAGTAACTCAATGCCTCATCTATTAAAGACAAACATGACACAAGCTTTCTTTTATATATATAAAATATATGTATGCTTTATTATTGCTTAACACCCAATGGTAATGTTTCTAATATTTATTTTGATATACAGTATAGGATATGGAATATGTATTTATATGGGAATATTATGCACTTAAATCAAAATCAAAGATTAGGAAAAAATCAAAGTCAATGATGAAAAGTTGCATAATGTTTGTCATGATACAGATTCAGATTAGCAATACAATCATCCACCTTGTCTTTCCTAATCTTTCACAATGAAGCCATCTATCAGCACTCTTGTTGCAGATCATGCTACAATTATAATTTTGGCAAGCTCTGCTATAGATCTGCCAAGGAGCCCAATAGATAATGGCTTACTGTCATACCTCTGACATAGTTCATTGCTAATTTCAAAGGAGCAGGATACTTAACCTTTAGTAAAAGCTATATGTTATTCCTTCTCAATCACTAGTTTTGGTACAATCATCATACAATCAACATTCAAAATAATTGATCTAAAATGAGGTTACAGATTCTTTCTTTTATATAATTATTTTAACTATTCATTTAAATAGTGTATTATAATTGCACCTGTATATAACAAAATGTAATTTGTTTTCTAGATTTGGAGTTGTTCCCTGGATGCATCATATTCTTTTAGCTTAATTCATTAAAGATCAACTGAACAAGTGCAAAACATAAACTCTCTAGAATGATTCTGAATCTTACTTGGGATTTCAGAAGGCTGTTGACAAGATAGGGGCTCATGATATTACAAACAAAAAAACTCTTGAGGGAATTGGGAAAGCAAGAGGAGCCATTAGTCAGGCAACAGTAGGGGTATTGTCAGCAGACTTGGCCCCATATCTAAGAAAGGATGTGCTGGCATTGAGGAGGGTCTAGAAGAGGTTTACAAGAATGATCCTGGGAATGAGAGGGTTAATGTATGAGTGCTTGATGGCACTGGGTCTGTATTTGCTAGAGTTCAGAAGAATTAGTGGGGAGGGGATTTCATTGAAACCTACCGAATATTGAAAGGCCTGGACAGAGTGAACATCTGGAGGATGTTTCCAATAGTGTGAGAGTCTAAGATCTGCAGGCGCAGCTTTAACATAGAGAGATGTCTCTTCAGAACAGACATGAGGAAGAATTTCTTTAACCAGAGAGTGGTGCACCTATAGATTCATTGCCATAGATGGCTGTGGCAGCCTAATTATTTGGTATATTTAAAGTGGAGGTACATAGGTTCTTGATTAGTAAGGGCATCAAAGGTTGTGAGGAGAATGGAGTTGAAAGGCAAAATACATCACCCATGCTTGAATAGGAGCAGATTTTCAAGTGCCAAATGGTCTAACTCTACTCCTATATCTTATGACCTTTACCATTTCACATTGCATGCTGGGTATTCTATCATTTCTAGGAGACATCAGTCTTCACACAACCGTCTTCTGAAGAATTGCATGACCAGTAGAACAAAATGATCCTAGGAGATCCTATTATTGGTCATAGAATACATGAAGTGTCGTGCCTCAAAATTACGATTATCCATTTCCCTGCATAGATTATGCCTAACCCACTGAGTTCCTCCAGTGCATTTTGTGTATTGTAAGTCACTGCTGGAGTAGATGAAATAGATACTTTATTGACTTCAAAGGAAATTACAGTATCACAGTGGCATAATATGTGTGCAAATACACAAATATTTGAAGAGAAGAAAGAATATAAAGAAGTTACCTCGAATAGTCTAACAACTGAGGGTCATCTCTTCCCCGGTTATAGGTTAACTCATTATAAAGCTTAATGGCCGAGAGTAAGAATGGCCATATATAGTCTGCTGCTCTTTGGAGCAGCACAGTTGTCTTAGTCTTTCACTAAGAGTACTCCTCTGTTCAACCAAGGTGGTATGCAGAGGGTGAGAAACATTGTCCAGAATTACCAGAACTTTCCGTAGGGTCCCTTGTTCTATCACAGCCTCCAGTATGTCCAATTTGACTCCTATAACAGAGCCAGTCCATCTAATCAATTTATTCAGCCTGCTGGCATCACCCATGTAGATGACATTGCCCCAGCACACCACCACATAGCAGATTGTACTGGCAACAACAGACTGGTGGAAAATGTAAAGAAGAAGCCTGCATACTCCAAAGGACCTCAGTCTCCTCCGGAAATAGAGGTGACTCTGGCCCTTCTTGTACACAGCCTCTGTGTTGGTGTTCCACACAAGTCTGTCATCCAGGTGCACCTCTAGGTATTTGTAGGTCCTCATCCACATCCACACCATCAATAGTACCAGGGAGCAGTGCAGGCTTAGTCTTCCTAAAGTCCATCACCATCTCCTTTGTCTTACTGATGTTGAGTTGCACATGATATTTTGATAATGAAGCACTGGATTGGAATCCCGCCAGTGGGAGGCAATAGGGAGGAGGAGAGGTAAGAAGGGAGAAACAGTGGGAAATGCAAAGATGTAAAGATAAGGTAAAGATGATTGTAGAAAACGCATCTTTATCTCCTTGTACTCATACTCTCTACTTTCAGTAGGGATTGTTCCCTCCGTGATTCGCTTGTCCATTCATCTCACCCCACAAATCTCCTGCCTGGCACTTATAATGCAAGTGGAAGAAGTGCCCATTCACCGCCTCCCTCACCCCCATTCAGAACCACGAGCAGTCCTCCCAAGTGAGGTAACACATCACCTGCAAATTCCTTGGGGCTGCCTACTCTATCTGGTGCTCCCGATGCGGCCTCCTCTACATTGGGGAAACCTGACTTTGAATGGGGGCACTTTACCAAGCACCTTTGCCCTATCTGCAAAAATCATGATTTTCAATATAGAGTTGTATTTTAAGCAGAAACTGACAGGATGAATCAGAAGTGAAGATGTCTAAATATTTGTGTGGGAAATTATAGTGTCTAGGACCAAAAGGCTGAAGACATGGCAACAATGATGGAGCAGTTTGAATGACAGGAATGATTTTGGGGAGCAGAGGACAATGAGTGATTATAAAGTTATAGGAAAAAATTGTTAGTGCAAAATTTTATAACTGTAAGATTATAGCAGAGAAGGAGATCACGGGATTGCTATTATTATTATTAAATTAATTTCTGCCACACTCTCAGACATTGCCTGAAAATATAAACAACTACTAATGGCCGAAATCTGAAGTGAAAACAAAACAAGCTGGAAGCACTAGCAGATCAGGCAGTGAAATACAAACCAGGCTAGCCTTTCAAGTGAAAGACCCTTTTACAGAACTGGGAAAAATGAAAACAAGTTATTTTTCGGTAGTTGAAGGGTCATGCTGATCCCTGCCTAGTGTTTTCAGCATTTTTATTTCAGACATTGTATTCAAGATCCTTGCTACAGAGGATACAGCAACTCATACTATGAAGTGAAGACCCAGCAAAATTTGCGGGCCAGAAACCATTGGGTCAGGTTGTTGTGTAATTGGGGCAGTACTTGGAGCTGAATTTTATTTCTGCAGACATACAGCTTTTCTCCCAACACACAATAGCAATTGCAGGTTTTGGAGATGAGTTTTGGTAATTTCACTCACTATACAATGTTCACAGCAAAGGTAGCATTTTATGTATAATACTTGGGAGGGGGACGGGTGGCATACTGATCGAGAAATGGATAACTGAGACTGCGTGACCTCTGTAATCTCAAGGGTTGAATGAGTTCCATTCAACTGGAATATCAAAATCATCAAAAGGAGGTCCTACAATCATATAGGATTCAAGAAACCAGGTTCAAGAAAAGCTTCTTTTCTTCAGCCACTCAGTTCTTGAATTGATCTGCATAACCCTAATTACTACTTCATTACAACAACACCATGACTACCTTGCAGTAGAATGGATTGCTGTTTTTTGTTCACATTGTGCTCTTTCATGTATTTTTATATATGTTTAATTTAGAATTTTTGTGAGTGTTGTGTATCTGACATTATGTACCTGTGATTCTCCTGCAAGTAAGTTTTTCATTGCATGCTCTAAGACCATAAGAAATACAGTAGTTACAGATTTAGGCCATTTGGCCCATCGAGTCTGCTCTACCATTTCATCATGGCTGATCCATTTCTCTCTTAGCCCTAATCTCCTGCTTTCTCCCCATAATCCTTCATGTCCTGGTTAATCAAGAATCTATCAACCTCTGCCATTAAATATACCCAATGTCTTGATCTCTACAACTGGCTATGCCAATGAATTCCACAGATACATTATTCTCTGGCTAAATAAATTCCTCCTCATCTCTGTTCTAAATGGACATCCCTCTGTTCTGAGGTTATGCCCTCTAGTTCTAGACTCCCCAACATAGAAAATGTCTCTCCATATCCATTCTATTGAGGCTTTCACCATTTGATAGGTTTCAGTGAGATTCCCTCTCATTCTTCCAAATTCCAGTGATTACAGGGCCAGAGCCATCAATTGGTCCTCTTAGGTTAATCCTTTCGTTCCCAGAATCATTCTCATGAACTTCCTCTGAACCATCTCAGATATTAGCACATCCTTTCTTTGAAAATGGGCCCAAAACTGCTCACAATACTCCAAGCGAGGTCTTCCTGGTTCATACACTTGTGCATAAAACAATAAACTTGCCTTTAACTTTGAACAAGCTTTGGGGAGTTATTAGTTATAAATGACTTCAGCTTGCTCAGCAATGATAATCTTCATGTCATTAGTTCTGAAGGATTTGAGGATGGTAATTTCATTGAATGAAGAGGATCAGATTAAACACTCTATTCTTGGAGATTGTCATTACCTGAACATGTGTGCATAACTGATACTTCCTCTTTCAGTCCGTGCCTGCCATGTTGTCCTGTCTTCTCCTTTCCTGAGAAAACTGCCTTACATTCTTTTTTCTTTCCTTTTGTTCTGGTGTCCTTCCGGTAATATTTTGTAACATATCCATTATTAATCCTTTTTCAAAATATAAGTCACTATGAAATGCTGTTTTGTATTTATCGCAGTTTAAACATTTTTTTGTTTAAAAAGGATTAAGAACCTACAAAGAATATTTAGAATTAGTATCTCTTCCTTTCAATCACATTACACCCACTCCCCTTGCTTCCACACTAATTTCACAGTTGCCATGCTTCCCCTTTCTAAGCCAAAACTAGTTTCATAAATGGTGAACAAAATATTCCTGACACTAGTCAATGCTCAAGAAGGTGTAAGATGAAGGACCAACTTTATTCATCATATACATTCACGTGTATTAGAAATGTGACATGCAACAAAACACAAGAACATTTAACAGTTATAAAGAAGTATATAAACTATAAAACTAGAGATTAAAGTATGGATTTTAAATAAAATGTGCATAAATACCAGCATGTATTTAAAATGTAAACAGAATTATAACAAATTTTAAAATGTTTTCAGTGCAGGGCAGTGACCCCTGAGGGTAATAGATTGCAGATGGTTCATGTGGAACTTTCTTGAACACTACTCTCTGTTTTCTGCTTTGATAATAACTCCAAAAAAGTATTTAAAGAACATCTTGATTATTTTGACTGACTTTAATCTTGGGTTCACTGTCTGATATTTATTAAATTGATTTTGGAAATTGAAGCATGTTATGACTGCCACGTTATCCTCATCATCCTGTTCTGTGACTTTTCCTATTAAGGTAGGTTGGCATGAGATTCCCTTTTGAAATCCATGCTGATTATTCTTTATTATATTTTTAATTAAATCTTCAAAGAAGGAAACCATGTCAATTTCTATGCATAGAATTAGCTTATTCTATTGTTTTCTGGATATGTCATTTTTTTCAAGCAAAAATAGATTACCAGCTGTCTGCCAATCTCTTACAGACTTACTTCAACAGATGAAGAAGCAATTCTAGTTCATTACAGCTCCAGCTATCCAAGTCACCATCTCTATTTCCCTGTCGGCCTTCAATATTCTCCCTCACACACCCATCAACTACCCTTTGATTTTATTAGCCTTTTTTCCTAAAGAAAGAGGGAATGCTTTTTTTGGATATAGAATAAAATCAGAGTATCTGGCAGAAACCCACACAATCATGTACAGTTTACACAGACACTCCATATTTAAAATCAAGCCTGGGTCTCTGTCACAGGGAGGCAGCAACACTAACTGCTGTGCCACTATTGTCACCCTTCTAATTACATAATACATTATCACACAGCAATAAGACTTCTACTATTATCTTCTCTAATTTCTTTTGATTTAGTTTGTCAACTATGGAGTTTGTTAACAGTAGCTATATATGCCAGATGGAATAGTAGTTGCATTAAATGCTAGAAGCAGCAGAAAAGCATTGCTAGTCAAACCAATGCAGACTTCCAAGCTAATTGTACCATAAAGCTTCAAAGCCAAAATCATAAGAAGTATTTATTTTTACAGTGAAAAAGCAATCTAGAAAACACAAATCAAAGCATAAAAACATAAAAGCATCAGCACACATTTTGGATGCACAGTTTAATGGAATTAGTCAAATAAATTGCATAATTAAATGACAGAGTGGATGGGCGGAGATTTGTCTTTACCAAAGGAGGTGTAAGGTGTTCCTTCCCTCCGCTAGCCTGCAGGTCAACCTTGGGAAAGGAGTAGCATTTGTTTAGCTCCCCAATCAGGGTCATGAGAAGTCACGGGAGCAGGAGGCCTTATGAGCAGCTGGTGCATATCATAAGTCCTGGTTATGTGACCAGTGACACCAGGCAGACAATCTCTGAAAAGTATTGATAATGGTTGGGGGTCACCTGTCTTGTAAAGACACTGCCCAGCGAAACACAATGGCAAACCAAGATTTTGCCAAGAACGATCATGGTCGTGGAACCACGGTTGCTTATGCCATATGATACGACACATAATGATGATAGTTATGAATTAAATGGCACAAGGGCTTAAGTTCAAATTCAGGTGTAATTGCAGGTAAAAAGTGGGCGTAACAGGAAATGCGTGCATCAACTCAGGTGTTTGAGCCACTGTTACAATGGTCAGTTTTTTTTTATTAATGGCTTTGGTTATTGGCTAAAATATTTAATTTCAAAATGAAGCTCTTGTATGCCTTTGGGGCAGATTTCCAAACTTAACTGAAGCTTCCAACATCCTTTCCAGAGGATACAACAAGTCTGAAAAGGTTCATAAAAGACAGAGAACATCACTAAATCTTGGTTTGCAAAGGAGTCAATGAAATAGACCTGCGAAAATGGTTCGCTATAAGGCCTGCAACCTGTAATTTCACCAGGCATGGCACTAGCAAAAAACATCTCATGTTTTGCGCAGTCAACAAGATTTAAAATTGAATAATTACAAATTTGTTGAAAGAGATCCCTGTTCTAAATAGGTGATCTTTTACATACATATCTAAGAAGAAAGATACGATGACCTATTTTTGTGGGATCTTATCTAAACGAAAGACAAAACAACTTTAAACAAGTGCCTGCACATCCAAACGACATTACAAGCAATCCACAGACAGCAATCAACTATCCACATGGACAAAGAAGATGGCTATTTGGTGGTCAACAGTTGTGAATATCACAGCATGGTGGAAAGATGCCAGAGAATCTGAAAATCAGGAAACTTCCCAGCTATATATGGGTATGTGATCAGAGCAAAGACATGATGCATAGATATCGAATATGTGAGATAATAAAAACTGGATTAGCAAACATGAGGAAATCTGCAGATGATGGAAATTCAAGCAACACACACAAAATGTTGGTAGAACGCAGCAGGACAGGCAGCATCTATAGGGAGAAGTACTGTCGACGTTTCAGGCCGAGACCCTTCGCCTGAACCTGACGAAGGGTCTCGACCCGAAACGTTGACAGTACTTCTCTCTATAGATGCTGCCCGGCCTGCTGCATTCCAAAAACCGGATCAGTATTAGTTTCCTGTAATCCATGTCAGCCACTTGAATATTTTCTGCAGCTGCAAAACTCACAATCAATTGCCTTTCATTTGTGATTTTCCAATCTATATTTTGTATTTTCAATAATATTTTCTGCCATTAAATGTGATGTTGAAATTGAATTGAGCAATCTGCTCAGTTGAGCCCTATATGGGAGTTTTAGGGTAGTCAGATAGATATGAATAACTTGGGCAAAGATTCACTTCATTCCATAAATATAGAGCGTGGCCCACAGGTACTTCTCCCCTCCTGTTTCACCATAATCACAGCCAATGATCTTGGGTTCATTGTTAGACCTGATTAAGTTTAAGGAAGTTAATTCAGATCTGTGACTGCTGTGAAATACTGAAATCATGTCAAGTTTGAGGTTGAATGGTATTAGGTCCCACTCATTTCCCAAAGCTTTTGCTTGTGATTCAAAGGCACTAGCATTTTTTAAATATTTCTTTTAGAAGTGCTTAGTATCAGCCACATTTGAGAAAAACATAAAATAGTTACTTGAATATTAGTGTACACTACACTAATAGATTTTTCAAGGCTGAGGATTTCCATCCACCTACTCCTTAGGCACATGCTGTCCAGCAAATGCAATGATGAATGCTGGATCATTTGCACTATTTGCACTCAATGCGGCAACATTTTTGCATGAGTCTTGAAGACAAAATGATTGAAGCAAGCCCTACCCACAAAACCACTCATATTCTTAGGGGAAATAAATCACCATTTTGGCTTTTGGCCAATTGCATTTATTTGTGAGCCTTCAGGAAGCTTAAGCTTTTAGGGGTCACCAATTACCTTCAAATTAGGCGTGGAGAAAAACAACAACCATCACATTCACACTGGAAATTCCACCCCACTTTCTTTTCTTTCTTTTTATATCTTTTTATTAATTTTAAACAAAGAGAAACATAGATACAGACAGTTTGAGAATACATAATTAATAGGTTAAAGTATAAATACAAATAGATGATAATCCATATATAACCTCCCAAATTCATAGTGATTACGAAAAAAGGAGAAAATAAGAAAAAAAACCTCCAAAAAAAAACCTAACCAACATGGGCCATTGCATTATGTCAAATATACACAGCAGCGTCAATAACTCCACACCTCCATCCAAATAATTAAGGATAATAAAAGTAAGGTTTAGGAAAAGTCAGTTTAGTTCATATGAAAATGTTGAATAAATGGTCTCCAAGTTTCTTCAAATTTAATTGAAGGGTCAAAAACAACACTTCTAATTTTTTCTAAACTCAAATAAGAAATAGTTTGAGAAAACCACTGAAATATGGTTGGAGGATTAATTTTGTTCCAATTCAATAGGATAGATCTTCTAGCCATTAACATAACAAATGCAATCATCTGCCAGGCGGAGGGGGATAAACAACTGTTATGTGGTTGCAATTTAATATTCAGAACTTTTGAAATAATACTGAAAATATCTTTCCAATAATTTTGCAAGCAGGGGCAAGACCAAAACATGTGGGTCAATGAAGCAACTTCAGAATGATATCTGTCACAGGTTGGATTAACGTAAGAATAAAATCGAGCAAGTTTATCCTTAGACATGTGAGCCCTATGTACAACCTTAAATTGTATTAGGGCATGTTTAGCACAAATAGAAGAAGAATTGACTAATTGTAAAATTTTCTCCCACTGCTCAGTGGGTATAAGACAATGAAGTTCTTTTTCCCATTCCTTCTTAATTTTCCCTGATACTTCAGGCTGTATTTTCATGATCATGTTATAAATGATGGCTACTAAACCCTTCTGGCAAGGATTCAGAGCTAAAATTTTTTCCGTTATGTCCATTGGACATAATTTCGGAAAAAACTGTAACATGTTATTCAAGAAATTTCTAACTTGCAAGTATCTAAAAAAATGAGTTTTAGGCAAATTATATTTATTAGATAGCTGTTCAAAGGACATAAAACTATTGTCTGAAAAAATCACAAAAACATGTTATACCTTTTGTTTTCCATAATACAAAGGTGTGATCCATAAAAGAGGGCCGAAAAAAAAGTTAGATATAATAGGGCTCGATAAGATAAACTTATTCAAGCCAAAGAATTTACAAAATTGAAACCATATTCGTAATGTATGCTTAACTATAGGATTGGTTATTTGTTTATTCAATTTAGATAAAGCAAAAGGAAGCAAAGATCCTAAAACAGAAAACAATGAGAAGTCTTGTACAGATTTACATTCCAAATTTACCCATTGTGGGCAGGATACTATAATCGATTCGTGTCCAAAATATTAAATATCGAATATTAAATATCGAGATTAGTAGTATAATCTCAAGTTTGGCAAAGCCAAACCACCCTCCTTCTTAGGCTTCTGTAAATATATTTTACTTAATCTAGGATTTTTATTCTGCCACACATACGAGAACATTTTGGAGCCAATAATATCAGAAAAAGATTTAGGAATAAAAATTGGTATTGCTTGGAATAAATATAAAAATTTGGGTAATACTATCGTCTTAATAGCATTAATTCAACCAACCAATGACAAAGATAATGGGGACCACCTGGTAACAAGTTGCATGATTTGTTCAATTAAAAGTAAAAAATTCACTTTAAATAAATCCTTATGTTTCTTGGTAATTTTAATACCCAAATAAGTAAAATGATCTGTAACAAGTTTAAATAGTAAGTGTTTATAAATTGGAACTTGCATATTTAATGGAAATAATTCACTCTTTTTAAAATTCAGTTTGTAACCAGAAAAGCTACTAAACTGAGTAAGCAAGGACGAAATAGCAGGAATAGATCTCTCAGGGTCGGATATGTATAGTAACAAATCATCAGCATATAATGATAACTTATAAGTCCCTTCCCCACGAGTAATACCAAAAATATTAGGTGATTCACGAATGGCAATGGCTAAAGGTTCCAAAACAATGTCAAATAATAAAGGACTTAAAGGACAGCCTTGCCTCGTACCACGGGATAGCTGAAAAAAAGATCTCTGATTATTGGTAAGAACCAAAGCTAAAGGTTTATAATATATTAATTTAATCCATGATATAAATTTTAAACTAAAATTAAAATTCTGCAACATATTAAATAAATATGGCCATTCAACTCTATCGAACACTTTTTCAGCATCTAAGGAAATAACACATTCTGGTATTTTAGATGAAGGAATATAAATTATATTAATTAATTTTCTGATGTTAAAAGATGAATAACGGTTTTTAATAAATCTGGTCTGATCTTCAGAAATAATTTTAGGTAATATATTTTCTAATCTAGTTGCCAAAATTTTGGTAAAAATCTTAGAATCTGTATTCAGCAAGGATATAAGCTGATAGGATGCACATTCAGTGGGGTCTTTATCTTTTTTAAGAATTAGAGAAATGGAGGTATCATAAAAAGACTGTGGTAATTTACCTACAGTTAACGCATCTTTAAAAATTTTACAAAGCCAAGGAGAGAGTATTGAAGAAAAGGATTTTAAAAATTCCGCAGTATAATCATCCGGACCAGGGGCTTTACCTGAATTCATTGAAAAATAGCCTATTCGGTCTTCGTAATAGGTGCATCTAGAAATATCCACCTCACTTTCAGTTTTTAGTTAATAGTTCTCTAATATTCATATCAAATAATTGTTGTCAAATTGGTATTGCAAGGGTATACTTTAGTGTACAAGGTATATGTAGGGGAATCCCATCAGAAAGAGAAGTTACATTACATTGCGGCTACAATATCCACTTAATATATATCTCCACCAATATCAGAAATCAGCTGAAGGGAAGTCTATGCTACCTCTGTTTATACTCTTGAGTAAGGCAACTTCAGTGAAAGCAATACTGCAGTCATGTCACTTGCAATGGAATCATAACAGGTCATGCTGCCTTGAGGCACTCAGAACCATTTTCAGCCACATTCCTCACCACTATTTTCTAACACCATGAATGTATGTAGGCCTCCATTAGTCTCGATAGACCATGGATTTGCACCTTGGAAAGTTTCCAGGGCGCAAGCCTGGGCAAGGTGTTTTTTTTTATGGAAGACCAGCAATTGCCCAAGCTGCAAGTCTCCCCTCTCCACGCCACCAATGTTGTCCAAGGGAAGGGCATTAGGACCCATGCAGCTTGGCACCGGTGTCATTGCAGAGCAACGTGT
Source organism: Hypanus sabinus (assembly GCF_030144855.1). NCBI lineage: Eukaryota > Metazoa > Chordata > Chondrichthyes > Myliobatiformes > Dasyatidae > Hypanus > Hypanus sabinus. Next base: position 74,826,222 of record NC_082711.1, on the reverse strand, counting down.
GGTTAGGTGCCTTGCTCAAGGACACACACGCAGCCTCAGCCAAGGCTCGAACTAGCGACCTTCAGACATCATGAATATATATACTTCATTCAACCAATACTATCAAGCTCTGAAATTAATCTTAAATCATTATGAGTGCAAAAAAGAATGTTGGATCAGAACCAGTAAACCTAACCATGATCTATCAATTTGGTGCAGTTATATATGTACGCCAGACAGCAAGAACATAGTAAACTCAGCAATCGCACAACCTATGGGTCCGATTATAACTTTACAGTCCTGCTATACTGACCTGTGAACAGCTTTACATAAGAACACAACTAATGGGAGATGGAGGCACCAAAAACAAACATCCCCTCCGCAACAATGACACAGTTCACCATTTGAGTGCTCAAGATAAGGCTGAAGTATGTTTGAAGCCCAATCCAAACATGTCAAATAGATTATCTTTCCAAGCTTCCTCCTGAGATACCTACAGACTACTAAAGCCAGTCCCCAGTCACTCTAAATGGTACCAAGAGGTGGCTGAGAGTAATGGATACCTAAAAGCTATGGAACCTGAAAATATCCCACCTAGAGCACTGAAGATCTGCACTCCATAACTAGTTGCACCTCCAACCAAGCTATTCAAGTAGTTATAACACTATATCTACATATATGACAATGTGCAAAAATTGCCTTGAATAGTTCTTACTTACAAAGAAACAGGACAAATCCAATCGGACTAATCACTATTCAATCAATCTACCCTTAATCCACTCCGGTGATAAGGGAGCTTAAGGTTAAGGAATCCTTAGGGAACAGTGCTCACAATATGATCGAGTTCACTTTGAAATCTGAGAGGAAAAAATAAGATCCAATGTGTCAGTATTTCAGAGGAATATAGGAAATTACAATGACATGAGAGGGGAAATGGCCAAAGATGACTGGAAAGGGACATCTGCAGGAAGGACAACAGAGAAATAATGGCTGGAATTTCTATGAAAAATAAGGGAAGTTCAAGACAAATACATTCCAAATAAGAAGAAAATTTCAAGGGGAAGAAGGCCACTACCGTGGCTCACAATTGAAGACAGAGCCAAAGTAAAAGCAAAAGAGAGGGTATACAAGGAAGCCAGATTTAGTGGGAAGATAGAGGATTGGGGAGCTTTTAAAAACTTGCAGAAGGAAACTAAGAAGGTCATTAGAAAGGAAAAGGCGAATCATGAGAGGAAGCTGGTGACTAATATCAAAGAAGATACAAAAAGCTTTTTTAAGTTTATAAAGGGTGAAAGGAAGTTGAGGGTAGATATAGGACTAATACAAAATGATGCTGGAGATATTGTAATGAGAGATACAGAGATGGCAGTGGAACTGAATGCATATTTTGCCTCAGTCTTCACAATGGAAAACATCTGCAGTATACCAGACATTCAAGAGTGTCAGGGAAGTGAAGTCTGAGCAGTGAAAATTAAAACTGAGAAGATGCACAGGAAGCTTAATGGTCTGTGGGTGGATAAATGTCCTGGTCCTGATGGAAAACACTATGGGATTCTGAAGGAAGTAGCTGGAGAGATTGTGGAGGCATTAACGGTGATCTTTCAAGAATCAATAGATTCTTGTAGCAGGAGACTGGAAAATTGCAAATGTTACTTCATTATTTAAGATGGATGGGAGGCAACAGGAAGGAAACTATAGACCTGTTAGCCTGACGTCAGTGGTTGGGAAGTTGTTGGAATCGATTGTTAGAGCATGACAAGATAGACCAAAGCCAGCATGATTTCCTGAAAGGAAAATCCTGCCTGACAAACCTACTGCAATTTTTTGAGGAAATTACAAGCAGTGTAGACAAAGGACATACAGTAGACGAGGTGTACTTGGATTTTCAGAAGGCCTTTGACAAGGTGCTGCGCATGCGGCTGCTTAGCAAGATAAGAGCTCACAGAATTACAGGACAATTACCAGCATAGGTGGAGCATTGGCTGGTCAGCAGAGAACAGAGAGTGGGAATAAAGGGATCCTATTCTGGCTGCCGGTTACCAGTGGAGTTCTACGGGGGTTGGTGTTGGGACTACTGCTTTTTACAATGTATGTCAATGATTTGGACTATGGTATTAATGGATTTGTGGCTAAATTTGCCGATGATGCGAGGATAGGTGGTGGAGCGCGTAGTGTTGTGGAAACAGACAGCCTGCAGAGAGACGGCCAGACTATTATTTGGATGGGGAGAGAATTCAAAATGCAGAGATGCAAAGGGACTTGGGAGTCCTTGTGCAAGATACCCTAAAGGTTAACCTCCAGCTTGGGTCGGTTGTGAAGAATTTAGATCAATATACTTGATTTGCCATCTTAGGTTGTTGACTTGTCACTGAGCTAAAGGATTATTCAATATTACTAGTTTAGTCATGCTGGGTTTAGATCTCAGCTGTACTTTAATGGACACGGTATAACTAATATGATTTACTGAATTGATGTACTGATGTACTAAATTTCTATCACAAGCGTTGGACCTAACTTTGTAAATAAATCTGTTAATTCCTGTTGATAATCTATGTTGCTGACTGTGTAAGTTTCTATCTGTTTACTGTTTGTGATTCAATTTTTTAAGTTGTGTTCTAGTCGGTGAGTGAGAAGTCTCATTTACCCTTGCAAGATTTGGTGACAGTTAGTTCATTCAACTAGTAAAGTATGGGTACAGCAAATGATTACCGAAATAAATGGTATTTCATCTGAACACAGTGGTGTAAGGAAATCCGATGAACTGAACCTTCTAGACTTAAAATTGATCCATTTGCATTCTGACCTAAAATTGGATTGTAAAAATCATCTGGTCCCTTGCAATAATGTATTTGGATAACCAAAATCCAGTGCTATTAAAGCTGGTTGACAGAAGTAGTGGGATGCATGCACTTTCCAAATTTTGCACCAGCTTAAAATCTCAAGACAAAATAGTGAGCCAATACACCTGTTTTCAAGTCTTACTGTGGTTCACAGACAGCTTAAATCCAAGCTTAACATAAACAATGAATGCACTTTAAAAAATACATCTTTTCAATCTTGGATTGTGTGTTTAGTCCATTGCAGGATTTCCCAATGGATTGCACGCAGTTTCACACGTGCCAAGCAGCAGTCAAACTTGATTTTTGTTAATGATTATGATTATACCTCAATAAAAGGAAACACGGAATAAAGTCAGGGATGTAGGTGAACTAATTAGAACAACCTCAGAGGATTAATGTTTTAATTATCTGCCATTGTTAAAAGAAGGCCTTACATTTGCTTTGCACCTTTTATTGCCTTAGAATAAAAGCCAAAAGTGTATTGTCTTTATTGCAACGTACGACACACAAGCAATTTGTGCAGTGGAAATTCCTCTATATGAAGACTTATAAGAACTAGTGAGCTTGATGGGAGTTAAATAATGATGAGATCACTAGAATAACTCCATTGGTCTTCTTGAAATTTCTGCCATAAGATCTTATATGTCAGTCCAAGAGAGATGAGACAGCCTTGTTTAGAATCACCTTCCATGGTATCAACGTAGACACACTACACATGCACAAGTCTTCCACGCCACAATTATTGGACTCAAAACTAAGTGTGTTGTCTCATAAATTATGATAGTTCCTAAAATGTCTTTCAGCCTTTCATTTTTCAGAATATGTACACTATCCAGCTGAGATTGCCATGTCACTCTAACTGTTTCTGAGCAGTGGACAAGGAGAAGGCAAAGCGCAATTGCAACCTAAATATTTTAAATTATATGGTGGGCAAAGACACTAAAGCAGCCACAGCAATTCATTACTTTTTCAGTCACTGATCTCCCTCAGCCAGTTGCAAGTTTATTTAACAGCATAAGGAAACTTTCATTGTTCAACTTTCACTGATGAGCTATTAAAAACATTGAAAATTGAAGAATTGTCTTAATATTTATCTTCAAATCATCACTGATTAGGGTGTTGCTAAAATACACTAACCTTCATTGATTTGCATTAAATTGGGAATCCAGTTGTACCTTTTTTCAAGATGTAATTTTAAATCAAATTGATGGTCTCTTAATGGTCAGTTGAAGTTTAAATTATTGACAATCAATGGGAACCTTTATTAAAAGGATACAACACATGCACACACTTTTTCATTTTACTAGTTTTCAACAATGAGTATCCTTGCCAAGAAGAATTGAAATACAAAACTATTAAGTTTTAACTCTTCATGAATGATCAATCAAGATATAAAGTAAATAGATGCCAAAGATAAATAATAGAAAATATTAATAAATATATTAATAAAAATACTTACCGTGGCCAGCTCATCGAACTTGCCAAAAAGTTCATTTAAAAGTTTTACTAGTTCCTGTGCGGTGCACTGTGATGCCAAACTGGTGAAGCCTACTATATCAGCAAACAGAATGCTGGGGAAAAGAGAGAGAAAAACATGTAAGTCCCACTTTATCGATTAAATAGCAACTAAATACTAGATATGAAAGTGAAGATATTATGCAGTCTGTCTACGGTATTGGAATCAAATAAATTCTTCATACTATACTATAACTGTCATATTTTATATAATTTGTATCTGTGTTATGATTCATACATATTTATATAATTAATGCTATATAACACCAGGGTCTAAGATAGTGTCCTGTGTACCTGTAGTGAACTACATATACCTGTCTGGACATGCCCCTCTGCTGACTGCTCCTATGAACAGGAGTTGATGCTCATTACTTCTGTTTTCTCCAGCGGACCACTTGATGGTGGTTTCCTTCATCCATAAGTTACTCACTGACAGAAGTCAATGGCTAACAAGTAAATGGGAGTTGATGAGGTTCCAAAATGTTGTAAATGGCAAAGCTATAGGCAAATACAAAGGGATAAATCTCACAGGATTCCTTTGCTAGTAGATGGCAACAATTTGATGAGCCACATGAGCTCCCCCCGGCACATTAATTAAGTGAAAGATAAGGAAGTGTTGAAATGCATGTTAAATTGGTACTGCACAGGCGTCCTTATAATGTCATGTAAGATGCAAAAGTGTCTATATTCCAATTTGTACAAAACCGAATACACTGTGTACTGTATAATTGCAAATCCTGGACTTCCTGCATGTGTTATGCATAAGCTCTACGCTGGCAGAAATGCTGTGAATTTCTATTGGAATGGGAGCTTTGCGGGTGACAGTCCCAAAGGAGAGGGCAGTTACAATTTTGCACAGTGGAATGGACACAGTGCATCTCAGCCCTTAGCCTAGGTCATTACAGAATGTTTTTATGTTCAATGGTGAGACCAAGGATAGAGCAGGAGTTTAGTTGTCCAGATCTGGCCTTCCAAGGACTCTATTATACTGATGTATTCTATGTAGATGTTGAAATCTAAAACATATCTAAAATATATACTGTTATGAATGTACCACAGCTCTGAGGGGCTGAAGGATGCGGGGTAGCCCCCTCCTTTGTGAGAATCACAAGATCACTGTTGGGTTGGGTCAGGAGGCCCAGGAAATGAGAGAGAGAGACGTGTGGAATGTCTTGTTTCCCCGACGATATAAAGCTACGGGACATGGCCATTGTCTCCAGATGGTGAATTTGTGGATTAGAGACTGTACTACATGGAAGCCCTCAGGCAAAGTGGGCTGGTTGAGGGAGAGATTGCATCACCTCAACCTGATTGACATCTATGACCCTGCGAGTCAGGATAAAAGAGGGTCTGAAGGAACAGCCCCTCAGACGCACCAGAAGAAACGTTAAGCGACCACATAATAGCAGGAAGTCATCTGAAGGAGGCCACGTGCGTTCAGTTCCATTGCTGGAACTGGTGGTTGGAACCACGGAAAACGGCTTTTAGCTAACAACGTGGAAACCCACTCCCCTGACTCAACGGATTGGCATCATAAAAGACCTGGGCAAGTTTAAAACACCTCTCTCTTAAACCCAAACACTGCAGCTTGAACGAACTAACAGTGACTGTTATATTTCCATCGGACAATACATTATCCCCTAGACAATGATAGAGCTATTTCTTATTGGCTATTATTATACCCACACTTTAGATTTAGTATTGACGACATATATTATCTGTATGTTTGCAGTAATCTTATTTTTGTGCCCCTTTATCAATAAATAATTTTAAAAATAGTACCATCAGACTTCAACGGACCTCTCTATCCTTGCTGGTAAGTGACCCAGTTACAGGGTTTCGTAACAATACATAGTCCTTCTGTATAAATCTACTAGTAAGCTGTCAGTTTTATCCAGCCCAATGCATATTCTGTATAATGTTCACCAGTTCAAGGCTATTACAAGAATTTTGGTAGGTTAGCCTCCAGCCCTTATAATTTAACTGCTAGACCTATGTATGTTAGTTGAGAGGAGATGACTGTAAGTCTAAACTATCCAATAATCTGATTTTCCAGTCTAAGTCAAGGATATTTTGAGTCACAATTATTACCAATTATAGAACAAGCCTATATAGTATCAGGACAAACAAAGACATATATTTGATATAGCCTATTGACTCTGTCAAGATACTTGTAAACTGAAGCAAAATGTTGTTCAGTTCCTTTAATTGAGTTTCGTCTTTAACAAAGAGAGAATTCAATTTGAGTTAGTTTCTCAACAGTAACTTGAAAGACTCATTAAGTGCTAATCATTTGCTTAGAAAATGTTGCAAAAAACAATGACTGATCCTGGAACAAGCTGCACGTGCAAGAACATGTTATAATGGGATATAAATTATTTACAAATGGAAACCTGTAAAATGTTACTAATACTCTCCCGTTACATACCATAACTAAGTGGCTAGGAGCCCATCTTAAAGTTGTCCTTGGGTAATAGTAAGTCAGTCATGCTGAGGCATATGGGGTTCACAACAGTCTACAGTTGTTTCCTATAGGTGACTGCAATACTAATGCATCTCCAAACTCCACAAAAAGTGCATTTCAGAATATTTGGACCTTTTATGTGATGGATCTGTTCAAGCATCTGGATGGGAATTGGAATGAGGCATGTGCCTATTTCTTGATCACACAGAAAACAGACTTTGTAATGATTTGTTAGTTGTCTAAATACCATGTGAAGATAATTAAACTTAGACCCAAATGTGCCTATTCACATTATTGATCTCACTCATATATTAAGCATCCAGTCTTCCATTGTGTACATCTGAAATGTTTTGTCACTGAGACAAAAATCAAGAACACAATAACCTGTAAAATGATGTGTGAAACTCCAAGGTTAACAAACATTCTGTCATTAATTTGTGTTTTTATTCTGATCAACAAGTAGTGAATTTAGTATTAAGCCAAACAGAATAAGATGAATCCACAATACACGTCTGTGCATTAGAAGCCATTGGTTTACCAACAGTTGATTACAAAATTTCATTAATTAAATGAAATCTCAGTTGCTTCTGTTTGTTTAATTGGAACCAACTTCAAAAGCAAATTGAAATTACAGCTATATAACAAGGATATTAACTGCAGGATATGCTGTGTGACACTTCAAGGAGAGTTTTAATATTCCCTTGAACACATTCATGCTGCTTCCACATCTGGATAAATCCGTGAAGCTCAGAACTGAGCTGTCCAGTCCCCCAGATACATTCCTAGCTGAATTACTGCCACATTATACATGTGCTCTCACAATGCTCTCTGCTTCTTTCTAGACAACTGACCCAACCTATTCCTCTCCACTATTTCCTCTGTACGGCAGAAATTGTCCTCGCTCTCAATAATATCCCCTTTGGCTCCTCCCGCGTCAGCCATGGATCACAGCTATAACTGCAGTTTTGTCGGCTATGTGGAATAATCTATGTTCCAAGCCTATACTGGTGTCACTTCCCAACTTTTCCTACGCTATGTCGATGACTGCATTGGTGCTGCTTCCTGCACCCATGCGGAGCTTGTCAACGTCATCAACTTTGCCTCCAACTTCCACCCTGCCCTCAAATTTACCTGGTCCATTTCCAACACCTCCCTCCCCTTCCTCAATCTCTCTGTCTCTGTCTCTGAAGATAACTTATCTATTGATGTCTACTATAAAACCACTGACTCTCACAGTTACCTGTAAGAATGCCATCCCCTTTTCTCAGTTCCTCCGGCTCCACTGCATCTGCTTTCAGGATGAGGCTTTTCGTTCCACAACAAAAGAGATGCCTTCCTTCCCTCCACCATCAACACTGCCCTCAACCGCATCACTTCCATTTCATGTATGTGTGCCCTCACCCAATCTTCTCGTCACCCTACCAGGGATAGGGTTCCTCTTGTCCTCAGCTACCACCTCACCAGCCTTTGTGACCAGCACATAAATCTCCAGAACTTCCGCATCTCCAACCACCAAGCACAGCTTTCCCTCCCCTTCATACCCTGCTTTCCACAGGAGTCACTCCTTACACAATCCCCTTGTCCATTTGTCCCTCCCCACTGATCTCTCTCCTGGCACTTACCCTTATAAGCAGAACAATTATTACACCTGACCCTACACCTCCTCCCTCACTACCATTCAGGGTTCCAGGTGAGGCGACACTTCACCTGTGAGCCTATTGGGGTCATCTACTGTATCCAGCGCTCCCAGTATGGCCTCCTCTATATTGGTGAGACCCGACGTATATTAGGAGACCACTTCGCCGAGCAGCTATGCTCCGTCTGCTAGAAAAAGCAGGATCTCCCAATGCCCACCCATTTTAATTCCAGTTCCCATTCCCATTGCAACAAGTCAGTCTGTGGTCTCCTCTGCTGTCGAGTTGAGGCCACACTCAGGTTGGAGGAGGAACACCTTTTATACTGTCTGTGTAGCCTTCACCTGGCGACATGAACATTGATTTCTTGACACTCCTCTCCTCCACCATTCCCCTTCCCCTTTCCCCTCTCTCTCTCCTGTTATCCCCTTACCTGCCCATCAGCTCTCTCTGATACTCCTCCCCCTTTTCTTTCTTCATGGCCTTCTGTGCTTTCCTATCAGGTCCCCCATTCTCCAGTCCCGTATGTATCTCTTTCACTAATCAGCTTCCCAGCTCTTTACTTCACCCCTCCCATTCCCCCCCCCATTTCACCTGTCAGCTTGTGTTTCTTCCTCCCTTCTCCCCATCTTCTAACTCCAGCTCCTCATCTTTCTTTTCTCTAGTTCTGATGAAGGGTCTCGGCCCAAAATGTCGACTATATGCTTATCAAGTTGTGAGGGACTGCAAAGCAGACTCCAAATGGATTCTAAATGGACATAAATCCATTACAGGAGCAGAAAATATGTTGGGAAAGTGGGAAAGTGCAAGGTTATTCATATTAGAATTTAAAATGTGACATCATTAGAGGACATGATTTGAGAGTTAGGGGGCAGAAGTTTAAGGGAAACACGAGGGGGTATTTCTTTACTCAAAGAGTGATAGCTGTGTGGAATGAGCTTCCTGTAGAAGTAGTAGAGGCCAGTTCAGTTGTGTCATTTAAGGTAAAATTGGATAGGTATATGGACAGGAAAGGAGTGGAGGGTTATGGGCTGAGTGCGGGTAGGTGGGACTAGGTGAGATTAAGGGTTTGGCACGGACTAGGAGGGCCAAGATGGCCTGTTTCCGTGCTGTGATTGTTATATGGTTATATGGTTATATCATTTAAAAGGAGTGCTTCATGTTGTTGCAGTGTGAAGGTATACTGCATACTGCAAGGCTTAATAGATGAAAAGTTAGCATTCAGGTACAACAGGGAATTGGAAAGACCAATTATATATTGCTTTTTGTTGCCATGGGCTGCAGTATAAAAGGAGAAAAGCTTTGCTGCAAATTTACAAACTGCCAGTGAAGCCACGCCTGGAATGTGGTGTCACTTTTGGTTTCCATAATTATGGAAGGACGTGCTTGCATTGAGGCAATACAGAAAAATTTCAGTAGGTTGATTCTTGTGATGAAGTGGTTGATATATAATGGAAAACTGAGTAGTAGGATTGTATTAGACTACAGTAGTCTAAATTTTATGTTCAATAAGTTAGCTCCATTGTTTCCTAGTGGATGATCCTCAAGAGAAAAAGTTGCTCCTCATTTTTGCCTGAAATAAGTCCCCATTTCTAGGTATCAAACTTGGGTAAGCATTCTCTCAGCGTGCTTCCTATTTATCCTTCTTAGAATTTTATATTTATTCAAAGATGATCACTTGATGATTTTCTTTTACCTTGATGAGATGGTTAGGGTCTGAAATTAACTCAGATTTGTTTCATTTAAACTTTCAGATTAAATCTCTTCTTTGTATGTAGATAATATATTCTGAATAAATATATTTCCAATAAGAACAGAAAATGCTAGAAACACAACAAGTGAAGTAACATCTCTGGAAAAAGCTGGGAAAGGGAAAACATAAATTAGCTTTATGAGAGGGCACGGGGTGCTGATGTTGGACAGGACAATATTCTCACAGGGTGAGACCAATGGTGTAGTGGGGATAAGTTATTGACGAGACTGTTAAGAATCCACTAACAATATAAAATGAAAGCTATAGTTTTACAGGAACAGAGAGAGAGCGAGAGAGAGAAAGAAAAAGAGAGAGAGAAATAATCAGAAAACAAATATAAAGGAACATGAATACTGCAAAGTACAGAACAGAAGGAAATGCCCAGTCGGTCATGACAAGTTATTGGAGAGAACAACTGAGCTTAACACTATAAGTATAGGAGCAGAATTAGACCACTGTGCTCATTGAGACTGCTCCTGTATTTAATCATGGTTGATTTAATTTTGAACTCTATTCTCCTGTCATCTCCCCATAAACCTTAACCCCCCCCCACCTGTCAAGAACATATTAATCTCCGCTTTAAATTCACCCAATAACCTGCCCTGCACTGCTCTCTGTGGCAACACATTCCACAGATTCATAAGCTTCTGTTTGAAGAAATTCCTTCTCATCTCAATTTTAAAGAGACCTCTTTTTTATTCTGAAGTCTGTGTTCTCATGTCCTATACTCTCCTACTAATGTAAATATCCTCTCCTATTCTATCCAGGCCTTAAAATATCCATTTAATTTCAATGAAATTTCCCTCTGCCCTTACCCTCTGGAGAGTACAGGGCTATAAACAGAAACTGTTCCATATATGCTGAACTGTTAATTCCTGGGATTATTTTTCTCTACATCCTCTGTGTCCTCTCTAAGTCAGAACAACCTTTTATAGATATGGAGCCCCAAAATTGCTCACAATATTCCCAAATGCAGTCTTACCAATGCTTTATAAAACCTCAGAAGTACGTCCCTGCTTTTGTCTAGTCCTCTTGAGATTATTGCTTATGTTGTATTTGTCTTCTTTCCTACTGACTCAATCTGCAAAGTAACCTTAAGGGAATCTTTATCTAGGTTCCCAAGTCCCTTTGTACCACTGATTTCAGAATGCTCTTCCCTTTTGGAAGATAGTCTACACCTTTTTATCTCCAAGCAAAGTGCATAACTCCACACTTCCCAGTACTGTTTCCCACATGCCACTCCTTTGCCCACTAGCTCAACCTATCCAAGTCTTTCTGCAGACTTTCACTATATTAAATTATTCCCTCAGTGTCAAAAACACATTTTATTTTGTATATGTTAGAATGATAGTGCTTAGTGTGGGCTTACTGAACACCTGACCAACAGTCATCACATTCCCACTCCCCAAATAAATGTTTGCAAACTTATCATTAATTCTGACCTGTGAAGAAATTGTATGCATCACTGTGTTAATCACTTCATTATCTTGCTAATTTATAATAGATACATTGCTGCCTCCTCTACACCAAATTGCTTACTAAAAATGTCTAATACTGATGAAATTTCGAACACAGAATTTACAAATTACATTTCAAATGATTAAAGATATTTTGTGTTTAATTCTAAGTTCTGATGTTTCTAAAAAACACTTAACATTGAATAAGTGGTTGCAATTTTTCCCTTAGAAAGTTATATTAACGTTGTTCTCAAAAGGTATGTCTATTAATTAATGATTTCCCTATGTTCCTTTCTCTCTCCCACCAGTCCACCCACTCTCTCTCCTGCTGCTTACTTTCACTATCCCTTCCCCCTAGTTCTCCACTGCCTGGTTTTTATTTGTCCATGACACCGTTACCTCTCCCATCTGGATCCACCTGCATTGATTTTTTCTTCTTATCCATTTCCAGCTATTACCTACCAGCCTGTGTCTGAACACTCCAACACCTAGCTCCATCTGCCCAGCATCACCATCCCACAATCTGGATCTACCTTTGAGACCCTGCTCTTGCCTCTGTATACTGGTCACCTTCCCTGAACAGTCTTCGGCCTGATGCAGGGTGTCGACCCAAAATGCTGACAGTCTCTTTGCATTCACAGATATTGCTTCACCTGCTGAGTTCTTGTAGTAGATATTTTTGCTCCAGTTTCTTTCTAATTCCCTGTTGTACCTGCATACTAACTTTTTATGTATTAAGCCCCTCATAAACCTTCATACTGCAACAGCTTGTAGAAGAAGAAGAGTGATGCCACATTTTAAATTCCAATATGAATAACTTTGCACTTTCCCGCTTTATGTTTCATCTATCAATGTATCTTTCACGCATGTAACAGATCTACAAACGTATATCCATTTAGAGGCTGTTTTGCACCCCATCACAACTTGATAACCTACTTATCATTATAGCACCAGCAAATTTCACTATTATAGTTCCAGTCCTTTCATCAACATAAAGTATAAATTGATGATGTCCCAGCACTTATCTCTATGACATTCCACTAGTCACTGATAGCCAATCTGAAAATGAAGAATTTACGCTCACTTTCAATTTTTTTCGTCAGTTATCTATTCCCGTATTCTTGCTCACATAATACCCCTGACCCCATGCTCTTACTGAATGCCTTCTGGAAATACATATCTACTGGTTCCTCTTCAATCACCCTGTTTGTTACATTGCTAAAGGATTCTAGAAAATTTGTCACCTTTGCCATCAAAGTACCACCAACGTCTGTAATATCACCCATCATTATCCCAGCCACAGCAAATCTGCTGCTAATGATCTACACCTTAATTGTTCCAGATTAACCTTGGATTGTTCCAGATCCACCAATCCAAATGCTCCTCTCCTACCTTCCCCGTCAATCTTATCTGAAGGTCCGCTTCTAATTTGCTATCTGAACCAATCGTTTATCACTTTCTCCACAGTCTTTAACTTAAGACTTTTTGTCTTAGTCTCAAATCCCCATATGGACTTAACTCTTCTCATCCATCGAATCCATTCCAACTACATAACCTTGCAAAGCTTTGTGCTCCTCCATATGCAGCTACCCGTGAATCAATTAATACCTTTGGCCACCTGAGCCCCAGAATTCCCTCCAACTACCTCACCACCTTTTCAAGTCTCTCTTCTTTCAGGACCCCAAACTATTTCATGAAACAATATTTAAGTCATAGCTTAAAGTTTAAAAGCATTAAATGAATGCAAAATATGTTGAACTAATTATGCCAAATTAGAACTTCCCTGACTACAATTGTCAAATAAACAGGAACATTATACAATTTTAATAAAGGTGCACATGTGAAATTGATGCTTCTCTTTCCACAGATGCTGCCTGACCTGTTGAGTTTTTCCAACATTTTCTGTTTTAGTTTCAGGTATCTAGTATTTGCAGTTTATTTTGATTTTCACAATTATATAATGATACATTTAATTATTGTTTCTATAAAATGATTTTACCCATTATGCAGGCTTAAATATTTCTAAATTTAGCTATGATATTAGAATTAATATCGCCAATTCAATATCATTACTGGAAAGAATCATGGCTAACATATTGCAAGACAGCTTCATTGCCAAGAGTGATCTAGCTGCCTTCTCTCAAACAGAATAGCTTTCAAAAAAGTGCTTAGGTCCAAACTTTCAGCTTCTTAAACTTAATTCATGAAAAATACATTGATAGATCATCGTCATACCCAAATGTGTGTCAACGTGAAGTTTTGCAAATAATCAATTACACTGTAGTCACTGACTGCACAGTGGAGGGTGGGGGGTGGGGGAAGATTATAAATCAGTTCTCAAGGAACAGGATAACAAGATGCAAAATAAAATTTGCTGTAATAGGCAAAGTAAAATATCCACAAAGCACTCTAAATTTAGCAGATAAAACCTAACAATATTTGTCTTAGTTTCATTTAATCTTGGTATTCATTCGCGGGTCCATTAATATATTTTTATTGTTGGAAATATGCCTTGGACAAACAATGATTCTTTCTTCATACAGGAGAGGTCACTGATATACTGTAATCCCATGTTGTACCTAGATCCTTGAGGAGCTGCGTTTGTTGACTAATACCCTAGCATTCTGCATAGACATGAGTTAGGAACTTCTTGCACTAGTATTACTGATGGATATTACCATTAACAATGGAACCAATAATAATACTAAGAAATGGGTTAGTTCTGATTCATTTAGAAAGAATACTTCTTTCCTTCAATAGGTGTTAAATTGCACTTTATAAAATGAATACTTTGAATTTTCTCTGCACGCGTCTTTGCTTTTCTAACTCTCATCCTCATTTCAGCAGCTCTTCAAAACCAAACTCATTTCCTGAAATATTCATCAAGGAGTTTGATAGGACTCCTATTTAAACATAGGATATCTTGCTGTGTTAAAACATAACCTAATTCTGAGTCAGTTCTATGTTGAATCAAATGATCATGACTGTCGAGATGGCTGTACAGACATGAGATTTGAAAATTGAACTGTTCCATTAAATATTCACTTGAAGACATCAGTTAGAAACCTATATAATTTTAATTCTACTTTGGACTTGATTTTCCTCAACCTGCATTAATGTCATTATGTTTATTTTTGTTTATTTTGTCAAGGAAACTAGGTACAATTTATGTTTATGTTAATATTGTTTGTTATGTTTAGAATGTATTTTGCTGCAAAAAAATAGTTTCAATGGTAAGTATGCCTATGAAAATTAACATGCATTTGAACTTGATTGTCGTAGTATTGAGTAACTTTGATATATTCTGTTCATTACAGTAATCATAAACACAAGAAAGTCTGCAGATGTTGGAAATCCAAAGCAACACACACAAAATGCTGGGGGAACACAGCATAGGCAGCACCTATGGAAATGATTAAACAGTTGATGTTTCAGGCCAAGAATTTTCCTCAAGGCCTGAAGGTTTTTGGACTGAAATGTTGACTTTTTATCATTTCCATAGATACTGCCTGACCTGCAGAGTTGTCCCAGCTTGCTGTGTGTGTCACTATGGTAATTGATATTTTTTGAATGAATTGTTAATACTAAACTAATAAAATGAGCATGAGCAATATTTAGATTACACATAAATATAGCCCAGGCTGGAATATCAAACTAAGTGAATCTTATGCCACAAAATACAATTAGATACAATATTTATTATTATTTAGCATGGTAGCCCTCTCATTCATTCCAATGTTTTTGCATTATAGATTTATAGTATGTTGTTCTATGGTTATGATAATATGGATTGCTTTGGACATTCTTCTGCAAGATATTTAGACTATTAAAATATCATTCATAACTAATCAATTATAAACATAACCATATATAAATAATGATTAGCTAGCCCATTTGAATTTAAAAAGTCTGGCTTACCTGACATTGTCATGTCTTTGGATGTATATTTTATGAAATATCCTTTCTGGAGGTTTGAGGAAATCTTCTTTCATTTCCATAGCTACATTTCTGGGTAATAGGCTCATTAGAAGTCTTTCCTGAGGAAAATTGCAGAACTATAAATATAGAGACAAAATCCATGTATCTGAGTACTTTGTACAGTTGATAGATTATTAACAAATAATTGGAGCAAGTACATATCGACCCTGTTAATATACTAAGTATAGTAAAATTATTAAAATATGAAATTTAATAGCAATGATTTATTAAAGTGGATTATGTATCTATGCAACATACAAGCATAATAAGACAAAATGGATGCGCCTCTTAATATATTTAATATATTAATTCCACGGAGTAATTAAGAAATTGAGCTAGTAACTATGTGGACATTTCATGATGAGTATAAATTTCAGGTGAAATGCTTACAATGCAGCGAACTTCATTCTTTTATATGCCAAACAATATCAGTATGAAGTATTATTCCACATTTAAAGTTGATTGTTCTGTGAAGCACTACTCTACAAAAGCTACTTAACTGGCATTTTGTTGAAAGCAATGAACTCAACACAGGCAGCAAGCAGACTAACTCCAATAAAACATGTGTTTAGAAATTACTTCAGTTATTCAATTTACTATTACACACAGAGTTAACTGTCTTTAGAAATCTGACTCTGAGCAAGCCAATTACAGTGATGTTGATGAACTGGGGGATTAAACAGAAATGCTCGATAATGGTTCTTTATTGACTGAAATTAGCAGAAAACCACTACCCTTATCAAGCATCAGTCAACTGGACTACACAAACTACTCATTATATTGAGAAATCATTAAAGGATATGCTGGTTGATACAAAGTAGATCACAAGTACAACTAATTTTGTTTTCAATTTTTGAGACTCCTATATGAGATAACTGAATTTGAAGAGAAAGCTACATCATTCTTGGGTTTGGAGTTCAACACCTTCTTCAGGTTAGGCATTGTTGTGCCAGATTGTTCCGATTAATCATGTGCATATATTCAGTGATGATGTGGCGCTGCGTTGTCACACCTCAGTGGGAAAAAAACGTATGATTGACTATATTTTAAGCAGCATTTACAGTGAGGACAGTCAAGAGCAGTGGAGCTCCAAAAATCAAAAGCAGATGAAGGGTGTATATTTGAAGGTACTGTACATATTAACATGCACTTCAAAAAGGATCAAACACCAAGTTCCTGTATATGCTCCCTTTCTCTTATTATGCTACTTATTGAGAACTGGAATACTTTTCAAATGATAACTGTATTGATACACTCATGTACATACCTTGAGATTATTTTATGTGCTAACTATAGCAAATATCCAAAATGGCAAACACCACATAATATTGCATTTTATCTAACCAAATAACTTCATATTTGCCAAGGTGTTCTAATAAGTAAATATAACACCTAAAAGACATAAGATTAACTATGGACTTGATTATGGTGCCAAAGTGACTACCTGGGAAAGCTTCACATTTGTCACATTATGGACTGATTCTTCAATATTAATACTTTTCATTAATTATTTCTGATTACACAGATGCTTTGGAAGGGAAAATTGAAAAATAAACCTGCTTTATTGAATTAACCTTATTTCCTGCTTTAGGACTGTAATGACTCTATTTACTTGGAAACAAATTACCTTCTTGAAATGTAACATTATATCATAAAATCAAATGCAGTAGTTTTATAATGCTTGATCTAATGGCATAGAGTCACAGAAACTAATAATTCGAGAGTCAGCTACTTGGTTTATTGTGGCTGTACTAGCACACATCTGAAGAAACATGAAAAGTCCCACTGTTCCATGTGCCTATTTTCTCACCTGCTTTGGAATATTTAATCTAATTCTATTCAATGGAGAAATGGTCCATTTTATGTGTTGGAAATTACAACTCTTTGCATAAAGATTCATTTTAACTATCCTTCTTTAGTAGATATTCTCATTGACAAACCTGCATCTCTTCCTCATTAAGTGTTTTATTCCCATATTTTCATTAACAATTAATAACATTTCATTCCGTTCAACAGTTCATAAGTATCAATTACAACTCTCATGACATTAAAAAGCCCATATTGCATCTCTTCTTAGCTCAGAATAAAACTCAATTGTTGGCTGAGAAAACACGATGAGACCCAGCCATGTAACTTCAAATACATAATAAAACAGAATGTGCTGACAACATTTAGATATTAGATGCCAAGAGGAAATCAGATAAATTAATACTTGCTTTGCAGCTTTTATCGAATATGTTTACACCTGTGAAAATTATTATACTTCCTTATAAACAGTGGCATATAGACCACAAAATTCATTGCTTAACTGGCATGTTCTGTACATTGGCGCTTGGTGTATAGTTTATTGAGAGCTCGCACAGTTTTTTCCATTTTATTGTATATCTTTTAATAGTTTTTCTTTAGTGAACATGAAAAACTGTGCAGATATTTGGGTATGTTATTATTATTTGTCAAAAAGTATACTTGGCTTGATATTCAAAGCATCCGTGGAAGGGTGATATGTCTATGCATCTGGAAAATTGGACGGTATGTGTGTTATATTTTATATAACAAGAGGCTTAGATTAATCTTAATCACGACAATTAAAACAATTGATTTAGTCAGTGGTAGAGTAATGAATTTTAATGAAGGGAACCTATCACTTCCGAAGTCCAACATTATTAATTCAATCAATCTGGAGCAACTTTAGAGACGTCATGGATTCTTTTTCAATTTTACGCGATTTAATGGCTTTCATTTTTATCTAATACGTTTGATTATTTAATCTAATTTTATAGTTCTACTATACAGAGACGTTCAATATTAAGCGGATATATTTTCGTTAAATATATTGAAACCATCCAATTTTCTTCATTTTGTTATTCATTTTATTACGGAACATCTAATTCTCCGTTTTCCCACTGTGCGATCTTTGGCATTTGTTTCCTATGCACCTGGAGCCAAACTTACTGACCTGTTTTTCATTTTCATCCTCCAGGCGGAGGCGCTCCTCGATGCAGTTCCTCGCCTGAAGAAAGGCTTTCCTCTGGGCTCTCTCTGTCAGGATCCTCACAAACACCCCAGACATATTCACGCTGGCAAACAGAACAGCATTGGCCACAAGCTACAAGAGGGGACACAAAACACCCCGTTCAATCCAGTCTCTCGATTCTAGTTACCACTACACGAGACACACAAGTCAAGAAACAGTATTTATTTTTACAATGGGCTGTTGCACTATTGGGTACAACAGGTGTTTTTTCTCTCTCTGTGATTTATACACGCCCGCCCAACATTGTTACTGATCAGTAGGCGCGAAGGATAACATGGACTAATGTCAATTTTATACAACTTACTTCGCCCTCCGTTTACGTGAACACACACACACACACACTGTTTAAGCCATGTTCTCTATTTTCTGGCGAGACCGATTCAATTACATCGCCGGATTCACCTTATCCTAAACCGCCGCTGGAGTCCAAGTATCTCTGACCTTTAGACCAAACTAGAGTCGCAAGCCTTCCTATCTGCACTCCCTCATCCCTGACATTATTTGCAGGGTTCATCCTAAGATAAAATGCTAGCAAATATTTTGCAAGTTGATTTTAAGGTCACGGTAAATCATCAATAAGCAATAGATGTGGCCAAACGCTGCCCGGATCACGTGCATTTACAAGACTGATGATGGAATGGTTGTCTTAATCAGTGTAATGCCCTTGGTTAACAAAATCCCAACAGCTCGGCCATTCAGTACTACCATAATACCACCAGAATTTTGGAGACAAAAGCTAACACTTAGCCTTTAAACTACATTTTACGATTTAATCTTCTGTCTGCGGAAGTGGTCCTAAAAGGGCTGTGGGGTTAATAGATGCTAAACTCTTTGGCCTCTGGTGTGAAGAGTTGGTGCCAGTCCGCACGGACATAAGTATCAACCAATTGCTTCCCGTCTGTGGACAAAGCCTTTGCCATGCATAATGTGATGGGGTGAATGTGGCAAACGACGGGATGGAATAAATTTGTCGCCTCTATTCAGAATTAGGAAATTTAATCAGAAATAACAGGTATGAAGGTTAAAGTTAATCCGTCTCTCCACGGAGTTTGCAATCTTAAACGCTACTTTCAACAGAACATTTCTCCCCTCTCGCACTCCATCTCCCTCTCCCACTCGGAGTCTATCTCTGTCTCACTGAAACGGCAGAGCTGGAGCAGTTGCCAATATCCTTACAACAGCTTTCAGAACTGGGGAGATCGTTCAACATCCCTCCCCTTCCTAAACAAAAGTTGGCACTGTCTTTTGGAGTTGATCTAAGGACGCGAGGACTTTGTTCCGAAGTCCCATCTCAAAGCAGTAAATGGAGATCGCTTCTGGAGAGGGGACTTACCGTGCGCCAGAGCCTCTGCCTCCTGGAGGTGACCGAGGTGGCAGTGACGATGATATGGGAGACGGCCACCATCAGGCCGAAGATGATAGCCAGCAAGGTCCGTACCGGCACCAGCGAGTAGGCGACGAAAGTGACCAGCATGAGCTGCCACATGCCGTGCTCGGGAGAGGTCGGCGGCTCCAAGCCGTAGGATCCCAGCGAAAAGGGGCAGCACAGGAAGGAGAAAGTGAAGGCGAAGAGCAGCGTGAGTTTGACGATCTGCTGTAGCTGGGTGACCTGTAGGTACTTTACGTTGGTCACGATGAAGAGCGACATGAAGATGATGCAGTGAACCGGGTGCGAGCCCTTCGAGATGGTCAGACTGGGGCCGGACATTAACTCCACGATGGCTAGCGTGGCCGTCATGATGATGAGTACGGCCAACGCCTTGAGGGTGGCAGTCTGTTCCAGTTTGAGGTTATAATTCTGAAAGAGAGACTCCAGCTCCTTGCAGTCGAACTCGTCCTCGCAGCCTCCCGTGTCCAGAGGCAACCCCGGGACGCACGGACACTTCTTCCGTCTTGTTTTGACTTTGCGGAGCGGTGCATCCTCCATGGCATTGCCATCCAAGTTGAAGAATGGAACCAAAAGAAGGAAAAGAAAACGAGAACACAACGCTTGCTTCCCCCGCCGCTTGGCACCAGCCCTGCGGATCTTCCCGGCTCCTCGGGCCGTTCAGAATGGCTTCGGCATTTTGTTTTGCACCCACGTCCCCCCACCCAGCCCCCTCCTGGTAACAGCAGAGGAGGCGAAGGCTCCGAGAGAGAGAGAGGGGACGGAGAGCAGAGAGCAGATGAGACAGGTCAAAGAAACAAACAAGTTGGCACTTTCAGCAGCAATCGGCAGAGGCTGTGGAAACTGTTGAAGTGGCTCCTCTCTTCCCCCTGCTAACACAACATAGAAAGAAAGAGATGAGAGCAGAGAATGATCCCATCCTCACCCAGAGCCCTGTCACCCAGGACAGATTAATGACGCCTGCGCACTGCCCTCACACCCCCTCCCTCCGCGACAACTCACGTCTTGGCTCTAAAGTAGCTGAGGATCGGCGAACCCCGCGCCTTCCTCTCGTAACAGCAACAATCTGATGTGCAACAGATCCGAAACATCCGCCAGCGTCCAGAATGGACCGCCGCAAATGAAAGAGCCGGGAAAAAGTGTAAAAAAAACACACGGAATAAAACCAAACCCGGGTTTGAAAGGGAACTAAAAATACACCGCTCCGAACGTGCATCGCTTCAAATTCAAATTTCAACTCTCGCTTCCCTGCGGTGTGAAGCCTCAGCAGTAAATTCTATTTAAATATAGCAAACCTCCGTCCGCTGCTCTTTCAACTACGTGATGTGTGTTTCAAACAAATCCTAAATACATCTAATCTGGCAGAGGATGGTGCGCCGTTCCCTTTTGTAGGTCATATCCATAGATGCAGCCGTGTTGAATTCTATCTTTAACTCAAAGCCGCAGGATGGAGCTGTCTTCTCAACACTTGCTTCACTGCCACAAGCCAGCCAAGTGTTTGGGATGTTGTCTGTGTCCATTTCTTCCCCTCCGTGTGTGGTGTGTGTATGTGTGTGCCACTCAGTAAATATTTGCATTCCATCTCAAAACCTAGTTCTCGGGAAACAGATCTTTTTCGCATCAGTCGCTTTTAATTGCTACTGGCCGTGTGACCAAAGGCAACTAAAAATAACCGTTTTGTTTTCTTAGCAAAGCAGCCCCGCTTATCCTCCGAGTTAAAAACAAACCACTACCTCGTCTTATTACTAATTTCACAGAGAACATTCGAAAGAAAACTATTGAATTATATTACATTTCATGAATGAAATGACAACAGTGAAGGCGCGACCTGATTCAGATAGCTCGCCGTATGGCGTTACACCATTTAGAACACGCTCGTACTGCAGGCAAAAGGTAATTAAGTAAACCGATTAAGCACAATCGGCATCTGGACTCGGGGCAGTCTGGTATCCTGCCGGAAAAAAAGGTTACGGTTTACAGGTAAAAGTGGAGAGAAGGCAGCACTATGATTAGCAGAGAGCAGAGGAAACCTGTTTGGGTCCCCTAATCTCATCCCATGCGATGCCTAATCTGGGTTTGAGAGACAAATCCGGTCATGCGAAGAGACTGTCGGTCACTTGCTCAGTACGCAACACTATCAGATGGCGTATGCCAAATTAGTTCGGACGTTTTGTTGACTCACGAGAGATGTTTACAATGACAGTGGCGCACCGCTGGATAATATTAACATTTGAGCCTAATTAATTTCCGGAGTACGAAGTCGTTATTTTAGACAGCTAAAATACAAAGTATGACACCACCTTGCAAGTTAGCCTAGTTCAATTTAATACTTAGCATCCTAACACAGAGAACTCCGCCACTATTACTACAATGAACGACATGATTAAGAGTACCGCTGCCAGTGAACTCCCTGCCAAAAATGCACTTCCGCTGAGAAAGGCGTGCACTGGTGGAGCCTGTTCGGATCCCCAGAACATTGCAAAAAGCTGCACGGCCAGTGAATCACGTTTGAAGTGTCGACACTGTTGCAGTGAAAGTGGCAGGCAATTTGAGCACAGCACTTCCCCGCGAACAGTGAGGTGACGACGACTATTTTAGATTTGTACGGGGAAAGATATTGAATTGGATTCGTGTCTTCGGAAATGACTTTAAGTCGTTTTCAAGCAAGTTGCACCAAATGAACCACAACTATCTGACAGCGTTGCAATTTCCATAAAGCAGAGCAGTCTGGAAAGGGAAACTGATGCAGAAAACTTGAGCTATGTGGAGATGAATCTTGAGTGAGTCAAGAACAAGAGCTAATCTAAACCACTGTTTTATGAGCAGCACACTGCTTCTTGAATACTGACACTGAATTATTAATCATCTCATTTTCTCCTGTATTCCATGGCATCTCAGTCATGTAGGTTAAGTATGATTATAATGTGATGAAGGTTTTTGCATCTACCTCCCTTTCAAGGCAGCAGAGTTCAAATTTACCAAACTCCTGTTGGAAACGTTCTTTACTCAATTCCTGACAAATCTTTCTATCAATTACTTTTATGTTGTGAACCCTGTTATCATTTCATCATTTTGCTAAAGGAAGTATGTGCTAAATAATTACTCTGCCAAGGCCTCCTCATAATTTCAATCACCTCAATTAAAGCACCTCTCATCTGTTTGACATGAGCTTGTTCAATTTTTTCTGTTAGTTAGATTTTCTCAGTTCTGGCAATATTCTCAGTGGTGCAGGATACCTTAATGCACATGTGATAATGCAGCTGTACTGGGATGGCAGGCTACAATATCTGAGGTTTGTTTTGGAGGGAAAACCAAAGAAACAGGGATTATCATAGAGAGGGACTGTCAGATCAGCACACAATGGGATCATGTCCCTTCTTGTCTCAGTAACGCAGTTTTCAGGCCAGTGCTGAGCTAGAGGCTAAGCAGCTAGTTGCGGTGTAGGCCTGATGTTTGTGAAAATGGTGCTTTCACTTAAGAAGAAAGCTCAAGGGGGGAATGTGACTGAGAGAAAGGGGAAAGGGTTAGAGGGGAGATGTGAGAGCTTGGAGTGCAGGAATGGGAATGAAGTGGAAGATGGTAGGGCTAGGAGAAGGGAAGACCTGGGGACTGAAGTGAGGGAAATTTAGAGTGTAGTCAAGAACATGTGTATTTATGACTCCTCATGAGTGTGGATAGTGTGTATCTGCTTGTAGGTTGAATACGTGTAGAGGTGTCAACATGTGTTTTTAAGATCTTGCTCCATCAAGACTGAATGTCACCTGCTTGTGCAATGACAACTCGGGACACAAGGGATTACCTGGGGGATGAAATGGTTCAGTATTACAGAAGTCAATAAGTACTCATACAGAAGCAAAAATGACCCAAATGATCTGTAGGCATGACTCCCTTAAACAGAGTTCCATAAACCAGGAGAAAATTGTTTCGAAGTTGATAAAGTAGATATATGATTAGCTAAGAACTACACACACAAAATGCTGGTGGAACACAGCAGGCCACGCAGCATCTATAGGGAGAAGCACTGTCGACGTTTCGGGCCGAGACCCTTCGTCGGGACTAACCAAAAGGAAAGATAATAAGAGATTTGAAAGTAGTGGGGGGAGGGGGAAATGCAAAATGATAGGAGAAGACCGGAGGGGGTGGGATGAAGCTAAGAGCTGGAAAGGTGATTGGCAAAAGTGATACAGAGCTAGGGAAGGGAAAGGATCATGGGACAGGAGGCCTCAGGAGAAAGAAACGAGAGGGGGGGAGCACCAGAGGGAGATGGAGAACAGGCAAACAACTAAATATGTCAGGGATGGGGTAAGAAGGGGAGAAGGGGCATTAACGGAAGTTAGAGAAGTCAATGTTCATGCCATCAGGTTGGAGGCTACCCAGCTGATTGGTTGGCATATTATGTCATGGGCTGCTGATTTGAATCCAGGATGATGGAAGAAGAATATCTAAGTAATTGAAGAGAGTAGGACTGTCTTAGCAAGGTTTATATGCAGCATTAAAGAATAACAAATTGATGCCAGTAAGCATTGAATTGGCAATGTTAGAAAAGCCATGAAGGTGGTTGTGTGGGAAGTGAAAAGATATCGCATCACTGTGGAGTAGGAGGTGTTTCTCCAAATACATGATGAAGTAGTGAAAGCATGACTGTACACCTGACCAAAGAAAGTTCAATGTTGAAGCTAGAAGGCAACATACATGCCTTTACTATTTTGCATTTTACTCAAGTGAGTTGATGTGGGGCAATGTTGTAGAAAGCTAATATTCTCATGAAATATTTATCTTTTTCCTGTGGTGGTTTATGCACATCAGTGCATTTAGAAAGAGCAACTGTGAGAATAGAAATCAAATTATTTCTTCAGATAAATTACCAAAGATAATCAGGGTTTTCAGTTAGTCGGGCAGTATCTGTGAAGAATGTAACAGGTTTAGTGTTTAGGGTCAATAGCCTTTCATCATGTGTGGTGTCAGCAGCAGCAACAATCACTCTTGAAAATAAGATTCCAGCCTGAAGAAATGTCACTGATGGATTACATAGATGCTAAACAGCAAAGGAATACAATCAACAGAGTTAAGTGTTTCCCCAGTTAGTAGATCAGAGCCAAGCTTTTACAGGACTGTCAGATTCTTTTGCGATGGGTAATCATGATTAAACAGCTGATAGGAGGCAGGGCTTCAAGCATATTCCCATTCTCAGTGATGGTGGAGCCCAGGTTTCAAATACATAGACAAAACTGAATTATTTGCAATCTGCAAGGATAACGTCACTTTAACACTGGACTGATTCCTTAAACTATGGACTCATTTTCAAGGACTCTACAACTTAAGTTGTCAACATTATTTGTTTATTGTATTTCCACAGCTTATCTTCTTTTGCACATTGGTTGCTTGCACGTCTTTGTGTGTGGTTTTTCATTGCTTCTATTGTATTTCTTTGTTCTACTGCAAATGCCTGCAAGAAAATGAATATCAGGGTAGTAAATAGTGACACATAATATATGTACTTGGATAATAAATTTACTTCGAACAGTTGAATTTTGAATTTTGCATACTATCAATGAAGGACCCGGGACTTTGGGTGCAGCAAGAACAAGGGGAAAATAGGAAAAGTTAATGCAGATGTCTTATGGATAATCTACATTACAGTAGAGAATGTGCAGGAAAACTTAAGATTTATGAAGGCAGACAAATTTCCTGAGCGTGGCTAGGTAAATCCAAGAACATTGTGTAAGCTAGAGAAGGAATTGTGCAAGATAACTGAGATGTTTGCATCCTTGTTAGCCTTGGGTGAAGTGTGGGATGACTGGAGGATGAATGATTCTATCAGGAAAAGTTAAAGAACAGCAGGACAAAATCAATTCAATGATTGGGTCCTGCCTTGCACTATAGATTACGTTTGCACTAAAGAATTCCTCAGGTCAGTGTCCAAACATCTTCAACTGCTTCATCAGTGCTGTGCCTTTTCTCTTAAGGTCAGAAGCAAGGGTGTTCACTGATTAATGAAAGGCTGACACAATGGGCAAATCATTGACAAACAAGGTTAATCTGGGAAAAATGACATGAGGAATGAGGACAGTCTCTATCTCATATCGGATACTGTTCTAAAAGAGGTTCAGGAGCAGAAGGACCTCGAGGTATTTAAGAGGCATTCAGACAAGCACATATACAGGCCGGAAGGAAATGTGCAGGGAGATAGGATTGTTTAAATTGGCACCATGGTCTGCATAGACATAGCGGTCTGAGGGACCTGCTCCTGTGTTGGACCGTTCCATGTTCTAGGTACTATGTTTTATTTATTATTTTCCGTGCTCTGTGATCTATGTATGGGTGCACAAAGAAGAAAGGCAAATTGAGAAAGTAGTGAATAAAACATTCATAATTACAGGCTTTTCCCATAGAGGGACAGGGCATAAAATCCTAGAAGTCATGCTGAGCTTCCACAAACCAGTAATCTAGAATTATCTGAAGTATCTTATTCTATTCTATGTGCTTCATTATAGGAATGATGTGGAGGCAATGAAGAGGTTCCAGAAGAGATTCACAGGAATAGCTCCTGGGATGACGAACCAGTTATGTGGTAGATTGGAGAGGGAAGAAATGTTTTTTTTGGAGAGGAGAAGGATGAAAGAAGATTTGATGGAAGTACCTAATGTGTTGAGGCATATAGACAGAGTGGCAGTGGCAGGCTGATCCCACTCCAGGAGTCAAGAAATCAAGGTCAAAGGTAAAGAAGTGGAAGAGAAATAAGAGTAACAGGAAGAAATTCTTTGTACAGCAAGTGGTTGGAATCTGGAACAAAATTCCCTTAAGTGCTGGGGTAGGATTTGTTATATTTGTTATGTCCTTCAGGGGAAATGAGAAAGGAGAAATATGATGACAAAAAAATTGTAAGGATATGCAGAAGGGTCCAGAGGGTGGAATGAGTGAATTGCTGCTCTCCTAGAGTTTGAGCATGGACATTATGGTCCTTCACTGTTGTGAGTGATGCTGTGAAAATACAGTCTATTAGGTAGATGTTGTAGTAGGATTAGTGCTGTGAATGAAGGGTAGGTAGCAACCTATACCGTTCTTGATGGAATTTGAAGATGATTCTTCAGAAGAGGAATATGAAGCTTTGGCTTAAGAAGAAGCTAATCAGATCAACATGCCACCTCCCTGGAAGGAGGTAAACTGCAAATGAAATCAGTAAATTATCAGATCATTTCCAACCAATGGATGTGGTGAAAGCACCTAACCTAACACGGTTAGCAAGCAATATTAACGAAAACATACCTGTTGTGATGCGAGATGAATATTAAAAGCTTTTCACTAGAGTAACAGATTTGCAGTGCTCTCTGTTTGGGAGTCTGCTGGGAAGAGCCTGGCAAGTGTCTATTTCACTGCTGGTTAGCAAGTGAACAAATAATGCATTATGAAAGCAGTGAGAAAGTGTCAATTACGAAGCACCCAGGGAGTCTGCCATGTTTTTGAGAAGCAAACCTGTAAAGCAAAGTAATATGCTGACAAAAATTAAACCAGCACTATCTCTTTCAGAACGAATGGGCAGTCCAGTGTGAATAGCTGAGTCCAAAATATCATTTAGCAGTTTGAGAGCAAAAGGATTTTGCATGAATGTTAACAACAAGTAATAACAGAGGTTTATTTTAATCTGTTTGGACTTCTGCAGAAAACTGGTTGATTGGAGGGTCAGGACAACATCTGCATTTATAAAAATCCATAGATAAGGTGAAAGGCAACGGTTTGTATGAGCTGTTTAAGAAAGTAATTCAGATTTAACCTACCACATGAAAAGGCAATATTGCAAAGTACTGGGCATCACTAATGAGGGCAGCATATAGTGCCCATCCCTGCATGCCCATGAGAAGTGGTGGTCAGCTGCAGTTTAGAAAAATAGCTCCTCAAACTACTCCCTAACTACTGGACAGTGAGTTCCACAATTTGAACATTGCAATGATGGATTCCCAATGATATTTAAAAGCTTGGGTTTTGTGCAACTGGGAGGGTAAGCTAAGGTGCTGGATAGTCTTCTTCTTGGTAGAATTTGAGTTGTTGGGAAGCAGATGTATTGACGTTTATTTTTTTAGTTGCCTAGGCCTGACAACTAAGAACAATTCCCAGGTTATGTCCATTCAGGATTTGAAAATTTGCCCTAACAGAATTCACAAATCATTATCCAAAAATAGGAGATACGGAATAAAATTCAATCTTATGTTAGAAGAACTACATCAATCAATACAAGATTTGTAATTTGTTTTTCACCTAGCATTAGTTGAAACTTATACAGGTGACATGGCTTTCAAAATCAGAATCTGGTTTAATATCACTGGCATATGTTGTGAAATTCGTTGCTATGCAGCAGCAGTACATTGCAATACATGATCATAAAAATTGTAAATTACAGTATATATATAAAATACAGTATATATTATATAATAGAAAAGGGAAAAAATGTAGTGACCATAAGATATAGGATCAGAATTAGGTCATTTGGTCCATTGAGTCTGCTCTGATCCAATTTTACTCTCAGCCCCAATCTTCTGCCTTCTCCCTTTATCCCTTCGTAGCCTGACCAATCAAGAATCTATCAAACTCTATTCTAAAAGGACGCCACTCTATTCCGAGTCTGTGTCCTCTGGTCTTAGACTCTCCCACCATAGGAAACATCCTTAGGAAAAAGTAGTGACATAGAATTTATGGGCTGAACATCCATTCATAAATCTGATGGCAGAGGGGAAGAAAATGTTCCAGAATCATTGAGTGTGTGCCTTCAGGCTCCTGTACCTCCTCCCTGATGGTAGCAATGGGAAGAGTGCATGTCCTGGATGGATGCTGCCTTTTTGAGACATCACTCCTTGAAGATGTCCTGGATATTGGGAATGCTCATGCCCATGATGGAGCTGACTGAAGTTGACAACTTTCTGTAGCTTATTTCAATCCTGAGCAGTGCAACACCAACCCCTCAATAGCAAATGGTGATGCAGCCAGTTAGAATGCTTTTAATGGTACATCTGAAGAAAGTTCCAAGTTTCTTTGGCAACATATCAAATCTCCTCAAACTCCTAATAAAATATAGCCACTGTGTAACCACATTAATATGTTGGGCCCGGATAGTTCCTCATAGATGTTGACACCCAGGATCCCTTTCCACTTCTCATCCCTCGATGAGGACTGGTCTGTGAAGACCTCTCTTACTCTTTCTTTTCTCTGACTGACATTGCGTGCAAGGTTTTTGCTGCCACACCACTCAACCAGCAGATCTATATGTCAGGAACGGGGGCCGGATGGACCCAAACGCAGGACGCAGACACTGAAGTACTAGGGGTGGACAGGATGGGGATGAAAAGTCATTTAAGGGGTAATGCAGACGGGGCTGGATCCAAGAGTTCAGACGAGGCAGGCTGGCAGGAGGATCCCAGAGTTCAGATGAGGCAGGGCAGGAGGATCCCAGAGTTCAGACGAGGCTGGCAGGAGGATCCCAGAGTTCAGACGAGGCAGGCTGGCAGGAGGATCCCAGAGTTCAGATGAGGCAGGGCAGGAGGATCCCAGAGTTCAGACGAGGCTGGCAGGAGGATCCCAGAGTTCAGACGAGGCTGGCAGGAGGATCCCAGAGTTCAGACGAGGCTGGCAGGAGGATCCCAGAGTTCAGACAAGGCTGGCAGGAGGATCCCAGAGTTCAGACGAGGCAGGCTGGCAGGAGGATCCCAGAGTTCAGACGAGGCCGGCAGGAGGATCCCAGGGTTCAGACGAGGCCGGCAGGAGGATCCCAGAGTTCAGACGAGGCTGGCAGGAGGATCCCAGAGTTCAGACGAGGCCGGCAGGAGGATCCCAGAGTTCAGACGAGGCCGGCAGGAGAATCCCAGAGTTCAGACGAGGCCGGCAGGAGGATCCCAGAGTTCAGACGAGGCCGGCAGGAGAATCCCAGAGTTCAGACGAGGCCGGCAGGAGGATCCCAGAGTTCAGACGAGGCAGGCCGGCAGGAGGATCCCAGAGTTCAGACGAGGCCGGCAGGAGGATCCCAGAGTTCAGACGAGGCCGGCAGGAGGATCCCAGAGTTCAGACGAGGCCGGCAGGAGAATCCCAGAGTTCAGACGAGGCCGGCAGGAGAATCCCAGAGTTCAGATGAGGCCGGCAGGAGGATCCCAGAGTTCAGACGAGGCTGGCAGGAGGATCCCAGAGTTCAGACGAGGCAGGCTGGCAGGAGGATCACAGAGTTCAGACGAGGCAGGCTGGCAGGAGGATCCCAGAGTTCAGACGAGGCAGGGCAGGAGGATCCCAGAGTTCAGACGAGGCAGGCTGGCAGGAGGATCCCAGAGTTCAGACGAGGCTGGCAGGAGGATCCCAGGGTTCAGACGAGGCCGGCAGGAGGATCCCAGAGTTCAGATGAGGCCGGCAGGAGAATCCCAGAGTTCAGACGAGGCCGGCAGGAGAATCCCAGAGTTCAGACGAGGCAGGCAGGCAGGATCCCAGAGTTCAGACGAGGCCGGCAGGAGAATCCCAGAGTTCAGACGAGGCCGGCAGGAGAATCCCAGAGTTCAGACGAGGCCGGCAGGAGGATCCCAGAGTTCAGACGAGGCCGGCAGGAGGATCCCAGAGTTCAGATGAGGCCGGCAGGAGGATCCCAGAGTTCAGACGAGGCAGACAGGAGGATCCCAGAGTTCAGACGAGGCAGACAGGAGGATCCCAGGGTTCAGACGAGGCAGGGCAGGAGGATCCCAGAGTTCAGACGAGGCAGGCTGGCAGGAGGATCCCAGGGTTCAGACGAGGCAGACAGGAGGATCCCAGAGTTCAGACGAGGCCGGCAGGAGGATCCCAGAGTTCAGACGAGGCAGGCAGGAGGATCCCAGAGTTCAGACGAGGCCGGCAGGAGGATCCCAGAGTTCAGACGAGGCAGGCAGGAGGATCCCAGAGTTCAGACGAGGCCGGCAGGAGGATCCCAGAGTTCAGACGAGGCAGGCAGGCAGACAGATTCCTCATGGCGGGCCATATGGATCCCGGGCAGGGTCACCTCCCAGGCGGAAAAAATGGAGGCCTGGGCCAGTCACGGAAGCCTGGGCAGATGCAGGGCACAACCCTTAGGGAGCAATAGATGGAAGGGGCAGAACCCCCAACGGGCAGCGGCAGTCCAGCCTGCCCGACGGAGGCAAGGGGTAGGAAGCTGGGTCCAGGGTAAGCAGCAAAACTACAGTGATCCACCAGGTACATTGGTAAATTGGGAAAGGCAACCGACTGCGTGGCAGCGCAAACAAGGAGAATAAG
The DNA here is from genome assembly GCF_030144855.1 of Hypanus sabinus. Lineage (NCBI taxonomy): Eukaryota > Metazoa > Chordata > Chondrichthyes > Myliobatiformes > Dasyatidae > Hypanus > Hypanus sabinus. The sequence continues at coordinate 74,794,931 of NC_082711.1, read as the reverse complement.
ACGGAACAGCGGGACCAGTGCACAGGAGAGAAGCAGGGGAACATGACCAACCGGATAGAGCATATACAGAACAGGCCAGCAACCAGGGCAGAGCAGGATTCCGAGCAGGGCAGCAACCAGGGTAGGACAGGATACAGAACAAAACGACCACCCGCCGGCCCCTTATAAACACCTGCAGCCGAATTGGCCACAGGTGTGCCTCCTTGAGCCAGGATGATCTTAACAGGCTCAAAGGGGCCTGGAGGGACAGCTGTAAGACCCAGAGTCCAGAGCACCCGGACCGGATCGAGACCCGGAACGCAGATTACGGACCGGACCCTGACACTATATCACTCGTATATGTTTCTCATCACCAGCTGAAATTCTGCTAAAGATAGTTGTGTCACCAGCAAACTTATAGATGGCATTTGAGCTGTACCTAGCCACATAATCGTGGATGTAGACAGGTTAGAGCAGTGGACTAAATACATATCCTTGATGTGCGCCAGTGTCGATTATCAACAAGGTGTTGATTCTCTTTCCAACCTACACAAACTGAGAAAGTGAAGGATCCAGTTGCAGAGGGAGGAAGAGACCCAGGTTTTGGAGGTTCAGAACTGTACGAATTATTGTGTTAAACGCTAAGATGTAGTCAATAAACAACAGCCTGACATAAGTATTAATATTGTCTAGGTGATCCAAGGCTGTATGAAGAATCAATGAAATTGCCTCCACTGTAGACCTATGTGGTGATAGGCAAACTGCAGTGGGTCTAGGTCCTTGCACAGGCAAGAGGTACACCAATGGGCCTGTTGCCATGCAAGGATTCACCCTCTTCAAAGACATTCTGATGTCAGCCTCTCAGACAGAGATCCCATTGTCACCAGATGCTGCAGGGATTCTCATAGCTGTAGTTTTATTCTTCCTTTCAAAGTGAGTGTAAAATAAATTGAGGTCATCTGGGAGTGAAGCATTACTGCCATTCATGATGTTAGTTTCACTTTGTAGGTAGTAATGGACTGCAAACCCTGGCAGAGTTGATGTGCATCCAATTCTACCTGTAATCTCAATCAGAGTCATTGTTTTGCTCTTGAGGTAGTCCTCCATAAACTGTACCGGGCCTTTTTGAATATTCCTGGATCACCAGACTAGAGTGCCACAGATCTAGCCCTCAACAGACTACAGGCCCTCAGCTTTGTCTCACAAGCAATTACAATGCAGTCTTCTTTCTAGGTACACAAAGATCCATCCATTCTTGAAATATGAGGGTCATCTGCACCAGTCTGGTAATTATTTTTCATTTTTCAATCTTTTTTATTGATTTCCAAATAAAGAATATACAAATCGGAAGAGGAGTTTTACAAGTAGATAATATAAAAGACATATAAACAGCAACAATAAAACAAAAAGTATATAATATCAAAATCAAATAAGTAAAATATTATGCTGTTATACATACAATGGTCAAAAAAAAAACTACAACTCCTCGGAACACTCATAAAAAAAAGGATTGGAAATTTTTATTTGCAAGGAAAGAAAAACCCACTAACTAAACTGAAACAAAAAACAAAAAAAAAGAAAGAGAAAAAAAGGAAAGAAAAAGAAAAAGAAAGATTGGGCAGTCCAATTGAGGATATAATTAGAAAAAACAGAGAGAGAGAGAGAGAGAGAGAGAGAGAGAGAGAGAGAGAGAGAGAGAGAAACACATCCTTCCAGTCATCTCCGAACCTTCATGGACAAGGATTTTCCCCAAAGAGAATAAAGAAAAATAAATAAATAAACATAAATTAAATCGTGAAAATATTGAATAAAAGGTCGTTAGATTTGTTCAAAATTAAAGGATGTATCAAATGTCCGGCTTCTAATTTTCTCCAAGCTTAGACATGAAATGATGGAGGAGAGCCAATAGAAGACAGTAGGTGGGTTAGGTTCTTTCCAGTGTAGCAAAATAGCTCTTCTAGCCAGTAAAGTTGAAAAAGCTATCACATGTTGGGTGGAGACAGACACTTTGCTTGCTTCCTCTGGGAAAATCCCAAAAATTGCTGTAAGTGGATTAGGTTGAACATCTATATCTATAACTTTAGATAATATTCCAAACACATCCCTCCAAAAATTATTTAAACTTACACATGACCAAAACATGTGAGTTAGAGTAGCCACTTCTGCATTACATCTGTCACAAATAGGGCTTATATTCAGAAAAATATGCGCCAATTTATCTTTGGACGTATGGGCCCTATGTACTATCTTGAACTGAATTAAGATATGGCGTGCGTAGAATGATGAATTATTGACTAAAAAATAAATTTCACTCCATTGATTATCTGAGAGTGAATGTTGAAGTTCTACTTCCCAGGAGTGTTGAACCCTATCATTAGGCAATGTGCGAGCATTCATTAACTGTTTATAAATGATAACTATTAATCGTTTTTGAAAAGGTTTAAACTGAAAAATAACATAAGCCAAATTTGAAGAGCAGGCCAAGGGGTAATTCGGTAAAAAATCACGTAAGAAATTCCTAACCTATAAATACCTGAAAAAAATGTGTATTAGAGATATCATATTTATCCATTAACTGTGAAAAAGACATTAAACAGTCTTGCAAAAACAAATCTAAGAAAGTTTTTATTCCCTTAATTTTCCATGTTAAAAAAGCCTTATCTAAAGTTGATGGTTTAAAAAAGAAATTAGAATAAATATTACTAGAAAGTAAAAAATCATTTAATTCAAAAAATCTATGAAATTGAAATCAAATTTTTAAAGTATGTTTAACAATAAGGTTAAGAGTTTGTCTACCTATTCTGGAGAGCGAAAACGGAAGAGGAGCTCCTAATAAAGAAGCTAACGGAAAACCCATTACTGAATTTTCCTCCAACTGTAACCATGAAGGGCGATCTTGGTCATCTATATCATAAATCCAAAAAAGTAATATAACGAATATTAATTGCCCAATAATAAAATCTAAAGTTTGGTAAAGCCAGTCCTCCGGTCTGGTAATTAAATGGCTACACTAAACCATGTGGATCGTTCATGATTTATATGGGTTTATTAGTATTTTAAAGGAAAAACAGTTTCAAAGAAGTATAAGGGTATCTTTAAGAACTAAGCATGCAATATGGTATGATTTTTGACACTGCTGTTATTTGAAAATTGATTGACTTCAATAAAGGATGTGTTGCTGGACAATTTGCCTGTGTTATTTGTCATGGTAAACAGCAAGCCTAGATCCTTACAAGAGCTCTAAGTCTAGAAGTAGAGAAATAATGTCATTGGAAACTATCAGAATACCAAAATATTCTCAAGTTTAACTTAAAAACATAGACACACAGAAAACACAGAGCATAATACAGGCCCTTCAGCCCACAAAGCTGTGCTGAACATGTCCCTACCTTAGGACTATCTGGACTTTACGCATAGCCCTTTATTTTTCTAAGCTCCCTGTAGCCATCCAGGAGCCTCCTAAAAGACCCTATCATCCCCACATCCACTACCACCACCGACAGCCCATTCCATGCACTCACCAATCTCTGCGTAAAAAACTTCCAAGTTTTGCTTCCAAGTTCCGCTGACATCAATTAAACATTTCCATAACTTGTCTGTTCCTATCCCTCTCCAATGCAATGCTAAAAGAGATAGAATTGTGATCACTATCTCCACTGTGAGACCTGATACATGACCAGGATCATTTCTTGTAGGCTTATCTACATATTTTTTCAAGAAACCGTCCTGAACGGATCTAACAAACTCTTCTATCTAAATGGCTCTAGGGAGATGCAAATCAATATTTGAGAAATTAAAATCTCCCACCACAACAACCCTGTTATTATTACTCCTTTCCAGAATCTCCCTATCAGCTCCTTAATGTCCCTGTTACTATTGGGTGGTCTATAAAAAACACTCAGTAGAGTTATTGACCCATTCCTGTTCCTAACTTCCACCCACAGAGACTCCATAGACAACCCCTCCATGCTTCCTCCTTTTCTGCAGCCGCGCCACTATCTCTGATCAACAGTGCCATGTCCCCACCTCTTTTGCCTCCCTCCTTATCCTTTCTGAAACATCTAAAGCCTGGCACTTGAAGTAGCCATTCCTGCCCCTGCACCATACAAGTCTGTAATGGCCACAATATCATAGCTCCAAGTGCTGATCTCTAAACTCATCTGCTTTATTCAAGATACTCCTCTCATTAAAATAGACACATCTCAAAACATTGGACTGAGCGTCTCTTTTCTCTATCACCTGCTTATGCTCCCTTTTGCACTGTCTCCAAGCTTTCTCTATTTGTGGGTAAACCTCCCTTTCCTCCATCAATTCTGTTTGGTTCCTACCGCCCCCCCAGCAATTCTAGTTTAAACTCTTCCCAATAGCCTTAGCAAACCTTCCCGCCAGGATATTGGTCCCCCTGGGATTCATGTGCAACCCGTCCTTTTTGTACAGGTCACACCTGCCCCAGAAGAGGTCCCAATGATCCAGAAATCTGAATCCCTGCTCCAATCCCTCAGCCACACATTTATTCTCCACCTTATTCTATTCCTATACTCAATGTCACATGGCACAGGCAGTAATCCCGAGATTACTACCTTGAGGCCCTGCTTCTCAATTTCTTTCCTAACTCCCTGTAGTCTGTTTTCAAGACCTCCTCCCTTTTCTTACCTATGTCGTTGGCACCAACATGTACCACGACCTCTGGCTGTTCTCCTTCCCACTGCAGGATACATTGGACGTGATCAGAAACATCCCAGACCCTGGCACCTGGGAGGCAAACTGGCATCCGAGTTTCTTTCCTGAGTCCACAGGGTTGCCTGTATAGAGTCCCCTATCACTACTGCCTTCCTTGTCCTTCCCTACCCTTCTGAGCTACAGGACCAGACTCTGTGCCAGAGGCCGGCCACTGTTGCTTGCCCCAGGTAGGCTGTTCCCCCCCCCCCCCCCCCAAAAGTACTCAACCAGCAATACTTACTGTTAAGGGTACTCTCTAGTACCTGCTTCTCACCCTTCCCTCTCCTGACTGTTACCCACTTCTATGTCTCTTGTGGTCCCAGGGTGACTACCGGCCTGCAGCTCCTCTCTATCATCTCCTCACACTCCCTGCCCAGACAAAGGTCATCGAGCTGTAGCTCCAGTTCCCTACCGTGGTCCCTAAAGAGCTGCAGCTCGACCCACCTGATGTAGATATGGCTGTCTGGGAGGCCAGGAGTCTCTAGGACTTCACACATCTGACACTGAGCACAGAAAACCGGCCTCAAACACATACTGAGTCTTCATTTTAAACAGATAACCTACCTGGCCTCGACCCTTTATTGCCGAAGCCCGTTGAACAAAGCCTTCCTACTCTGTCTCCCACTACCTCGATGCCCACTGTATAAATATGTCTTCTTTTTAAACTCTTCTCACTAATCTCACTGGCTGATCTCCACACGCTTGCGCAGTCGTGTCCCGTTCAAACCGCTGAAGAAATAACCATCAGCTTCAAAACTCTGCTCACTTTTAAACTCATCCTGCTGTTCTCACTGACCGACGTCCAAGCGCTTGCAGAGTTTATCATCAGGATAAGCTTTGTTCTTTTGTGATAATGCACTGAGGCAAAATAAACTTGATAATTCCACCAAACTATCATTACACTTAAGAAAATATAAACATACTTATTTAAAAAATAGCAGAAGAAATAAATGCATCACCAGATTTTCTTTTGTCATTGTTGGATGCAGCTTCACCATTCATGTTCTTTTAGGGCTGAGTCAGTTACAGGTCTTTTTCCACACTTTCCTTCGTCCATGTACTTGCTGAGCTTTAGCCATTTCAATCATTGTCACTGTATACTGCAAGCTTGTTATAAGCACTGAACTGGTCAGAACAGTCTTTCTTTTCATATTAACATCTTCGGAGTTTAAACTCTGGAGTAATCATGACAGTGATTTCCATAGATCTTGAAAATTCAACTACATGTTACTCAAATCTGCTTAATATTTTCAAAGGGCATGAAATTTAAATTAAGATGTATTCCTCAAAACTGGTCACCTTCAAATGCATGCCAGACATTAACATTTTACACATCAGACCACATAAAATTTATGTATTCTAGTATAGTCCTCTCATAATAAAACAAGGCAGCTTTGTGGCCCATTGGTTAGATGCTGGCTCCCAACAAAGAAATATAATTTATTTACTTTTATCTATTTATTTCTTTGAGATATAGATGTTTAATTGCCTATCTTTAAATTCCCTTAAGAAGGTGCTGAAGATCCTGCCACAGTGCTGTTGGGTAGGGAACTCATCAATTTAAGACTCAGAGACAATAAATCAATATCAAAATATTGCGCAGTCATCCGCAAACACGTTCATTTCTAAACTCACGATGAAAGAAAAGTCATTGATGAAACAGCTAAAGGAGATTGGACCTAGGACTACTAATGACAACTTCTGCCTTAATTTAATTGTAACAATGGATTGTCTGGTGTGAATTTAAATGTGATTTACAGAGACTATTGAAGAGTGTACAGCACGCTTCCACAGGCATTTGTTCGTAGTTTTAAGTCATTCCAAAATATGGGTTGTCACAAAACGTAGATGAGGCTTGACCCTAAAGCAGAGCAGCAGAGATGATTTAGCAGTTAATGATATTTTACTAAATAAACTGCAAAATACCAAGCCACAAGTGGTCATAAAACAAGAGAGAGAATAAATACTTAACACGAAAGAGGCAACAAGGCAACCAGGGACTAGGAGCAACTGGCAGGTTCAATGGATCAGCAAAGAACTGTGGATGAAAGCTGGGTTCATACAGGCTGCAGGTGATTCCAGTTTGCTGGGTGTTTACCTCTGTGAACCTGACAGGAGCCTGCCTCCTACAGCCAGCACCTGACAGCTCAGGGCAATCCAGATAGATCCAGTGGAACTCTTTGATGAGCAATGGATCCAAACTGGAAAACTGTGCATCAGTATTACGGATCTGAGATGCTCACATTTCAGAGCGAAATGGGCATTTGGAGAAATTAGTCATTGGGGACAGTTGAATTGAGAATTTGAAATTAACAAATTTGGAAAGATTGGAATATTTTTGGGTGCAATCTAAAAGTTGCTTTTCTAACAAGACTGCTTTCTTTTAAAGAACATAAAGGCATTTTCTCAAGACTTTTGATATATGCTGATTTAGAGTTTGAGATACCTTGGAAAATAGATTTGAAGCAATCAGCTTTTTGTCATGTAAATTGAAAATAGAAGGTAAGGAGTTTTCCAGGGGCTCTACTCTAATGCAGTACATGGATGGCCTCCTGTTGACATTACCAAGGAAGGAAGCTTTTGAGCAGGACTCCCTCTACCTTTTTCAATAAACTAGCTAAGAAAGCTTATAAGGTAGCAAAGCAGAAACTACAAGCAGAAGATACATTTCTAGGAAAAACCCTATCCCAGGATACAAGGTCATTGATTAAGACTCGTATTGAAGCAATATTTAAAGCCCCACAGCCAACAACTCAAAGGGAAATGAAGCATTTCCTGGGGATGATTGAGTATTTTAGACAGTGAATTTTAGATTATGTAGCTATTTTTACATCCCTCCAGAATATATCTCTTCCCAGTCAACCACATCTGTTATGCCGGACAGCAGAAGCTGAGGATGACTCTTAATCGTCTTACTTGTGTCCATGTCCCACACTTAGTGGAAACATTACTAACTCACTGTCCCACACAATACTTTCCACACTGCTGTGAAGCTTTTACACAAGAAGTGATGAAACCCAGTGCGGACCCTATGGATATTCCTATTACTAATGCCAATTTAACTTTTGCTGTTGACTGCTCAGTAACAACTGAGCAGGACATGGATGAGGTCTCTCAGGGTAATGAAGCGGCAGAATATACTGAAAAAAGGCAACAATTAGGTCCATCCTTGTTGTGCCAAAAGCAAGCATCCTATGCAGTTGACCCTGATTAAACCTCCCACTTTGAAGGCTGCACGAGCATACCAGCCCTCTGTTCCATCAGCCAAAAAGTTAACGTTGGAAATGCTGGTGGGTAAGTTGTTGGAGAAGATCCTGAAAGGCAGGATTTATATGCCTTTGGAGAGACATACTCTGATTAGGGATAGTCAGCATGGCTTTGTCAAGGGCAGGTCGTGCCATACAAACCTGACTGAATTATTTGTGGATGTAACAGAACACATTGTTGAAGGTAGAGCAGTGAATGTAGTGTATATGGATTTTGGTAAGGCATTAGATAAGGTTCCCGATGCAAGCCTAATTCAGAAAGTAAAGAAGCATGGGATCCAAGCAGACCTTGCTTTGTGGATCAAGAGTTGGCTTGCCACAGAAGGCCAAGGTGGTTGTAGATAGTTTGTATTCTGCATGGAGGTCAGTGACCAGTGGTGTTCCACAGGGAGATGTTCTCGGGGCCCCTCTTCTTTGTGATATTTATAAATGACCTGGATGAAGAAGTAGAAGGGTAGGTTAGTAAGTTTGCTGATGACACAAAGGTTGGGGGTGTTGTGAATAGTGTTGTCAGAGGTTACAGTAGGACATCAATAAGATGCAGAACTGGGCTGAGAAGTGGCAGATGGAGTTCAACGCAGCTAAGTGTGAAGTGCTTCATTTTGGCAGGTCAAATTTGAAGACAGAATATAATATTAATGGTAAGACTCTTGGCAGTGTGGAGGATCAGAGAGATCTTGGGGTTTGTGTCCACAGAAAGCAGCTGCTCAGGCTGACAGTGTTGTTAAGAAGGTGTATGGAGTGTTGGCATTCATCAACCATGGGATTGTTCAAGAGATGTGAGGTAATGTTACAGCTATATAAGACGTTGGGTCAGACCCCACTTGGAGTACTTTCCAGCATCTGCAGATTTCCTCGTGTCTGCCTTTGGTTCTGATGACTATTCGAGCCACTGCTGATTGAACTATTGGCCTGTCCTCACATAAAATCATTACAGAACAGCCTCTGTGCCTGCCATCTGATGTGCCACTAGGAATTAAACAAGGGGAAGTACATGACCTGGATGAGAACATGTTGAATTATTGTACAGCCTTGACAAAAACATTACTAAATATCGTCAACAGGGAAAAGAAACCCAGCAACCAGTCGAGCACCTTCAATGCCACGACATTGAACCCAGAGACTATGTGGTGATGCAGACATTTAGAAGAAAGAACTGTTTGGAATTTTGATTTGAAGTACCATTTCTGTTATTGCTGGTCACTAATACAGCCATCAAGGTAAGAGAAAAGCAGTCGCAGATTCATGCCTCCCACTGTAAGAATGTGTATAATAATGCAGAACAAGACAACTGAGAGCCCTAATGAAGGCGGTTGCATTAGCTCATGTCCTTTTCCTGATAGCTGTGACTGCCACAAACACTCAAGCTGCTGGGTCTGTATGGCAGTCCTGGCACATGTGGAGATAGGAGTGCCCCGTTTATACATGCCCTTCAATGAAGCAAAAATGAACTGTTGCTGTAACTGGTCCAAGCCCTCAGCCCAGCATATGTCTGGTTTCTGGTGCAAAGGTGATGGGATTCAGAAACAAAACCCCTTTCCTTCCCTTATCAGTAAAGGCAGAATGTCACCAGGGGAAGATGAGGATAAGCAGTTAGAAACAACAACTTTCAGGGGATGGTATATCCCTATATGACAAGGCTAATCCCAGAGTAAAGGAACTTAATATTGTTTGCAGGAAAGGTAACACTTGCATTGGGAACTGGTAAAACAACTTGGGAACAGATTAACACAGCATTAGCATTGCAAAAGTTAGCGAATGAAACTGCATGTTCTCTTGATCAAACCCAAAAAACAATATCTAAATTGTCGGCAGATTAGTTGTATTCTTATAGTTGAAACACATTAAGATGACTTGATTGTTTCAAATGATCTATTTATTATTTATACTGAGTTTTGACCGTATAGTTATCACATGAATACATTGAAAGGTATGCTTCTTCCCTATTTAAAGAATCAAAAATTATATTTAGACCATAATACCATTAGAATCAGGAGCAGAATTAGGCCACTCAGCCTGTTGTTACTCTTCCATTACTCCATCATGGCTAATTTATTATCCTTCTCAATCCCATTCTGCTGCTTTCTCCCTGTAACCTTTAACACTCTGACTAACCAAGAACCTATCAACCTCTCTTTAAATGTACTCAATGACTTTGCTTCCACAACCATCCATGACAAAGAAGTCGACCCATTAACACACTGAAATTCCTTCTAATCTCTATTCTAAATAGATGTTCCTCTATTCTGAGGCTGTGCCCTCTGGTCCTAAACTCACCCACTATTGGAGACATCCTCTCCACATCCACTCTATCGAGGCCTTTTGATATTTGTTAGGTTTCAGTGAGATCTCCACTTGTTCCTCTAACTCCAGTATGTACAGGCTATGCTCCTCATAAGTTAACCTTCTCATTCCCAGAATCATTCTCCTGAAACTCCTCTGTACCCCCTCGAATGCCAGTACACCTTCTCATGGATAAAGGGCCCAAAACTGCAGTCTGACCAATGGCTTATAAAGCCTCAATATCACATCCTTGCAGTCCTCTCAAACTGAAAACTAACATGGCAATTGTCTTCCTTAACACTGACTCAACCTGCAAGTTAACTTTTCGGGAATCCTGCCCAAGGACTCCCAAGTCCCTTTCACCTCTGCTTGTTGAATTTTCTCCCCATTTAGAAAATAGTATATGCCTTTATTCCTTCTACTAAAGTGCATGCCCATACACTTCTCTGCACTATATTCCATCTATTACTTCCTCACCCATTCTCCCAATCTGTCCAAATCCTTCTGCAGAATCCTGTCTTCCTCAACAGAACCTGCCCCTCCACCTATCTTCCTATTATCAGCAAACTTGACCACAAAGCCATCAGTTCCGTTGTCCAAATTATTGACATATAACGTGAAAGAAATGGTCCCAATACCAAACCCAACGGAACACCAGTTGGCAGCCAACCAAAATAGGCTTCCTTTATTCCCACTGCTTGTCTCCTGGTAAACTGCCTCCTTGTGTCCATGCTCGTATCTTTCCTGTAATATCATGGGTTCCTTATCTTGTTAAGCAGCCTCATATATGGCACCTCGACAAAGTCTTTTTGAAAATCTAAGTAAAGAATATCCACTGACTCTTCTTTGTCTAACCTACCTGTTATTTCCTCAAAGAATTCCAACAGATTTGTCACACAAGATTTCCTCTTTGTCATACACTTCTAAGTACATTAAAACTACATCCTTAATAATGGGCTCCAGTATCTTCCAACCCTCTGAGTCAGAATAACTAGCCTATAATTTCCTTTTTTCTGCCTCCCTCACTTCTTAAAGAGTGGAGTGATACTTGCAATTTTCTCGTCCTTCAGTACCATTCCAGAATTTAGTGATTCTTGAAAGATTACCACAAATGCTTCCACATACCCTTCAGCTAGCACTTTCAGAGCCCTGGGTTGTACTGCTTCAGGTGACTTATCTATCTTTAGACCCTTCAGCTCCCAAGCACTTTCTCCTTACTATTAGCAACTGCACTCACTTTTGCCCCCGGCACTCTCAAATTTCTGGCATACTGCTCATCTTCCACAATAAAGACAGATGTGCAATATTTGTTAATTTTGTCCACCATTACATTTTCCTCTATTACTACCTTTCTATGTCATTTTTCTGAGATCTGATATCCACTCTTATCTCTCACATCCTCAGCCACTCATTCATCTGAACCATCATCCTATTCCTGCCCTGACTAGCACATGGCACTAGGAGTAATCCAGGAATTACTATTTTTTAGGTCCTGTAACTAACCTTTCCCCTAACTCCCTGCGTAAGGCTTCATTCCCCTTTCTATCTGTATTTGTGCCAATGTGCACCATGACCTCTGGCTGTTCACCCTCTCCCTTGAGAATCTTCTGCAGCCACTCTGAGACATCTTGGACCCTAGCACCTGGGAGGCAACACGGCATTCTGGCTCCTCTTTCATGGCCACTGAATTTCTTTTTCATCTTCCTAACCTTCAAGCCTCCTATCACTACTGCTCTTCCTGACATTACCCTTCCTTGCTAAGCCTCAGAGCTGGCCGTAGTGCTACTGGCCTGGCTACTGCTATTGTGCCCTGATAGACTATACTCCACCCCCAGCAGTATTGAAAGGGGTATACATTTTGTTGAGGGGAATGGCCACAGGGGAACCGTTATCTGTTTGCTTACTCTCCTTACTTCTCTTGGTAGTCACCGATCTACTATGTGAAGCCTGCACCCTGGGTGTGACCACCTCATTAAAGGACTCATCTATGAAGTTCTCAACCTCTTAGTTGGTCTGGAGAGCATCCAGCTCCATTTCCTTGACATTGTCAGCCAGTAGTTGAAGTTGGGTGCACTTCCAGTGGATATAGTCATCAACGAGATCATTAGATACCCAGGATCCCACATCTCACAGGAGCAGCAATCTTCTGACTATACCTGTGAAGTCAGTAAATTTCTTATGCATTATATCAGTCTCCTTGGAACTGGATTCCTGACGTTGACTGTGTTTGCCAGGTGCTTCTATTGTTGCTGGACAACCCAGTGGGAGAAATTTCCATAACCCAAGGGAAGAATGATCTGTCTGCTTTCCAACTCCACTCTGTGTTAGGGAGTAGCAAATTCTCATCACTCTTTTTGTAAGATATTAGGCAATGGCCATCTTCAACTCGAGGCAGTTGAAGTAACTACATGAAAACCTTGGCTATAAGAGCAGGTAAGAGGTACGACATCCTCCAGCAAGAGACTCCCAAAGCCATCTATAATGATGGAATATTCTTCACTCCTCCAGATGAACTCAGTGCCAACAGCTCTCAAGAAGCTCAACAGCACTTAGCCACAGCAGTCTGATTGACTGATATCCTTTCAACCACCCTAAACATTAATTATCTCTTGTCACCAGTACATGGTGGTTGCAGTGTGTGCCTTCTGCAAAATATACTGTGGTTCCTTGCATTTGCAGTTACTTTGATACCAACCCTGATCCCATTACTTCTAACAAAAAGGACTCACATCAATATCACAATCTTTGTGATCCTCTCTAAGTCACATGCTATCATACTTGAAAATACATTGCTTATCTGTCATTGTGAATGTGTCTCAGTGCTAGAAATCAATGCCCATAAGTAATGTGGGGGTACCTTCATCAGAAATATTGATGTGGTCAAGAACTTGGTCACTCTCACTTTCTCAAGATCAATTAAGGGTTGGTATTAAAGGCATTCCCCATGATGCCCAAATCACCAAAACAAATGAAAAAATCAATCTATAGAATTCACATTAATTTGCTAGTGACATGCTCATAGTATATTGTAAATGCTTTCAAACTTCTTTAATGAAGTGGACAATTTTTTCAGAAAGATTCAGCTTTTTTTTTACCTAGTGTGCATTGATGTAGGGAACTTATTTGAAAGTAATGTTACAGGTACATAAGAATTAGAAACAAGTGTAAGATATGAGTACTGGTGTCAGTAACACATTCATTAAAATAACAAATAGTGGGTATTGTAGAAGGTATTGCTATAATTGCTATTGTAATGCAGCAAATTTTAGTAAAAATAGTATTGCATTGTGTAACTTTAAGATTATACTCATTTCCCTCAGTATAACAGGAACAAAGTAAAATCATAATTGTTATTATTTTAGGGTCACTGTATTTTTTGATAAGCTACTATGACACTTCAAGTATGTCAGATTATTTCACTTTATAAGCAGAAGAAAGTCTGCAGATGCTGGAAATCCAAAGCAAGCACACAAAATGCTGGAGGAACTCAGCAGCTCAGGCAGCATCTAGGGAAATGAATAAACAGTCAACATTTCAGGCTGAGACCCTTCTGCAAGACTGATAAGGAAGAGGGAAGATGCCAGAGTAAAAATGGTGATGGGGGGAGGAAGATAGTTATGAGGTGAAATGTGAAGCCAGGTGGGTTGGAAAGATAAAGGGCTGAAGAAGAAGGAATCTGATAGGAGAGAAGAGTAGACAATAGGAGAAAGGGCAGACAGAGGGGACCCAGTGGGAGGCACTAGGCAGTTGAGAAGATTTAAGATGCCAGAGTGGGGAATAGAGGAAGAGGGGATGGGAGGGATTTTGTTTACTGGAAGGAGAGATCAATATTCATGCCATCAGGTTTGAGGTTACCCTGATGGAATACAAATTGTTGCTCCTCCACCCTTGGGGCAGTCTCATCTTGGCACGAAAGGAGGCTATAGACTGACAAGTCAGAACGGCAATAGGAATCAAAAATTAAAATGTTTGGTTACTGGGACTTTCAAGTTTAGATGGATGGAACGGAGCTCAACAAAGCAGTTCTCTAATTTAGAACGAGTCTCACCAAGGACGCTGCCTTGTGGGCACAAAGTGACCCCAGCAGATTCTCAGGCGAAGTGTTGCCTCACCTGGAGCCCTGAATGGAGGTGAGGGAGGAGGTGAAGGGGCAGGTGTAGCATTTAGGCTGCTTGCATGGAGATATACCAGGGGAGAGGCTTGTGGGGAGGGATGAATGGACAAGGGAACCATGGAGGCAGCGATCCATGTGGAAAGCAGAGAGAGGGAGGGTGGTACAGATATCTGTAATGGTAGGATCCCTTTGGAGATGGCAGAAGATGTGTTGAATGTGAGGGTTCATGGGATGGTAGGTAAGGACAAGAGGAACTCCATCACTGTTCAGGTTGCTAGAAGATGGGGTGAGCGTGGGTGTTCGAGAAATGAAGATGACTGTGGTGAACTATGTGCCTGTCGGGACACGCCCCTGCTGACTGCTCCTGTGGCTCCTCCCACAGGCCCCTGTATAAAGGAGATCTGCGGCCTGACGCTCGGCCTCAGTCTCCAAGACATTGTATGATAGACACTCACTCCTGGTTCCTTCTTCCAGTCAATAAAAGCCGATATCTCGCCTTACGTCTCAGTGTGAGTTATTGATGGTGCATCAATGACCATGTCCAGGTGATGAGTTGGGAACAATTGGCAAGTGACTAGTTGGAAACCGGGAAGTGCCTCCATGTGCAGGCTTGATACGTCTATCAGAAACTTAAGTTACTTATTGGTTGGACCAAGCCTACTTTTAAGTACTCCATTAATGATATCTCAGAACTATTTCTAGTCCCAATTCTATGAATAACTATCTATCCCCAAGAATATTACTGAAATAGTTCTATTGTGAACTTGCTCCTTTCGCTTGTTCTTTCTTTCTTCTCTTTTCTATAAGTGTATACCTCAGATAAATATTATGTGGAGATTTGTGGCAAATATGACTCTATGATATATATGTACATTATCTGAAATACATCTTTTGGAAATGTTTCATGATGAAGTTCAGTAAAAAATAAATTACTAAAAAAGAAATTTTGAATGAAATATTTATTTAGGCTGTTTTTGATTTGAACAGGGGCAAAATAACAAAAACCTTCAAAAGTCTGAAATAACCAAAATGCACAAATATAAAGCCAGAATATTCAAGATTTTTAGAGGTGAAAAGTTCAAAAACCTTTTTGAGTGTAATAAAATAAAAGACCGCACCACCATTCTCCAACCCTGAGTCTCTCAGGCTCCACCGTCACCTCTTGGGTCTACGGAGCCTCCATCTTCCTCCCACTCCACCTTCCCTGAACAACCCAACCTTCTTCTCTCCTCTGGGACCACCATCTCTCTCACCCCTCTGATCCCAGATCTAATCCTTGCTGTGTCTTCACCATTCCCTTTGAACTTCCCCTCTCCCAGGCAGAATGTTCTGTCCTCAGCAAGGGTCTTGCCTTTGTCTCCTTTCACCCGCACCTCAGTGAGTTCTGCACTGACCTCTTCTTTCATCACCTCTGTCTCTGAGCCCAATTCTTCAGCAAGAGGTCCACACCCTGCACTGAATGCCCGTTCTCCCATCTCCAACACTCTTCCTTTTCCACCTCTGGAGACCAACTGTCAAACAACATATTTTCTATTTCCAAAGTTAGCTTGACTATGCCTCTTCCACCCTATCTCCTGTAAAAATCCCCTCTTCTCAGTTTTTTTGTCTCCGCCACATCTGTTCCCAGGATGTGGCTTTCCTTTTCAGGACATCAGAGACATGACCTGCTGAATATCTCAAACATGTTCTGTTTTATTAACTAACATTTCATTCAAGTAAATATCTGAAAGTTGTTATGGAGTCATATTTATAGAACACAATAGCACAGAAACAGGACCTTCAGCTCATCTGCTCCATGCCAAACTGTTATTCTGCCTTGTCCTATACAATCACACCTAGACCTTGGGCCTCTATATCTCTCCCGTTCATGTACTTATCCAAACTTTGCTTAAATGTTGCAATCAAACTCCAATCCACCACTACTGCTGGCAACTCACTCCATGCACACATCCCCATCTAAGTGAAGAAGTGCCTTCTTATGTTCTCCTTAAATATGTCACCTTTTTCCCTTAACCTCTGGCTTTGAGTTCTAGTCTCATTTAACCTCAGTGGAAAAAAATGCCTGCTTGCATTTACCCTATCAATGCCACTCATAATTTTGTATCCCTCTATCAGATCTCAGTTCATTCTCCCATGCTCCAGGGAACAAAGGCCTAACCTATTCAACCTGATTGCATCATCATCTGGTATGGAGGAGCCACTGCACAGGACCGGAAAAAGCTGCAGAAATTCGTAAACTCAGCCAGCTCCATCATGGGCAGTAGCCTCCCCAGCATCAAGGACACCTCCAAAAGGCAATGCCTGAAAAAGGCAGCATCCATTACCAAGGACCTCGGTCACCCTGGACAAGCCCTCTGCTCATTGTTGCCATCAACAATGAAGTACAGGAGCCTGAAGACATACCCACAGCATCTTCCCCTCTGCTAACATATTTGTGAATGGACAATGAATCTATAATCTCTATCTCCCTATTTTTTCCTCTCTTTTTGCACTAATTTAGTGTATATTTATATATATATATATATATATTTATTATTATAACTTATGATTTATTATTACGTATCACAATATAGTGCTGCCACAAAGCAACACATTTCATAGCATATGCCAGTGATATTAAACCTGATTCTGATTCTGAACCTTTCCCAATAACTCAGGTGCTCAAGATCTGGCAACATCCTTGTAAATTTTCTCCATACTCTTTCAATCTTATTGATATCTTTCCTACAGATAGGCAACTAGAACTGCACGCATTACTTCAGATTTGACCTCAAAAAACATCTTAAGCAATGTCTTATAACATCCCGGTTCCTGCTCTCAATACTCTGATTAATGAAAGCCAACATACTAAATTGTTTTTTTTTTTCTTATGCATTGGTAAAATGTACAGCTTCTGTACATGACAGTATTTTATCAACCAGGTTTTGGAGCCACTGATCAAAACATTGAAATGGAGAAATGCAAGTAAGTTGTGGTGGCAAGAAAGACCTTCAGTGATGTACGGCCGGTAATATATTCTCTCATGTAGAAAAATTCAACATGAAGTCAGCCACTGAGGATTTATGCATTTCATCTGCAAGAATTGATAGAGTTCAGGAAAGACTACAAATATAAGAGCTGAATAAGTTTGAAGGATATTTATTTTGTGAATATGACTGGAATTAGTCAGTGATAGATCAAGTTTAGCTTTGATTAGCTTATTGTCATTTACATCAGATTGCAATGAAATTCTTGAAATTAAATGAAACATATGTAAGAGCAATATCAAGATCCTGGAGAACGGTATGGTGTTATGCAAGTTTTCTAAATTTCATGTGCAAAAGGAAAAATAATGGAAAGTAATTCCAAATCCAAATTTCAATGTAATTACTAGCGGTAATGATATCAAGGCACTATAATCTGGGTGATGATAATGATCATATTTCAGCTGTTTTGGTACACTGTCTAAGCAAGTAACTTATTGTTAGTACTAGATTTCAGGACACTTTAATTATTATATATAAGACACTATATAAGTTTACACAGTATGTTGAGATGCACATTTGATACTGAAGGCAATATGTTATATGGTCACTAAGATAATTAATCAGCAGAAATAAATAATATTGTAGTTAGTAGTAGCTGTTAGTACTAATGTAAAATAGGAGTATCCAGTGAGCATTTTCCTTATAAACATTCCTTATTTTTCCTCAGTGTTGATCCTGCTCTTCTGTCATACCTTTCACTTAAGAAACATTCTAAGCTAAAAATTTCCACCTCTACATTACTTCTCATGAACAGCCACATTTCTTTAGTGCCTGAATAGATCACTTTTTGCCATAATTGTTCACTTTGATCTGATTTTCAAATGTGTCTCCAGAATTAGAATCAGAATCAGATTTAATATCACTGGAATATACTGTGAAATGTGTTGTTTTGCAAGAGTAATACATTGCAATGCATAATACTAAAAAACTAAATTACAATAAGAAATATATTTTTTAAAAGATTAAATTAAGTAAGTGTTGCTAAACTAGAGCAAAAAACAGAAGAAAAAAGTGAGATATTATTGCCTTTGCCCTTTCAGAAATCTGACACTGGTGGGAAGAAGCTGTTCCTAAAACATTGTGTGTGTGTCTTCATGTCACCTGCTCCTTGATGGTAGCAATAAGAAGAGGATGAAGGGGGTTCATAATGGTGAATGCTGCCCATTTGAGGCATCGACTTTTGAAAATGTCTTTGATGCTGGGGAGGCTAGTGCTCATGGAGGCACTGGCTGAGTTTATAACTTACTGCAGCTTTTTTCTGATCCTGTGCATTGGCCCCTCCATACTGGATGGTGATGTATCCAATTAGATTGGTCTCCATGGCACGTCTGTAGAAATTTACAAGTGTCTTTGGTGACAAACCAATTTTCCTCAAACTCCAATTCAATTATAGCTGGTGTCATGTCTTCATTGTGATTGCATCAATATTTTGGGCCCACTTCTGATTCCTCGATGAGGCATGGTGAATGTTCCTTCGACTTCCCCTTCCTGAAGTCCGCAGTCAGTTCCTTGATCTTAAAGATGCTGAGTACAAGGTTGTTGTTGCAACACCACTCAACCAGCTGATCTTTCTCACTCCCTTGTCACCATCTGAAATTCTGCCAACAATTGTTATGTTATCATCAAATTTACAGATGGTGTTTGAGCTGTGCCTAACCACACAGTCATGGGTGTAGAGGGTAGAGCAGTGGGCATGAGGTGCGCTGATGTTGATTGTTAGTGAGGAGGAGATGCTATTTCTGGTCCACACTGGCTGTGGTTTCATGATGAGGAAGTCCAGGATTTTGTTGCAGAGGGAGGTACAGAGGTCCAGGCTTTGAAGCTTGTTGATTAGTGTAGAGGAATGATTGTGTTGAATGCTGAGCTGTAATCAATAAACAACAGCCTGATGTAGCAATTACTATTGTCCAGGTGATCCAAGGCATAGTGGAAAGTCAGTGAAATTGCATCCACTTTAGACCTATTGTAGCAATAGTCAAATTACAGTGAGCCCAGATTCTTGCTTCGGTAGAAGCTGATTCAGGCCTTGATAAACTCTCAAATAATTTCATCACAGTAGAAGTGAGTGCAACTGGGCAATAGTCATTAAAGCAGCTCACCCTGATCATTTTGAGCACTGGTATGATCGTTACCCTTTTCAAGCAGGTGGGAATGTTCAATTGCAGCAGTGACAGATTGAAGATGTCCTTGAACACTCCTGCCAGTTGGTTGGCACAGGGTTTTCAGTGCCCTACCAAGGACATCATTAGGGCCTGATGCATTGCGAGGGTTTACCATCTTGAAAGATGTTCTGACATCTGCCTTTTTGATAGCGATCATGATCACCAGAAGCTGCAGGGATTCACACAGGTGTAGTTTTATTCTCCCTTTCAAAGTGTGCATAAAAAATGTTGAGTTCTTTTTGGAGTGTAGCATCACAGCCATTCATGATGTTAGGTTTCACTTTGTAGGAAGTATAGACCTGTAAACCCTGACAGAGCTGACATGCATCTGTCTCTAGCTTCAAACATAATTGTTTTCTCAGACTTAAAATAGCCTTCCACAGGTCATATCTGGACTTTGTGCACAGTTCTGGAATGCCACAGATCTAGCCCTCAGTGGACTACAAATCTCTTGGTTCATCCAAGGCCTTTGATTTGGCTATGTCTGTTTCTCCGACTTCCTTTTGATATCTAATAATTTATGATATAACTTTGTATTTAATATCTACTTCATTTAAAGTTCTAGATTTTGTCATTAATGTCTTATATCTTTGTTCTTTGCATTCAATAAAATTTATTTCTTGTATAAAAAGCAGCATATTTGTGCAGAATGGTCAATACCTCCATGATTTAGTAATTGAGTTATTAGATTTGCTTAATAATCTACTCCTTAGAAATCTCCCACAATAGTTGTATACTTAACCACCCCCCAACTTTGTGTAAAAGAAGAAATCAAAACTCATCCTGCAATTTTTTTAAGAGACTCCTTAATCCTTGGCTTGGTCTCACAGCTAAATACTAAATCAAGATTGGTCACAGCTAGTAGAGCAGTAGAGCTACTAGGACTTGATATTTCAATCCCAATGATAAAGTTGGCACTCTCGATGTTGGCAGTGGCTTGGAGTGGTGACAAGGAGGGTAGCTACGTCATTGGGATCATCAGGTGGGCACCCTCCTTCTTTGACGTTTCATTGATAAGCCCACGACGTCTCCAGAGGGCTCAATGGTGCTACCTGGCATCTAAATACTAAATTTAGAGTCTTACTCTTCTTACTTAAACGATGTTATAAGAATTCATCAATTCACTTTCCCACTGAATTTTCAGACTTCATTTCATTTCATTCAGGGAAATTAATGTTTCCCATTATTTTTTATTCCTTTCTTCCAGTGCTCTCTGGTAGCAGAAATAAATATGTATCTCCAGAAACCATTTTCAGATTGCTATTCTTTTTCTTCCTAGGAGTGAAATTACTTTTACTTGGAAAAAAACTTGTTATTATTTAGCTTTTTAAAATATGTGCTATAAGAAGTAACTTTTGGAATAATGTAATATGATTGATATTAAAGAAAATGTGTTCTGTTAACGACCAAGTATAAAATAACATGATAATATTGCTGAACCACCGTTAAACATGATATAGCTATGGATTCTGTAATATACATTAAAAAACACAGAGGGCATACAAGGATGCAATAGAGGATGTAATATATTAAGTAATGAAATATCCCTTTAGGACACAATATCACTCTCTAAGGTACAAAGACCAAATAGAAAGACTGTGCTGTGCATTATTAACCAGAAAGGATAAAACTTAATAGATCATTCCATCATAAATTAATACAGGATACATGGCCATTATGTTAATGCAAGGTAAACAATTATTAAGTTTATGGCATATTCAGAAATTGCAGGAGGCAAATATAAGACCATAAGGCATAGGAGCAGAATTAGGTCATTCAGTCCATCGAGCTCACTCCACCGTTTCATCATGGTTGATCCTGGATTCCATTCAACCCCATATACTTGGCTTGTCACCATATCCCTTGATGCCCCGACCAATCAAGCGTCTATCAACTTCCACATTGAATATACCCATGTACTTGACCTCCACCACAGTCTGTGACAGGGTGTTTCACAAATTCATCACTCTTTGACTAAAAATAATTCCTCAGTACTTCTGTTCTAAAAGGTTGCCTCTCATTTTTGAGCCTGTGACCTCTAATTCTGGATACCCCCAGCAGAGGAAACATCCTCTCCACATCCACCTTATCTAGTCCTTTCAATATCTGGTAGATTTCAATGAGACCCCATACACTTTTCTAAATTCCACTGAGTACAGGCCCAAAGCTACCAAGTGTTCCTCATATATTAACCTCTTCATTCCCAGAATTATTCTCATGAACCTCCTCTGGACTCTCTCCAATGACAATACACCCTTTCTGAGATAAGGGGCCCAAAACTGTTGAAAATACTCTAAGTGCGGCCTGACTAGTGTCTTATAAAGCTTCAGCATTATCTCCTTGTTTTTGTATTCTATTCCCCTTAAAATAAATCCCAACATTACATTTGCCTTCCTTACCACAGACTCAACCTGTGAACTAACGTTCTGAGAGTCTTGCACAAGGACTCCTAAGACCCTTTGCACCTCTGATGTTTGAATTTTCTTCCCATTTAGATAACAGTTTGCAATATTGTTCTTTTTACCCAAATGCATTATCATACATTTCCCAACACTGTATTCCATCTGCTACTTTTTGCCCATTCTTCCAATTCATCTAATTCCTGCTGCAATTGCATTGCTTCCTCAGCACGACCTACCCAATCCACCTATCTCTGTAACATCCGAAAACTTTGCCACAAGGCCATTAATTCCACTGTCTGAATCATTGACAAACAATGTGAAAAGTGGCAGTCCCGATACTGAGCCCCTGAGAAACACCACTGATTACTGGTAGACAACTAGAAAAGGTGCCTTTTATTCCCAATTGCTGCCTCTTGCCTGTCAGCCATTCCTCTATCCATGCTAGTATATCTCCTGTAACACTATAAGATTTTATCTTGTTAAGCAGCCTCAGGTGAAGCACCTCACCAAGTTCTTTCTGAATATCTAAGTAAATGACATCCACTGCCTCTCCTTTGTCCACCCTAATCTAACAGATTTGTCAGGCAAAATTTCCCTTTGCAGAAACCATGCTAACTTTGACTTATTTTGTCATTAGTCTCCAAGTACCCCAAAACCTCGTGCTTAATAATGGACTTCAACACTTTCCCAACCACTGAGGTTAGGCTAACTGACCTAAAATTTCCTCTCTTTTGTCTTTCTCCCTTCTTGGAAAGTGGAGTGACATTTTCAATTGTCCATTCCTCTGGAACCATGCTAGAATCAAGTGATTCTCGAAAGATCATGACCATTGCATCCGTTATCTCTTCAGCAACCTCTTTCAGGACTCTGGGTTGTAGTCCATCTGGAGCAGTGACTTATCCACCTTAAGACTTTTCAGTTTGCCTAGCAATTTTATTCCTTTGTAATATAGAACGTAGAAATCTACAGCACATTACAGGCCTTTCAGCCCACATTGTTGGGCTAGCCTACTCTGGAAACTGCCTAGAGTTTCCCCAGCGCATAGCCTTCTATTTTTCTAAGCTCCATGTATCTAAATATCACTCAAGTTGTTAACAGGCTAAAATTTTACAGTATAAATATGACCACTGTCACTTTGAAATGCCACTAGCTGGGCTACGAAAATACACATTTTGCCATCTGTGTTGCAGAGTTATTTCTCAAGGATAGCTAGGGATCGCTTTTGCAGGAGAAAATGGATTGCAGAGGTATCTGACAGGACAGAGACAATTGAGGAAGTAGTTATGGAATTCATTATGAAGGAAACCTTTGAGATCATAAGGGAAAGAATACTGGAGATTATAGAGCTATTAATAATCAACTAGCTTCATGTAT
Source organism: Hypanus sabinus (assembly GCF_030144855.1). Lineage (NCBI taxonomy): Eukaryota > Metazoa > Chordata > Chondrichthyes > Myliobatiformes > Dasyatidae > Hypanus > Hypanus sabinus. Next base: position 74,771,606 of record NC_082711.1, on the reverse strand, counting down.
CAGTAATAGAGGAAGCATTCTGAAAAGTAATTTCCGATGGTGCAACTTTCCAATGAGAAACCCTCAGCCTAAATTTTTAATGATATTGGAGAACCATTTTCCTCTTGGCACTAACTAATGGGGAAATTTCAAGATAAATTCAAAGATCCAACAGTACAACATTGAACACGTTCTTATGGTTCAAAGATATATGCCTGTAGCTCAATATTCTTTAATATTCTTTAATACCCAGAAACTGCTGTGAGATCAGTAGACATATCACCCAAAGGAATTTACAGAGGAATTTATAAAGTTACACTGGTGATTAATACCTGAAAAAGTACAGAGCAATAATGCAGAGGATCACAGTGAAAATACATTTTCTATAGTACAACAAGGACTAAATAAATGAAGTTCATGTTCTTCATTAAATAAGATGAAGCCTTCTGATTACACACAGTCAGCTTTTGTTTGTTTACAGAATCATCATCATCTATCACTCCCCACTCCACCTACTTATTTTTTATTTAGTACTTCCGATCTTACCTGCATCTTGCTTCTCCCCATGATGTTTATGTCTGCTTTTCTATAAAATCATGGAAAAGTTTTTTTTTTAACCATTTTTATCTTTTCCCATTAACTTTCAGTATAGGGCCAACTTGTTCATACTGTTTCCATCTTCTCTCTAAATAGAGTATATCCATAAAATAAACTAAATCTGTACAGTGTTCCCTCAGTATTTTAATTCTTTTTTTTTGGCCACGATGATCTTTGGCAAGGCCCACATTTATTAACCTTTCTTAATTCACCTTGAGAAGATGGCAGCAAGCTACCTACTTGTGAATAACTTAGGCCCAGCTCGATAAAGATCAGCCAATGTATTTTAATGGTGTAATAAAACTGAAGCTACTCAGTGCATCAAGCAGCAACTCTGGAGGCAAAGGAGTGGTTGGCATTTCAGGTCGAGACTGACGCAGGGACTCCATCTCTTTGACTCCACCACTGCTGCCTGACCTGCTGAGTTCCTCCAGCACTTTGTTTTTTGCAGCAACATGCAAAGAGCTGAAGTTACTTGGAACATCAGGCCACCTCTATGAAGAGTAATGGACAGTCGGCATTTCAGCTCGAGTCTCTTCGAGACTTAGTGTTTTGCTCCTTTTTTCAGCATCTGCAGTCTCTCATGTTATCAATATAATTCCACATCAGGGTGGTTTGAAACTTGAAGGGGAACCTGCATATGATGGTGGTGCTCCCTTGTGCCTCGTGCTCTCATCCTTCTTGATAGTAGAGGATACAGGTTTGAGAGCTGTTGGGGCACAGGAAAGTAGCTGCAACTATTGTGTGCAAATGGATATTCTGAGTAATGGATGTGATGTGAATAAAGCAAGCTACTCTGCTTGGGACGATTTTGAGTTCTTTAGGAATTGTTGACACAGCGTTCATGCTGGTGAAGAGTATTTCACAATGCTCCTGATCTGTGTTTTATAGGTGGTGGAAATGTTTTGGATGAAAGGAGGTGAATTATATTCCACAGAATACCTAGCCTTGGAATTGCTCAAGTGATGTTAGCTTAGATTAGATTTGATTATTGTCGCATACACCTAGGTACAATGAAATTTTTTGTTTGCATGAAGCTCACAGAGTAAGAAATGCACATGGAAATAAGAAATACGACAGCCAGCACAAAGCAGCACAACAATGCCAGGATTATAATAAAAAAGTTGTGCAAAAAGCAAACTAAAGTGACAGTAGCAAAAGAACCTGGAGAGGTAACGTTAAGAGTATGAGAACATGGCAGCACATCAGGAAGAGGGTGTGAAAGACGTAATTGGGTTAGAAATTCGATATGTTGTTCTTAACTCTGGCATCCAAACTTTCAAGCTCATGCCAGGAGACAGAAGAGAGCAAATGGAATGGCCAAGAGATAGGGAGACACTTCTGTTTTGTTTCTACTCTCTTCTATTTCCCCAAGAGGTTGATGGTGGTTTCTCAATGATGATGATACCAGAGGTAGGTAGTTAGAGTCCCACTTGTTATTCATGGCCAATCACTTCCATGTCATAAATGCTACTTGCCAATTATCAGCCCTTGTATGAATATTGTTTAAGTGCTGAAAGATTCAGACAGCAACTATTTCTTTTGTTGAGAAGTTCCAAGTGTAATTCAACACAGTGTGATTATTAGCAGAAGTTTCTACTTCTGATCTTATGCTGCAAGAAAGATCATTGATGAAGCAGCTGAAAGTGTTTGTGTTTAGCATAAAGCTCTGAGGAAATCTAGGTTTGGATTCCACTGATGTGCCTGGCAGACTGATAACCTTCTTACAACCAGAACCATCTTCCTTTGTTTGAGAAAAGAATGGTGTAAAATAGCAAACAGTGAAGAAAGAGCAGGAGAATGATAGCCCTCTGTAACTGAGCTGCCCTGCATTGAGTGAATGGTAATTTCGCTGGTCCTGTAAAAAAGAGTCAGCCTCTCTCCAGCTGCAACAGAGATCCTGTTGTACAGACAGTGGGCGCTAAATTGTATCATCAGGGCTAAAGTGAATGCCTGTTTGTTTTCCTTTTGTCTGTTTGGGAAAACAAGAATTAGCTTCACAAATTGTTTTTCCACAAATTGGTTTGGGAATTTAACTAATTTTCCACCACTCCAATAAATGTCATGGCTTTGAGTGGGATGCAAAATGAATAGAATGCATTGCACTGTATGATATGGACTGGGAAAGCTAGTCCATCATATTATACACTTCATTAATAAAGAAATGTATGTTTCTTTATTAAATCCAGATGGGAGGAATTTGATAGGCTATAATAACAGGAACATAGTGGGAATTTGTAACATAGCTCAGGCATTCTCCAAAATCTACTCTAGACGGGGAAGTAAGAAGGATACTAGATAGACATAATATTTTTGTGATCACAGAGAATGGTAAAACTTCAGAATTCTCTACACCAGAGGGTTGTAGTTGCAGAATCATTAGCAGTATTTAAATAGGAATACATTTTTGAACGATCAAGGAATCGAGGGTCATCAGGAACTGGCACAAAAGAAATAAAGTCTAGGTCTGGCTTGATAGATTGAGAGGCCTACTCCTATTCCTATCTTTTAAATGTTTTTATGATTTTATATTCTTTTACTTATTCTACCACTCAATACAATCGTAACAAAATTTTCACCATTATACCATTGGGCAGAAGATAAAAAACCTGAAAACATACCACCTAGCTCAAAGACAGCTTCTATCCCACAGTTATAATATTGAATGGTGCAAGATGGACTCTTAAACTCAGAACCCTCTTCAACATGACGTTGCATCTTACTGCCTACCCACAGAGCACTTTCTCTGTAACTCTTTATTCTACATTTTGTTATTGCCTTACCCTGGTACCTACTTAACACACTGATGTAAGGCAATGATCTATATGGATGGCATGTAAAACTAAGTTTTTCACTGTACCTTGGTACATGTGAGAATTACAAATCAATTTACCACTTCCCTGCACCAACCCCCACATATACATTCTCTTTTCTGAATCCCTGCTGTAATTTAGGACAAATCAGCAACTCTATTGCCCTCCTGGGATGAGAAATCCAAAGTTTCTTTAAGCTCTGTTTGTACAAAACTTTAAGTCAAGTCAGTCCTGAATGACTGACCCTGTACTTTGAGACTGTGCCCCTTACTTCTAGACACACAACCAGAGGCCTATGATCTATTAAACCCCACAAGAATCTTACATATTTCACTAAAATCACCTTTATTCATTTAACTTTTAGATTACATAAGCCCAGTTCACTGAACATAATTAAAGCAGGAATCAACCTGGAGAACATTTATTGCATTCCTTCAATTGTAAGTACAGTACCGTAGATTCCGGACTACAGAGCGCACCTGATTAAAAGCCGCATGCTCTAATTTTAGAAAGAAAATCAATTTTGTACTTGTACAGGCCGCACCGGATTTTAAGCTGCAGGTGTCCCACGTTGTAATATGAGATATTTACACAGAAAGATATTACACGTGAGGATTTTTTAACTTTTAATTAAATCCGTATGGTAGCATAAACAAATATATATTGCAAATGCTTTTTTTCGAACAGTGCCTGTAACACAGCTACTTTTAAATATACATACGTATCGGTAACACACAAATTACGTTGCGTATACTTTTTTACTGAACAGTGCACGAACAACATTCCAATATCTCCTAACGACTGGTAAAAAATATATATACCAGGAAAAGTTATTGATCGCCTTTTTCATCTTCCTCCTGCGCACTAAAACCATCAAAGTCCTTCAGTGTCCGAATTGAATAAAACCTCAGGATCTCGTCACTCACTTCAGTCTCTTCGTTATCGCTCTCACTTGAGCGCACGCGGTCCTCTTCATCACGCAGCAGTCCAGCCTTTCGACACCCGCTGGTGATGGTGGATGTTGTGACACCGCTCCATGCATTTAGGATCCACTGGCAGACTTGAGTTAAAGATGCTCTTCGCATGCGTCCTGTTTTGGTAAAGGATTTCTCGCCGCTCGTCATCCAAGCCTCCCACTCAACGCGCAGCGCCACTTTAGATGCCCGGTTCACGCTGATGTCCAGTGGCTGCAAATACTTCGTGGTGCCCCCAGGAATCACAGCTGGAATTGAGTTTGTACTCTTGATGGCAGCTTTCACTGAACTTTCATTGTCAGCCGCTTAAAAAATCACCATCAGTGGAAGCTTTAGTCCGGATGCTGTGCAGCTCAGAACACAAGTAAAATGCGTTCTCTCATGGCCACTTGTTTTCAGTGTGATGGACGAGTCACCTTTTTTATTAACAGTCCGAGTGAGAGGCAGGTCAAACGTCAAAGGTACTTCATCCATATTTATGATATCATCTGGCCCAATGGAATTCTCTGCTATCTTTGTTTGAGTGAATGTGTGGAAGTTAGCAAGTTTTTCCTCATGGTCGGGAGGGAGCTGCTGACACAGAGTCATGCGTACCCTGACGGACAGGCCTTTTCGTCTCATAAATCTAAAACACCACGATGGCCCACCTCTAAAATCTTCGATTTTCATTTTGGTGGCGATTGCGTTAGCCTTCAGTCTGATCTGCACGGTGGAAACACCGCGGCCGCCTGCTCTCTGTGTGTTAACCCAGTCTTCAAGAAAGTTTTCAAGTTCAGGCCATCTGCTATGATTACCTCTGAAAGCTTTTGTCGTCTTTTTGCATTGACTCAGTTCTTCACGCTGGCGTCAACACCGTCTCACCATCGATTCATTTATGCCAAGATTATGTGCAGCAGCTCGATTTCCTTCTTCAATCGCCAGATTGATCGCCTTTAACTTAAAAGCTGCATCATATGCTTTTCTTCGAGTGTTTTCCATGTTGATGAGTGTGAGTACAAATGACCGATTTACAATAATTTAATTGTGAAAGTGCGCTTGATTTATTGTACAATTTCATTGGACCTCTGTGAACTACTCATCAATTTTATTGGTCTACTGTTAAGAGGCAAAATGTTTTTGGCGGCATGAAAAAAAAATGCATTAGCCGCACCGTAGTATAGGTCGCAGTGTTGCCGCAGTGTTCAAAGCGTGGGGAAAAAGTAGCGGCTTATAGTCCGGAATTTACGGTAATATCCTTCAAAACAAGGGAGATCAGACCTGGACATAATATGCCAAGTGTGGTTTCAAATTTGCTTACAGTGATATCTGTACTCTTGTACTTACAGATTTTTCAATAAAGGCTACTATGTTGTTTGACTCTCTAATTTTTTGCACTAATTGCATGTTAACATTCAGTGAATTGTGTACAAAAATAGTTGAGTTCCTTTAAATTCTGCACTTTTCAATATCTCTCCATTCAGTGTCTCACCATACAGCCCGGTAGGGAAACACCAATTCTCTTGAACAAAAAGTCATTAAAAAAAATGTAGTGAACACAGGCCAGTACATCATCACCATTGAGCGATTTTACTCAGAGCATTACTGTAGGGAAGCAGCATTCCTCATCAGGGACCCTCACAACCCAGGCCCATGCTCTCTTCTCACTGCTACCATCAGTAAGAAGGTACAGGACTCACACTAGCAAGTTCAGAAATAGTAATTACTCCTCAACCATCAGGCTCTTGAACCAAAGGGTGTAACTTCACTCAACTTCACTTTCTCCATCACTGAAATGTTCCCAAAATCTATGTAACACACATAAAATGGCGGTGGAACACAGCGAGCCAGGCATAGATGCTGCCTGGCCTGCTGTGTTCCACCAGCATTTTGTATGTGTTGCTTGAATTTCCAGCATCTTGCAGATTCCCTTGTGTTTGCTTCCCAAAACCTATGTACTCACTGCTGGTGTCTCTTCATCTCATGTTCTCAATACTTAGTGTTTATTTATTATTATTATTATTATTATCATCATCATCATCATTATTATTATTTCTTTCTTTTTGTATTTGCACAGTTTGTTGTCTTTTGCACATTGGTTGAATTTCCAAGTTGGTGTGGTCCACCATTGATTCTATTATGGTTATAATTCTATTATTGATTTATTGAGTATACCCACAAGAAAATGAATCTGAGTGAAAATGGTGACATATATATACTTTGATAATAAATTTACTTTAAAATTTTAGCCTTAAGAAGGTATTTATTCAAAGTGAATGACTTCACATCGTTCTACATTATAGTTCAATCATTGCCTCATTGCCCATTCAATTAGTATGGTTATATTCCCGAGTCCTTTGTCAGCCTACTCAAAATCTACCCTGTCCTTATATGGCTGCAGTAATATATCTTCAGCTTGATTCATCAGCAAATTTGGTCTCTTGATTTATTCATCTGAAGCATTGGTATAGATTGTGAACTGGGGCCCAATGCCTATTACTATGACACCCATAAGGCACATCTTCCCAATCAAATACCATATGTTTATCCCTACTAATTGTTTTCTATCCATTATTGAATCATCAGTTCTATACCAGTATAACAGTTCTCTGATTTGGTTTGAAAAACTATTGACTAACACCTTATTCAAGGTCTCCACATTGTCTCCATCTTCCTCCTCTTCTCTTCCCCTTCTCTTTCTCCCCCTCCTCTTGCCATTTTTCTTTCACCTACTTTTCCTCAACTTTCTGCTCCTTCTCCTCTTCATCTCTTTCTCCAAAAATATTATGCTGTGATCTCAGGTCACTGGAGGGATTTGCCTTTATGGACATTAAGTCCATCCTCTACATAAGCATCAATCAACAAATCTACACCAACTTGCATTTGTAAATACATTACTGTCTTCTCTATAATCTGCCATTCCATTGTCCACTTTCCAGGTTGATCGAAATTGTTGAAGGTCTTACTAAATTTCATGTATATAACACCTACTGGCATGCCTCATCAATCATTTAAAAAAAACAGTCAAATTTATGAGACATGATTTGTCATGCACAAAGCTGTGCTATCAGAATCAGTTTTTACTTTGCCAAATGCAGGTAAATCCTATCTCTCAGAGTACCCACCAGTAACACTCCTACAACTGATATTAGGCTCACAGGCCTGTAGTTCCTTGGCTTGTCCCTGCAGCTCTTTTTAAATAAATCCACAACATTAGCCAACCTTCAGTCTACTGGTATCTCACACCTGACTGGAGCCCTGGCAAATATTTCTGTCAGGGCTCCAGCAATTCTTTCCCCTACTTCCCAGAACGTCCTCGCATACACTTGGTCAGGTCCTTGCGATTTCTCAAATTTATGCACCTCTTAAGTAATGTCCATATGTTTCAGGATATCACTGTTCTCTTCATTGAAATCTGCAGCTTATGAGCTTCTCCACAATGAATAGAGATAGAAAGTGTTTATTTAAGAGCTCACCCATCTCCCTTGGCTCCATACATGGTTGACCAAACTGATCATCAAGGAAATCTAGTTTCCCAATTATCCTTTTATCCTTAATTTATTTATAGAATTTCTTAAGATCCTCCTCTACATACCTCATGTCCCTTATTGCCTTGCTAATTTCCTTCTTAAGTGTATTCCTTTATTGCATATACTCCTGATATGACTCACTTGATTTTAGCTTATAAGACCACCATTCCAAATAGTAATGTATATAACACCTACTGAGCCAATTTCTAATCTTTGGGGACTATTTAATGATCACAGCTATGGGTTTGGACCATCAAATGGTATGAACACTTCACTGGATGAACCTCTCTTCCCGCATTTCAGTGCCAAAGTGAAGATTTACTCACTAATTAAAGATTTTTTGGCCCACTACTGATGCTAAAGATAGTTTACAATCTGACCACTGCTGAACTAATCGCGAGATTATGGGACTGCTTTATCACCAACTGAGCTTTGCTAACAGCCCTTCTTCTGCTCCAGTTCATCTCTGCAACTTGAAGCAATGGGAGTTGAAGTTTCTGACTGGATGGGCTAATTAAAATTACTATAATTAGATTCTATCCTTGACTTGCATTACCCGACTTCTCTTTGTTTTTCATTGTACCTTAGTGCATGTGCCAATAGAATATAGAACAGTACAGGGCCTTCAGACAGCAATATTGCACTGACCCTTTAACCTACACTAAGATCTAACACTTACCTCCCACATAGCCCTCCATTTCTCTTTTTATCCGTGTGCCTATCTTAGAGTCTCTTAAGTGTCCATATTGTATTTGCCTCTAACACCCGAGCTCACTCACTCAACCCATTTTCAGAATCAGAATCGGAATCAGGTTTATTATCACCAGCATGTGACATGAAATTTGTTAACTTAGCAGCAGCAGTTCAATGCAGTACATAATCCATCAGAGAGAAAAAATATAACAAATAAAATAAAAATAATAATAATAAATAAACAAGTAAATCAATTATGTATGTTGAACAGATTTTTAAAATGCGCAAAAATAGAAATATTGTATATTAAATAAAAAGTGAGGTAGTGTCCAAAGATACAATATCCATTTAGGAATCGGATGGCAGAGGGGAAGAAGCTGTTCCTGAATCGCTGAGTGTGTTCCTTTAGGCTTCTGTATCTCCTACCTGATGGTAACAGTGAGAAAAGGGCAAGCCCTGGGTGCTTAATAATGAACACTGCCTTTCTGAGACACCGCTCCCTAAAGATGTCCTGGGTACTTTGTAGGCTAGTGCCCAAGATGGAGCTGACAAGATTTACAACCTTCCGCAGCTTCTTTTGGTCCTGTGCAGTAGCCCCTCCATACCAGACAGTGCTGCAACCTGTCAGAATGCTCTACACGGTACAACTATAGAAGTTTTTGAGTGTATTTGTTGGCATGCCAAATCTGTTCAAACTCCTAATGAACTATAGCCACTGTCTCGCCTTCTTTTTAACTACATCAATATGTTGGGACCAGGTTAGATCCTCAGAGATCTTGACACCCAGGAACTTGAAACTGCTCACTCTCTCCACTTCTGACCCCTCTATGAGGATTGGTATATGTTCCTACGTCTTACCCGTCCTGAAGTCCACAATCAGCTCATCTGTCCTCCTGAGGTTGGGTGCCAGGTTGTTGCTGCGACACCACTCCCTAAAGTTGGCATATCTCACTCCTGTATGTCCTCTGGTCACCACCTGAGATTCAACCAACAATGGTTATATCGTCAGCAAGTTTATAGATGGTATTTGAGCTATGCCTAACCACAACGTCATGTGTACATAGAGAGTAGAGCAGTGGACTAAGCACACATCCCTGAGGTGCGCCAGAGTTGATCATCAGCAAGGAGATATTATCAGCAACTGGCACAGATTGTGGTCTTAGAACCATAAGACCATAAAACATTACAGCACAGAAGCCTTTTGGCCTTCTTGGCTGTGCCGAACCATTTTTCTGCCTAGTCCCACTGACCTGCACCTGGACCATATCCCTCCATACACCTCTCATCCATGTACCTGTCCAAGTTTTTCTAAAATGTTAAAAGTGAGCCTGCATTCACCACTTCAACTGGCAGCTCATTCCACACTCCCAACACTCTCTGTGTGAAGAAGCCTCCCTAATGTTCCCTTTAAACTTTTCCCTTTTCACCCTTAACCCATGTCCTCTGTTTTTCTTCTCCCCTAGCCTCAGTGGAAAAAGCCTGCTTGCATTCACTCTATCTATACCCATCATTATTTTATACACCACTATCAAATCTCCCCTCATTTTTCTACGCTCCAGGGAATAAATCCTAACCTATTCAACCTTTCTCTGTTACTCAGTTTCTCAAGACCCGACAACATCCTTGTAAACCTTCTCTGCACTTTTTCAACCTTATTAATATCCTTCCTGTAATTCGGTGACCAAAACTGCACACAATACTCCAAATTCGGCCTCACCAATGTCTTACACAACCTCACCATAACATTCCAACTCTCATGCTCAATACTTTGATTTGGCCAGTGTGTCAAAAGCTCTCTTTTTATGACCCTATCTACCTGTGATGCCACTTTTAGGGAATTATGAATCTGTATTCCCAGATCCCTCTGTTCTACTGCAATCCTCAGAGTCCTACCGTTTACCTCGTGTATTCTACCTTGGTTACCTTCTGGTTCGGAAGTCGAGGATCCGATTGCAGAGAGAGGTACAAGGGCCCAAGCTCTGCAACTTCTCAATCAGGATTGTGGGAATGATGGTATTAAATGCTGAGCTATTGTCGATGAACAGCATCCTGACATAGGTGTTTGTGTTGTCCAGGTGGTCTAAAGCTGTGTGGAGAGCCATTGAGATTGCAAATAAGTAAATTGCAATAGGTCTAGATCCTTGCTGAAGCAGGAGTTCAGTCTAGTCATGACCAACCTTTCAAAGCATTTCATCACTATTGATGTGAGGGCTACCGGACAATAGTCATTAAGGCAGCCCACATCATTCTTCTTAGGCACTGGTATAATTGTTGCCTTTTTGAAGAAAGTGGGAACTTCCAGCCGTAGCAGTGAAAAGTTGAAAATGTCCTTGAATACGCTCGCCAGTTGGTTGGCACAGGTTCTCAGAGCCTTACCAGGTACTCCATCGGGACTTTCCATCTTGCAAGAGCTCACTCTCTTTAAAGACAGCCTAACATCGGCCTCTGAGACGGAGATCACAGGGTCATCAGATGCAGCAGAGATCTTCACAGCCGTAGTTGTGTTCTTCCTTTCAAAGTGGGCATAGAAGGCGTTGAGTTCATCTGGTAGTGAAGAATCGCTGCCTTTCATGCTATTGGGTTTCGCTTTGTAGTAAGTAATGTCTTGCAAACCCTGCCAGAGTTGCCGAGCATCTGATAGCGCCTCCAAACTCATTCAAAATTGTCCCTTCGCCCTTGAAATAGCCCTTCGCAAATCATACCTGGTTTTCTGGTACAGGCCTGGGTTGGCGGACTTGAATGCAACAGATCTAGCCTTCAGCAGACAACGTACCTCCTGGTTCATCTATGGTTTTTAGTTTGGGAATGTACAGGAAGTCTTTGTGAGCCCACACTCATTACACAGGTTTCAATGAAGTCGGTAACAACTGCAGCATACCCATCCAGGTTTGAAGATGAATCCCTGTTCAATTCAAAGCAGTCCTGTAGGTGCTCCTGTGCTTCCCTTGTCCATAACTTATTCATTTTCACTGCTAGTGCTGCAGTCTTTATCTCTGCCTATACTCAAGAAGCAGACGTACAGCTAGGTGATCAGACTTCCCGAAGTGAGGGTGTGGAATAGCACAGTAGGCATTTTTGATGGTGGTGTAGCAATGGTCCAGTGTGTTGTTTCCTCTGGTATTGCGAATGATCTGTTGATGGTAGTTGCTTAGTGATTTTTTTCAGACTGGCCTGGTTAAAATCTCTCAAAACGATGGTGAAGGCATTAGAGTGTGTTGCTTTGTGCATGTTGATCCCACTGCTCAGATCATCTAAAGCCTGCTTGACATTGGCCTGAGGTGGAATGTAAACTGCTACCAAAATGACCCCAGAGAACTCCCGTGGTAGGTAAAAAGGACGGCATTTTCATAAGACATATTTTCTAATCTAGGCAGCATCCTGGTAAATCTCTTCTGCACTCTCTCTAAAGCTTCTGTATCCTTCATTCAGTATAGTGTGGTGACCAGAACTGAACACAATACTCTAAGTGAGGTTTAACCAGAGTTTTAAAGAGCTGCAACATTACCTAATAGCTCTTGAACTCAATCCCCTGACTAATGAAAGCCAACACACCATATATCTTCTTAATCACCCTCCACATTGTTAAGAATCCAACAATTAATGCTGAATTCTCCCATTAATAATCCAATAATAATAAAAAAACAATTTAGCAATTTAATTTGCCTACTCATGCTCTCATATGATTTGTATGTTCTATTGTGAATTTGTGCTTAAATGCCAATACTGGTAACTGTTAACATCGGGCCTCGGCATTCTCTTCTTTGAATAGGTTCCACCATTTTATTAGGTTAGGTCTGATCTTAACTTCCTTCGCTAACCTGACTTCTTATTTGCTTGTGTCGTCTTTTAGCAGAGGTGGAGGGTGATGAACTGTGACCTGCACTCCTTTTACTAAGGCAGCTTCAGCCTTCTCCTTTGCAGTTGTATCTGTCGATGATAACAGAAAATGGTTACAATGTCTGTTATGTTTTGTAACTCCAAAACATAAAACTACTTGGAAGAAAACTTGGAGCTGGGAATAACTCATCTAGATTCATTTTTACTTTTTAGCGAGGAGTGCTCTTATGACATAGTGGCGTGATGATGTATTCAATTCACGTGCTTCTACATATGACTCATAATGAATCAAACGAAAATGCTTAATCAAACAATATATTACAATATTACTTAAATATTACTGTAATATTAAATACACAACAATGGCTTAGAGGAATTGTACATCAGGATGAAGAAATAACAAAGTCATCAAAATGTGTGCAATGTAGTGAAAATGTATGCAGGCAGTGATTAATGATGTAGAATATTAGATCCTGCAGCTGGCACATCACTGTCAGAACAATTCAGGGACTTCAAATATTTGGAAGTTTCATTTTCCTCGGCAGTGGAAGGGTGGCACAAGAAGAGCAGCACCCATTGATAAATTTCCACTAAACTGTGTGCTCATAGTTACCAACAATGCGTGGCTAAGTGGTTAAGGCATTCGTCTAGTGATCTGAAGGTCGCTAGTTCAAGCCTCAGCCGAGGCAGCGTGTTGTGTCCTTGAGCAAGGCACTTAACCACACATTGCTTTGTGAAGACACTGATGCCAAGCTGTATGGGTCCTAATGCCCTTCCCTCGGACAACATCTGTGGCATGGAGAGGGGAGACTTGCAGCTTGGGCAACTGCCGGTCTTCCATAAAAAAAACCCTGCCTAGGCTTGCGCCCTGGAAATTTTCCAAGGCGCAAATCCATGGTCTATCGAGAATAACGGAGGCCTACCTACTACAGTTACCAAAAGAACATTGTGGCTAATATAATAAAAAAAAACAACATTCTGTGCAACCTGCAACCTAAATATTAATACAGTAAGTTCAGGTATGTCTACCGACTGATTCGATCTCACTTGATGGGAAGAGTAGGTAGGAAATTAAGGACCATTTGATTAAAAATATTCTTACTGGAAAAAGCAGCAATGATTAATGTGGTCTGTAACTTGAATCTACTGAAAAGCTGGATGAAAATGTAGTTGGGTGAGTTAGTAAATTTGCTGCTGATACAATGATTGGCGGGGCTGTGGATAATGTAGAAGTTTGGAAAAGAATACAGCACAATATAGATCAGCTGCAGATGTGGGTTGAGAAATGGCAGATGGAGTTTAATGTAGATAAATGTGAAGCGTTGCACTTTGGTAGAGCAAATGCAGGGAGACAGTGCGATGTGATGGACAAGGTCCGTAACTGTGGTGCTGAGCAGAGAAATCTTGGAATTCAAGTTTATAGCTCCTTGAAAGTGGCAACACAGGTTGATAAGGAGGTTAAGAAGGCTTCTGGAAAGCTTGCCTTTAGTAGTTGAGGCACTGAGTTCAAATATCAGCAGGTTATGTTGCAACTTTATAAAGCTCTGCGTAACCCAGGGTAATTAAACCTGAAGATGTAATGTTAGCAAGCTCCACCTGTGGATGGATGAAAATGAGGTTTACTGAATTTTTTTTAAAAAAAGAGATCTTGGGGGGCAAAAAGCTATGCGAGAACGAGGCATGGCTGACACAAGTGGGAAAGCGAGAGAAACGCAGAAAGCTATTAGAAACTAAAGATATAAACTGTTGAAAGTGGAATTAGTAATGTGTAACTCTACCCTAGTTACTTGAAAACCTCGGGATGAAACACCGGGAGGAAAGATGATATCGATAAAAGATCTATTGAAGCTATGGCTGTAACAAGCAGGAGCCTTAATGAGATAATATTGACAGAGACATGTGTCTAAGATCTCTACCGTGTAACTGGGAATTAGTTCTGTTAAATCACACCAATAATATTTGAATTTGAATATGTAGACATACTGACTGGAACAGAAATGGAAGTTAACCCTAATACTTCAGAATACAAATTCAATTAGTTTTCTAACCAGCTAGAGAGAAATAAAAAGGAAAGGTTAGTCTGTAAACCATTACATAGGGAATCACATGAGATCTAATTAGTTAGAGAAACCAGATTAGCAAATGTTATTCTAATGAATATCACTGATTCTACCTAAACATGAGATGGGATTTTGTTGATATCTGTGATTAGGAAGTTGACAGAATGTTGGAATCTTGAATTGTTCTTATTCATATAAATATTTTGTATATTGTAGTTTTTATAAACAGAACTTACCTCTAGTAGCGTGTGTTTTCTATTCACTGCCTCTTTCTGATACCTAGAGCTTCTGGTGGCCTACTAGCTCCTAGTGCAGCACTGTGTAATTTGATTTTCTCATAAAGAGTGCCATGACCAGTCACACGAGATAAGACCAGCGCTGAACAGGTGTTATCCAGTCAGGCCACATCTGCAGTATCTGGTACAGTTCTGGCCGCCCCACGATATTGCGGTTTTGGTGAGGGTGCGAAGAGGCAATTCCAGGGTGCAGCCTGGTTTAGAGAGGATGTGCTATCATGAGAGACTGGATAAACTTGTTTTTCTCCCCCCCACAACCCCCACCCCGGAGCATCAGAGGTTTAGGAGAGATCTGACAGAGATTTGCAAGATTATGAAAAGCATAGTGGACAGAGAGTATCTGTTTCTCAGGGTTGAAATGTCTCATACGAGAGGGCATGCATTGAAAGTAAGCGGGTTGATTTCCAGGGGGATGTGAGGGGTAAGTTTTTTACTCAAAGTATTAGATGCCTGGAATGGTAGTAGAGGGAAATGCATTTGAGGCATTTAAGAGACATCTTGATAGGCACATGGATGCAAGGGAGATGGAGGAATCTGAACATGGTTTAGGTAGGATGGATTGGTGCTAGCTTGTCTTTGATTTGCTTTTTAGCTGGTTTGGCACAACATTGTGGGCCAAATAGCCTATTCCTATGCTGTACTGTGTGTTCTGTGTTCTATCAAGATCATATTAACCACATTTAAAAGGTACATGGATAGGAAAGTTTGAGGGAAATTTGGGCCAAATGCAGGTAAATTGGACTAGCTTGGCTGGCATGGATTAGCTGCGCTGAATGCCCCCATGACTTCAGCATTTCAAAACGTATATTTGTCAGCATGATCCAGATCAAGATGAATTCTATTTTGTGTTTGAAAACAATTTACTTCTGGAAACAATCAATGACTAGACTGACATATTCTTGGCAATATATAACTGTGGATTTCCATATTCATTATATGCATCAAATATGGATGACTGGAGGTTTGCCTGCCAACTTTATATCAACCCCACAAGTCTGAAACATCGGCTGAACCATCAGCAGAGTTACCAAGTAAAACAAAGATCCTTCTTCTGATTGTTTCATATCAAAGATTAAATCTGATAGGCTGGATCTAACTGAGGAGCTGCTCTGCCCAATAATAAGTATACCGCTTTGGATACTATTGGGGGAAGATGATCTACTGGGGGAAGAGTCACAGCAACTGAGTCTTAGTGAGAGGTTAAAGGATTGGGAAACTTTTAAAAACCAAAAAATGCCAAAAGGAGGGAAAAAATTAAATACAAAGATAACCTAGCTAATAATACAAAAAGCATACCAAAAGTTTTCTCACATATATGAAGAGTAAAAGAGAGGTGAGAATGGGTATCGGACCACTGGAAATTGATGCTGGAGAGGCAGTAATGGGGGATAAGAAAATAGCGGAGAAACTGAATAAGGTATTTTGCATCAGTCTTCATTGAGAAAGACACTAGCAGTATGCTGGAAGTTTGAGACCATCAGAGGGTAGAAGTGAATGTGGTTGCTATTACTAGGGAGAAGGTATTTGGGAAGCTGAAAGGCCTGAAGGAAGATAAGTCACCTGGACAAGGTGTACACACTTAAGGATTTGGAAAGAGATAGTTGAAGAAATTGTGGAGGGATTAGTAAATGATCTTTCAAGAATCACTAGATTCTGGCATGATCCTCGAGGACTGGAAAATTGCAAATGTCACTCCATTTTTCTAGAAGTGAAGAAGGCAGAAGAAAGGAAATTACAGGCCATTTAGTCTGGGGTCAGTGGTTGGGAAGATATTGGAGTCGATTGTTAGGGATGTGCCTTCGAGGTACTTGGAGGCACTTGATAAAATAGGCCAAAGTTTCCTTAAGGGAAAATCTTGACTGACAAATCTGTTGGAATTTTTTGTGGAACATCAGGATAGATATGGGAGAATTGGTGGATATTATGTAATTCAATTTCAGAAGGCCTTTGACAAGATGCCACACATAAGGTTGCTTAACAAGATAAGAGCCCATGGTGTTCAGGAAAGATACTAGCATTGGCTGATGGCAGGAGACACAGTGATGGAATAAAGAGAGCCTCTTTCTGATTGGATGCTAGTGTTTAGTGGTGTTCCACAGGGGTTGGTGTTCAGACCACTTTTTAAAAAATTGTATATCAATAATTTGGATGATGGAATTGATCGATTTATGGCCAAGTTTTCAGGCAATACAAAGATAGGTGGAGTATCAGGTAGTTTTGAGGAAGCAGGGAGGCTGCAGAAGGGCTTAGACAGATTAGGAGAATGGGCAAAGAAATGGCAGATGGAATATTGTGTCAGGAAGTGTATGGTCACACATTTTGAGAGAATGAATGAAGTTGTAGACTATTTTCTAAATGGAAAAATATCAAAAATCTGATGTGTAAAGGGTCTTGGGAGTCCTTGTGCAGGATTCCCTAAAGGTTAACTTGCAGGTTGAATCAGCGGGTGAGGAAGGCAAATGCAATGTTAGCATTCGTTTTGCGAGGACTAGTATATGAAAATAAGGATGTTATGCTGAGGCTTTATAAGGCACTGTCAAGGGCCTCACTTGGAGTATTGAGAGTAGTTTTGGACCCCTTATCTAAGAAAGGACATGCTGACATTGGAAAGGGTTCAAATGAGGTTCATGAAAATCATTCTGCCAATGAAAGGCTTTTCATATATTGAGTGTTTGATGGCTCTGGTCTGTACTCACTGGAATTTAGAAGAATGAGGGGGATCTCATTGAAACCTTTCAAATAGTGAAAGGCCTTGATAGAGTAGATGTGAAGGGGATAATTCCTGTTGTGGTGTTGTCTAGGATCAGAGGGCACATCCTTTGAATAGAGGGTTGTCTATTTATAAAGTAAATGAGGAGGAATTTCTTTAGCCAGAGATGGTGAATCTGAGGAATTCATTGCCATTGGCAGCTGTGGAATCCAGGTCCTTGGGTATACTTAAGACAGAGGTTGATAGATTATTGATAAGTCAGAGCATGAAAGTTTACAGGCAGAAATCGTGAGAATGGGATTGAGAGGGAAATCGATCAGCCATGGTCAAATTTTGGAGCAGACCCAATTGGCTGAATGGCCTAATCTGCTTCTATGTCTTATGGTCTTATAGAGATAAAGGAAAATTGAGGGCGCATCATGAGCATTAAAAGCTATTCTTACCTATTGAAATTGACAACTATCTCACTATTTTTTATAATTGACTTGGGAAATGTTCAAGGTTCACCTGAAAGAGTTCACTACAATTCAGTTCTACAAAGCGTACCTGTAACTTACAGCATAAATGAAAATTCTGACAAAAAAAGTTATCATTGAACTAGTATTTTCGGATTGGGCTGCACCAGTGTTTCTTGTAATTAGAAGTGAGGGCACTATTAGGATCAGTATAAGTTACTAGATAATAATCTACAATGATGCAAAAGTTTGAGAACACCATTTTTGCAGCCATGTTTTTCCCTTTTTAGTGTAGTCTGGCCTACTCATACAGGCTGCATCATAATAGTAATGTATTCCACACTGATCTCTTTGCTGCTTCCTGGTATGCATAGCCTCACAAAGTTTGCCACACAGTGTAGAGAATGGAGAAGAGTAATTGTTTATATACATATACTTCTGTTCTCCAATGTAATTGAAATTCATTCACAACTAGACAAAGACAGTTTGAATATCATTTATGAAATGAAGAAATCTCATAGGCACCTGTAAGACATGGACCACAAACCCCATGCCAAATATTTTTGGAGAATCTAATGGGCTGTTTTGAGTGATCTCACCCTGATAGTAGAGCTGGGCAATTATACTGGCTGCACATGTGGTTGCCAGGCTGGGGTTGAAGTTTTATTTCTTCACCTAGTGCACTACCAGGAGAGGCTTAGAACCTGGTGGACCCAAGTGCAACATAGACCAGAGAGAAGAATGGAGCTGAACATATCATGTGAATTGGTTTGTAGAGCACACAGGCTGGGACTCAAATCACTGCACACACAGAGAGTAGGAGCCTGTAGGACTCCGCAGTCACCAGGTGGTCAGACTGAGGCATGAAGGACCCCCAGCCCATCCAGCCCCATGACCGTCTGGCACCTGATGTCCTAGTGAGACCCACGTGGTAACAGTGGAGGTCTCTGATCAGGTCCAGGTCCAGGACGTCATGGGAGGGAACACATGCTATCTCCCCTGCTTTGCAACCCTCCCAATGGACTAAGTACTGGAAATGGCCAAGAACTAGATGGAAGTGCAAAAACCGATGGACCATGTACGCCAGCTGACCATCAATGATGCGAAGAGCCCGGGGAGGTGGGGGCAATCTGGGGAGTAGTGCTAGGGGCTGCCCAGAAGGGTCTTTAGTTGGGAGACATGGAAGGTGGGGTTGATTTGCATGGCACGTGGCACCTGGTGATCGTAAATGCCTGGGTTGATCCAGTGGAGAATGTTGTAGTGTCCAATGTAGCTTGGCAGCAGTTTCTGACACCCAACCCACAGAGGAAGGTTTCTGATGGAGAGCCAGACACTTTGATAAGGATGGAACAAAGCCCCCGGCCACCTTCAATGGATGGTTTGGTGCTGCTGTTGCAGAAAGGCCTTCAGCAGGGTTGTCTGATCTTTCCTTAGTTTCTGTCGGCACCAATGAACCAGCTCTTCAGCAGACAGGACTCCCACCTTGGAAAAAGAGGTGGTGCATAACCAAAGTGACACTCAGAGGGTGGCACACTGTACATGTAGAAGAGTGGCACAGTGTTGTGTGCAGACTCTGTCTAGAGAAGTTGATCACTTCAGGTGGTTAAATGCCTGACACAAGGCACCTCAGGGTCTTCTCCAGGTCCTGGTTAGTCCTCTCCATCTGTCCATTGGACCGGGGGTGAAATCCTGATGAGAATTTAACCACTTCAACTCTTTAATAGGTTCTTGTGCTCAGTCCAGACCACAAATGGATGTTTACACCCATCCAGACAATGCTCTGCTCCTCCAGAACTAATTTGACCACCAACATCTCTCTATTCTCTATGTCATAGTTCTTCTCCACAGAAGAGAGCTGCCAGGAGAAGAAAGCACAGGGGTAGAGTTTCTGTTCAGAAAGGGTGGGGGAGAAGTGGTCATTGTCTGAGGAACCTACCTCAATCATGAATGGCAGCTTTAGGTCAGGGAGATCGAGGCTGGGAGTAGGTAGGAAGCGACACATTAATTCCTGAAAAGTCCAGCAAAATGGTCTTTTAGTCAGAGCAATTAGGAGTGGTGCGATGGACCTGAAGTTGCAAATGAACCTCCAGTAAAAAATTGCAAACTTCAGAAACCCTGGAGCTCCTAAATTGTGGTGGGCTGTGGCTCATCCTTAGTGACCTTGGTCTTGCTAGGGTCCATCTGCAGGTTTCCCTTTCAGATAATAATTCCAACGAAGGAGACTGTAGAGATGTGGAACTCTTCCTTCTCCAGCTTGATAAATAGTTGGTGCTGGAGTAAACAGTGAAGGACCTGTCAAACGTGTGGTAGGTCTTGGAGAAGGTGAGTATATCATCCAGGTGCACAAAGATAAAGTGATGTAGCATCTCTGAGAGAATGTCATTGATAAGGATGTTGCCTGAAATGAACGGTGTCACAAAATATTTGTAGTGGGGCACAGGGGTATTAAAAGTGTTCTTCCATACATCACCCTCCCAGATGCAGACCAGGTTGTATGCATTTTGGAGATCTAGTTTAAATGTTTCCCCCTTGCAGCAACTCTTAAAACCATGGTCAATGGTCACCGTCCTTTATCACCACAAAGAAGAGACCTGCACCAGCGGGGGATGTAGAGGGGCAGATGAAGCCGATCACTAGGGCTTCATGGATGTACTCCTCCTTAGACACCCTACCTGGAGATAAAAGGGAGTACAATCCTCCTCAGAGTGGAAAGGCTGTAAGTGGCAATTCAACTGTGCAGTCATAGGTTAGATGAGGTGGAAATGTTGTGGCCCTCTACTTACTGAAAACCTCCAGCAAGTCTGCATACTCGGAAAGAACTCAGAAAACAGTCCGGGAGAGGCAGGGAGAAGACCATCCAGGGACTTTCCCAGTGGATCAGTCAATTTGAGGGTTGTGGATGACTAACCAGGACTGTCTAAAGATCAACAAGAACTTAGATGAATCAGGAGAAACTGAATAGCCTCAATATGCAATTCTATTTGTAGATAGAAGGGAGCAGTGAGGTGAGGGATCCACCCTGGGCTCAGACATCTTCCCTCCGGAGCTGAGGCTGTGACTGTGGATGTAGCAGACATGGGAGGAAAGGTGAAACCCGTCACAGACCTCTCTTTCTTGGACGTGTATTTGTTTTCCTGACAACTCAGGACAGGCAGAACAGAAATGTCCCGGCCCACCACAGTAGGGACAGGACTTTCCCTTTATTCTCCGGTCTGGTTCAGCAGTCAAAGGTCAGGTTTTGCCCAGCTGCATTAACTCCTCTGGAGAAAGTCGAGGAGAGATGGAAGTGTGCTTACTGCACCGAGGATGATAATACTGGTAAGACTCAGGGACTGGCCACCATAGAGAATGCACTATTGCACTCTCTTCTTTCCTGGAGATAATTGACCATGCAGATGGAGGTATTGAGGAGAGCCTCAAGATCTTTAACGACGTCTCTTGTTGCCAATTCATCTTTAATTTACCTGATAACCCACAAGGGAACATGGCTATAAGGACTTCATTGTTCCAACCACTCTCTAACGCAAGGATGGTGAAATCAATTATGTAGTCAGCCATAGTACCCTGAGAAACCTGGAAGAGGCAGTTGGCCACCCCTCGTCCATTGACTGGGTGGTTAAACACACTCTTCATCTTCCTGGTGAAGAGGGATGCATCTGAACAACTTGGATAATTCTTATCCCAGAGCACCGTAGCCAGGTGAGAGCTTTGACAGAGAGGAGAGAGATTATATGCCATTTTGCTGCAGTTGGAGGGGTACTTGGTGGGTTATTGCTCAAAAGCCAAAGAACACTGAGTAAGAAATGTTCTGCTTGTCCCTGAGTGGCTTAAGATCACTCAGTCACTGGCAGGTTCAGAGCACCACCATGAGGAACTGGAACAGTTAGTTTGGATTGGCAGCATCTTCTCCACAACTTCTATTATAACTTGTGTGCTTAACCCCTGCTATACTCATTTTAAACTCATGAGTGTGTGATGAAGCAGAGCTCCAAGGTCATTTAGAAGTTTGCTAATGACACCACTGTTGATGACTAAATCAAAGGTGGTGACAAGACAGCATATTGGAGGGAGATGGACTCTTTCAATGACAGCAAAACTGATTATTGACTTCAGGAGGAGGAAACCGAAAATCCATGGGCCAGTCCTCATTGGTGGATCAGAGGTGGAGAGGGTCAGCAACTTCAAATTCCTTGGTGTTATCATTTCAGAGGACCTCTCCTGGGCCAAGCATGTGAGTACAATTATGAAGAAAGCATGGCAGTGCCTCAGCTTCATTTGGAGTTTGTGAAGATTCAGCATAACATCTAAAACTTTGACAAAATTCTATAGATGTGTGGCAGAAAGTATACTGACTGGCTGCATCATCGCCTGGTATGGAAACACCAATGCCCTTGAACAGAAAATCCTACAAAAAGTAATGGATATAGCCCAGTCCATCACAGATAAAGCCATCCTTAGCATTCACATCTACATGGAGCGTTGTCACAGGAAAGCAGCATCCATCATCAGGGACCCTCACAACCCAGGACATGCTCTCTTCTTATTGCTACAATCATGAAGCAGATAGAGGAGCCTCAGGACTCACAGTACCAGGTTCAGGAACAGTTATTACCCCTCAACCATCAGACTCTTGAACCTGTGGGGATAACTTCACTTGCCCTATCACTCAACTCTTCCCATAAACTATGGACACACTTTCAAGGACTCCTCATCTCATGTTCTTGATATTTATCGTTTGTTTGTTTGTTTACTTATTTATGTATTTTTATATTTACACAGTTGCATCTCATTGATTGTTTGTCTACCTTGTTGGATGCAGTCTTTCTTTGATTCTACTATGGTATGGTTCTTGGATTTACTGAGTACTCACATGAGAAAAACAAATCTCAGAGTTGTATATGGTGACATATATGTACTTAGATAATAAATTTACTTTGAACTTTGCATTTTAAACAAGCAAGTGATTCCTCTACGTTGGCTGGAGGTTCAGGATAGGCGTGGTAGCAAGAGTCTGATGGCTCAGCCGCTTGACCTCGGCGAATGTCTGCAGGGTGGTTCAGATCTGTAGGAGCATCTGCTCATGTCCACCCTCCATGACTTCCAGGCTGGCCAGCACTGATCGGAGACACTCATACTCCGCTGGGTCCATGAGTAGCAAAGTCTTGCTTTGGGGGAGGGTGGGGGTTGTTGGTTGCCAGGCTGAGTTTGATCCGGGGTTGTTGACCATCTACGGCCCAATAAATCAATAATTACTCCCCTGAAAACAGCAGATGGTCAAACACTTCTGAAGAATCAGAATACCATTCTGCTGAGGTGGGCTGAGCATTTTAACACACTGCTTAATCAGGATTCTGACGCAGACCCCACCATTCTGGATGAACTGCCTGAACTTCCTCCTATCCATGACCTCAGTTTACCACCAACCTTCCAGGAGGTTCTATCAGCTGTCCCCTGGCACTGACAATATCCCTGCTGAGTTAATGAAGAACGGAGGGTACATGTGTAATCGCACCCTTTACCAGTACATCACCAAGGCCTGGACTGATGAAAACATTCCACAGCAATGGAGAAATGCAAACATCGTTGTCAATTATAAGAACAAGGGTGACAAGGCCATCTGCGGCAATAGTAGGGGCATATCACTCCTTTCTGTTGCTGGAAAGGTCCTGGCTAAGGTGATGCTTCAGAGGCTCATCAGCAACATCACTGAGTCAATGCTGCCTGAGTCGCAGTGTGGACTTAGGAAGAACAGAAGCATGATTGACATGATCTTCACATCCTGGCAGCTTCAGGAAAAGTGCCCGGAGCAACATCAAGACCTGTTTATGGCCTTTGTCAAACTCTCCAAAGCATTCAACACTGTGCAGAGAGAGTTCTTATGGGATGTCCTCCTCAGGTTTGGCTGTCCCAATAAATTTGTTAATATCCTCCGCCAGTTCCATGATGGGATGACAGCTCGGGTGACCATAGGAGGACAAGAGTCCGAGCCCTTCCTTGTACGCACAGGGGTGAGGCAGGGGTGTGTGCTAGCGTCAGTGCTCTTTAACATCTTTCTCTTGTGTGTTACCAAGTTTCTCCACAACGAGATTGAGGATAGCAGCGGTGTGGCAATGGACGTCAGATTAGATGGCAACTTCTTTAACATCAGGAGGCTCCACGCAACCTCCAAACTCCATAGAGATGGGTTCTGTAGCTGCAGTATGCAGGTGACTGTGCTCTTGTGGCCCACACTCCGGAGGATCTTCAGACTGTCCTTGCTGTGGTGGTGAGAGCGTACAGCAGAATGGGGCTGACCGTCAATACCACCAAGACAGAAGTGGTTTGCCAATGGAGTACCAGCGTCCCACCCACCCTACCTGCCTTCACTGTTGGTGATGAAAAGTTGTCAGTAGTGCCATCTTTCAAATATCTGGGGAGCATTCTCTGAGGATAGTGGCATTGACAACACCAACCAGAGCCGCATTAAACAGACATCAGCTGCCTTTGGGAGACTTCGACGCAGAGTCTTTCAGAACAGGAGCCTTCGTCCCTCCACAAAGGTTGCTGTATACCAAGCGGTCTGTGTCACCACCCTCCTTTATAGCTGTGAAGCTTGGGTAACCTACAGCCATCACATCAAGTCCTTGGAGCGCCTCCACATGAGCTGCCTTCAGCGCATCCTGGGAATTACCTGGCGTGAGCGGGTGCCTCACACTGAAATACTAGTGAAGACCAACAGCAAAAGTATCGAGGCCATGGTCCCCCAGCGTCAGTTGCAGTGGCTGGGGCACGTGATAAGGATGCCCCCATGTCGGCTACCCCGCAGAGTGTTATACGGCCAGCTACATCATGGTCGACGCTCAGCTGGAGGGCTGAAGAAGCGCTGTAAGGATCAGATGAAGAATGCTTTAAGGAAGTGCAAGATCAGACCCGAGGACCTGGAGGATGTTGCTGCTGACCGTAACACTTGGCGACAGCTGTGTAGGGACAGGGTTCATATTCTGGAGATGGAAAGAACAACCAGAAGACAGCAGAAGAGAGCAGGAGAAATGCAGCCGTGGCTGCCATCACTACCACATATACATGTCCCACCTGCAATAGAACTTGTGGGTCCAGGATAGGACCGTATAGTCATCAAAGATTTCACCTTTAAAGAAGTGGATGTCGTCATCGGATTCTGATGGACAACCAAAGAAGAAGACAGATGAGTTCCATTTCTTCAACCAGTAGATTACCACGATAGGCTTAGACCAGGTGCCCAAGTGCAGAGGAAACCAGAGATGAGGATAATCTTTTCACATGGATTGGTTTGTAGAGATCACTGACTAGAACTTGAGAATCTCTACACACAGGGTAGGTAAGATCAAGACTGAGCAAACAACAAAACAGGGGGAACTTAAATAGACAAACAAAAGAAGGAACAAGTGCACTGATGACTAAAAGAAGACACAAATGAAAATAATCAATGAATAGCCAAAGGAGGTGGAGCATTGGAGCCTGGGGGACTCTGGTGCCCCCAGGTGGTCAGACCAAGACATGACAATATGACTACATTCTGAAATACTCAAATGGATACTATTAACAGAATGTGATGACTTTAAGTCAATTGTTAATTGATCCACCAGTGGTGGATGAGGTAGTGTCAGGGCTGGAATACATAGTCTATACTCCAGCTACAAATTTACAGCCTGTTACCTTGAGGAGACATGATGCTACCTTCTAGTGGGTATACAAAAACATCTACATAATACAAAGAGAGCTATGATCTAAGCACTCAGAATACAACGTCTCTTTACAGAGTTCCACAACCTGAAAAACTACTTATTTTAAAGCAGTTGCATAGTGGACACCAGCAATATCTTGCATCAAGACATCAAGTCAGTTATCAGAGATTTTGTCTCAGGTTTGGGAATAGACAAGCTGTTGGAGGGTACTGTGAAGAAACACGAGTAAAAGCAACACAAAATCCTCACAACTCCTGGGTCTGGCTATTCATATTTTGACTGAAGGTATCTGTAGATTTTGCAGGACCTTTCACATGGTAGAAAACCATCATGAACAATCAGAAATCCCACCTGCTCCAAAAGGGCAACAATTATATCAGTACCAAAGAAGAGCAGGGTGAGCTGCCTTAATGACAATCTTCCAGTAGTACTCACGTCTAGAGTGATGAAGTGCTTTGAGAGGGTGGTTGTGACTAGAATTAACTCCTGTCTCAGCAAGGACCTGGACCCACTACAGTTTGCCTATTGCCACAATACGTCTACAGCAGATACAAACTCATTGGCCCCCGTGCAGCCTTGGATCACCAGGACAATACAAATATTTATGTCATGATGCTGTTTATTAACTACAGCTCAGCATTCCTACAGTTCTGATCAAAAAGCTCCAGTACCTCTGTAGCTCTGGGCCTCTGTACCTCCCTTTGCAACTAGATCTTTGATTCCCAAACTAGAAGAACACAATCTGGGCAGATCAGAAGTAATATCTCCACCTTGCTGACAATCAACGCTGGTGCATCCCAGGGATGTGTGCTTAGCCCACTGCTCTACTCTCACCACACCCACCACTGTGTGGCTAGGCTCAGCTCAAGCATCATTTATAAATTTGCTGATCTGCTGATGATACAACCATTACAGGCAGAATTTTAGATGGTAATAAGAGGGCGTATAAGAGCAAGATATATCAGCTAGTTGAGTGGTGTTACAGCCACAACCTTGCATTCAATGTCAGTAAGACTAAAGAACTGATTCAGGAAAGGTAAGACAAGGAAAGACACACTAGTCCTCATAGTGGGATCAGAAATGGAAAGAGTGAGCAATTTCATGTTCCTGGGTGTGAACATCTCTGAGGATCTAACCTGGACCCAACAAATCAATACAGAAGGTACAACATTGGCTATATTTCATTAGGAGTTTGTGGAGATTTAGTATGTCACCAATATGCTCGCAAATTGCTACAGATGTACCATGGAGTGCATTCTTACTGGCTGCATCGCCATCTAGTATGCACAGGATTGAAGCAAGCTGCTGAGAGTTATAAACTTAGTCAGCTCCATCATGGGCACTAGTCTCCATAATATCCAGGACATCTTCAAGGAGCAATGCCTCAAAAAGGCAGCGTCCATCATTATGCACCCCCATCACACAGGACATGCCCTCTTCTCATTGCTACCATCAGGGAGGTACAGAAACCTGAAGGCACACACTCAATGACTCAGGAACAGCTTCTTCCCCTCTGCCATCTGATCCCGAAATGGATATTGGACCCATGAGCACTACCTCACTGCTATTTCTATTTCTATTTTTGCACTACTTATATACTTATGTAACTTATATATATATATATATATACACACACAACCGTTTGTATATACAGACTTACTGTAATTCATAGTTTTTTCTATTATTGTAATGCTGGAGCAGATTATGAATTTTACAACATATGTCACTGATATTAAACCTGATTCTGATTGTGGTAGGTGCATAATCAGTAGATGTAAACTGCTCCGGAGGATGTCTCAACACTTCATGCAGTCAGTTCAAAATTGAAAAAGCTCATTAAAAAAACAAAATTATCCAGAGCTACTTGTGACAGACAATGCAGCAAATTTAGTAGTGCTGAATTTGTTGAATTATTAGAAATAGCATATTCTGCACTCCACCCAGCCTTAAGCAGGTTGGCAGATTAGCAAATTCAGACTGTGGACGGTGGATTGAACAAGATGAAAGAAGGTGAAATCCACATTTCTTATTTAAACATATTCTTATTAAACGTACAGCTACAGGACAGGACTATGCAGTATAGCAGACAAAAGTGCATTTTGGGCATCACTGAAAGGGATGAGGATTTACTGAAACAAAAAGTTTTATGACCAGCAGCTGAAACTGATGGGATTAAAGAGGGCACACCTATAGAGGAAATGTTGCCATCTGCTGGTAATATTGCAGTGCAAATGTCATCATTTGTAATGAGTGATTGAATGTTTAATCATGGGTTAATTTACAGCTTTATTTCAACCTTATATGATTTTATGCATTTGTATTTTCATCCACATTAAAGAGGAAAAAATGTGGTTTAAAATAAGTCTGCTTTAAGAGGAGTGATTGCATTGTTATCTTCCCCTCCTATTGGTTACTGATGATGAAAAAGTGAAAAGGCTTCACACACAAGGGGACAAGATATCTTAACTGCTCAACTGTAAGTGTTTTTCCTTGGTGTTTGCACAGATTGATGATCTTATTATATATTGATGCGGAGCTTGAATTGAATTTGAAGAAATTTATCTGTAATCAACTCAGCAGTAACTGACAACCTCTCACCAGATGTATTCTGTTTGCATTGCTTCAGGGAGGGAAATAGTGCATTACTTTACATAGCAAAAGAGATTCATAAGGAAAGAAGAATTCCAGTCCCAGAAGCAGATGGGCCTAAATCTCATCCTTAATATTAGAAGACAGTGGTGAGGGTAGGTCAGAATGTTACAGAATCTCCAGACATTTAAGAGGGTGGTAATTAGGTGTTAGTAGGGTTTTCTGTTGAATAAATAAGGTTATTCTCAAGATTTATTCAAAGTTAAATATATTTCTGGCTCACAGAATTATAGAATCGTAGGGTACAGAAAAAGCCCTTTCAGATAAGCATGTCCATACTGAGTGTAACATCTAGGTATGCTAATCTTATAGGCCTGCATTTTGCCAATATGCCTCTGTGTCTTTCGTATTTAAGCCCAGATGGAGATTCATCTGAATCAGGACTTAAAATTCCTGGGTATGGAGAATGATGAGTATTATTTCCTTCAGAAAGGGGATGGAGCACCTGTTTGGGCAAAAGTTATCTCAAAGGATTTTGCTTTATTTAGACCAAACAAACTATTAAAAAGAGCCAATATTTATTCAGTGATATTAAGGTGATTGACAGCTATATGGAAGCAACACTGAAATATTTTGTAAGCTCTGAACATTCGGTGCAGATTTATTTCCCTGCGAAAAGATGTAGAAATTCATAGACATCAGAAAATGCTCTGAATGAAACACAGAAACAAATAAGATCAGCTATGTTAAAGATCACCCTTGCTACAATATGATAATGATGAGAAAGATTTCAACGTTCAAATCACTCAGAATTATAAATGGTCATAACTCTGTGTCAGGAATGTAGCACGTGTTGGAAATCTGCTGGATATTTCAGATGTATATCAAAGGGCAGAAAAGCTTTAAGCACTATCGGAAAGTCATAGCTCAGAAACTATGTTTTCAAATAAAACAAAAAATAAAGCAATGTGCTAATTAAAATACTAGTGGAGCTATCCTTGGATAAATTAATCTAGAAGGAAAGAGATGAATATTAAATATGCAGTGCCAAGATTTTGATGGTCACTTTGTGATGGTTTGATTAACAATGACAACACAAAGGAAAAGAGAACATATTTTACTGCCAAAAATTAAGTCAATTTTATAAAAGCATAAATAAAAACCATAATCCTGATGAAGGGTCTCGGCCCGAAACGTCAACAGCGCTTCTCCCTATAGATGTTGCCTGGCCTGCTGTGTTCACCAGAATTTTGTGTGTGTTGTTCAAATTTCCAGCATCTGCAGATTTCCTCGTGTTTGCTCTAAAAGACATAGTGTTTCTTTTATATATCTGAAGGTGAAAAATGGAGGTTGCCTTTGTAAAGGAAGCCAGTGCTGAAACATCATTAAGTGGTGTCATTATAAGATATTATCAAATTAGGATGGCAAAGCCATAGGCAAAGCACCTCATACCTTTCCAGCATGGCACCTCAATCTCAAAAAGCTGCACTGATTTCCAAATTTCTTTGGTAATTTAGAAGTCTGGAGTGTAAAACCTTTTTATTTACTAAGTATTGAACTGCATAGAGCACGAAGTGTCTCTAAGGTGCCAAAAGTGTGTGATTGCCAATTTCATAAAAATTTCACTTTCCAACTAGGATTTTTTTTCAATAATTGTTGCTATATCACACCAAAGTATCTTTTTCCATATTTCAGCAGCAATCTATTTGGCCACTTTAGAATCAATTTATAATGTAGGTCTACAACCAATTGCAATTGGGCTAGAACTGTTTAAATTAAACGCTCACAATTCCTTACAGCCCGCAGAAAGAATGTTGTGCCACGTGTGTTGTTCCTCTCCAAATCTTGTGGTGAATCAGGTGGCAACCTTGCCATTTCTTTAGCACTTGTCTGATTTTAATGAGAGCAAGGTGCTGGCTTAACACACAGATGGAAAGCATGCAAGGAGCAGGCTGAATTCGAACCTTGGGCCACTTGCCTCGAAGTCCAGTGTGGATGCCATTTTTCCACCGGCTGGCTGTGTCTAATATAAAATAGGTTATATCCTGGTATTTAAGAAATGGCAGTGTGGTAGTTTACTATACCTTGAGCTATAAGCTGTTCCCATAAAAAAGGGAAGGGGACTAATTCACTTGAGTATTCTGTTAGATGTAGTACTACCGAGAATTTCTGCTCACTGGTGATCTATCTGCTCAACACAAAACCCTGTGTAATGGCTGAAGTCCTGCTCAAAAATCCAATACTCACAGTACTCAGGACAAGCCACATCCACAAAACTGGTGATCTTCTGCCATATACAGCTTTGTAAGTCTGTCAAAAAAGATGAATCTTCCTGACATTCAGAAACACTCAAAAATCCATAAATTTAGAAAAATCAAGCTAGTAATCAATTGAAAATATTATCAAAATATGAAAAACATTGAAAATATTAAATAAATCCAGACTATTAATATAATCAAAAAGTAATGACACCTCAGTCCCTTTCTAAACCAGAGGAGTCAATACTTGATTCTTATTACACCACCATCAATAATGCCTAGTGTGCCACCTCACACCCACACTTCGTCAAGTCCTATCCCATAACTCTACCTCCACTCCCAGTATATCGGCAGGGACGGAAAACCAGTAATGAGGTCCATGAAGATATGTTCAAGAGAGATTGGAAGAGTATTTAGAGTACTGTTTTGAAACACTGGATTGCACCATATTCTGGGATTCACCTTTAGACCTGAATGAATATGCTACAGCCATCAAGATCTATGTGGGTGAATATGTACTTCCGACAACATAGCAAATTATCTGAAAATCAGAAGCCCTGGATGAACCAGGAGGTGCACACTCTGATGAGGGCTGGATCTGTTGTGTACAAGACTAGTGATTCAGAATACTACAAGAACTCCAGGTACAGTTGTTGTAAGAGCAAGAAGGCAACTCCATGTGAGGCTGGAAACAGCAATGTCTGCATGGCAGCTGTGACAGTGCAAAGCAAAATCTAACACCGTAAACGGCAGAGGTGCTTCACTGATGAGCTCAACGCCACTCGCGAAAAGAAGAATAGCACTATCTGAACAAGGCCCCACAGCAACTGGCAGCCCTGTGACCTCTGTCTTAGAGGCCAATGTCAGAACATCCTTCAAGAAGGTGAATCCTCACAAAGCAACAGGCCCCGATTGTGTACCTGGTAGAGGACTGAAAACCTGTCCCAACTAACTGGCTGGATTGTCAAGGACACCATCAAACTGTCACTGCTGTTTTCAGAGGCTCCCTCCTGTTTCTGAAGGGCAGCAGTCATACTAGTGCTCAAGAACAGCAGGGTGAACTGCCTCAATGTCTATTACCTGGTAGCACTCACACCTACCATAACAAAATGCTGTGAGGAGTTGTTTGTGGTTGGAATTAACTCTTGAGCAAGGACTGGATCCTCTGCAATTCACCTACCATTGAAATGGATGCAGTCACTGGCTCTCTGCTCTGCTTTGGTGCAACTATACAACAGCAAAACTTATGTCACACTGCTGTTTATTGATCACAGCTCAGTGTTCAATACATTATCCCAACAGTATTTGTAATTAAGCTTCTAAGTCTGGGCCTCTGTATCTACCTCTGCAACTGGATCCTTGAGCTCCTTGTCAGGAGTCCACAGTTAGTATCAGTCAGTATTAATACCACCTCCTAACTGACAATCAATCCAAGGGCACCTCAAGGAAATATGCTTAACCACTGCTCTGTCGACACTGATAACTGTGTAGCTAACTTTAAAGAGGGTGAACCCTCACAAGGCAGAAGGTCCCGACGGAGTGCCTGGTGAGTCTCTGAAAACCTGTGCCAACCATCTGGCAGGAGTATTCAAGGACATTTTCAACCTCTCACTGCTACAGGTGATGTTCCCACTTGCTTCAAAAAGACAACAATTATACCAGTGCCTAAGAAGAATAACGTGAGCTGCCTTAATGACTATTGCCTGGTAGCACTCACATCTACAGTGATGAAATGCTTTGAGAGGTTGGTCATGACTAGATTGAACTCCTGCCTCAGCAAGGACCTGGACCCATTGCATTTTGCCTATCGCCACAATAAGTCAACGGCAGATGTAATCTCAATGACTCTTCATGTGGCCTTAGACCACCTGGACAATAAAAACACCTCTGTTATCAACTATAGCTCAGCACTTAGCACCATCATTCCCACATCTTGACTGAGAAGTTACAGAACTTGGGCCTCTGTACCTCCCTCTGCAACTGGATCCTTGACTTCCTAATTGCAAGACCACAATCTGTGCAGATTGGTGATAATATCTTCTGCTCACTGACAATCAACTCTCGTGCACCTCAGGGGTGTGTGCTTAGCCCATTGTCCTACTCTCTCTATACCCATGTCTCTGTGGTTAGGCATAGCTCAAATACCATCCATAAATTTGCTGATGATACAACTATTGGTAGAAATTCAGATGGAGAGGAGAGGGTATACAGGTGTGAGATATGCCAGCTAGTGGAGTGGTGCCACAGCAACAACCTGGCACTCAACGTCAGTAAGACAAAAGAGCTGATTGTGGACTTCAGGAAGGCTAAGACAAAGGAACACAGACCAATCCTCATAGAGGGATCATAAGTGGAGAGAGTGAGCAGTTTCAAATTCCTGGGAGCATTCTGACAGGCTGCATCACTGTCTGGTATGGGGGCAGGTGCTACAGAACAGGGCCGAGAGAAGCTGCTGAGGGTTGTGAATTTAGTCGGCTCCATCTTGGATACTAGTCTACAAAGTACTCAGGACATCTTCAAGGAGTGGTGTCTCAGAAAGGCAGCATCCATTATTAAGGACCTCCAGAACCCAGGGCATGCCCTTTTCTCACTGTTACCATCAGGTAGGAGGTACAGAAGCCTGAAGTCACACACTCAGCAATTCAGGAACAGTTTCTTCCACTCTGCTGTCAAGTTCATAATTGGACATTGATCCTGTGAACACTACCTCACATTTAAATATATTAGTTGATTTTTTTAGCAACTTATAATCTATTAATTATACATGTACTGTAATTTATTTATTTATTTATTATTATTATTATTTATTTTTTCTTCTATGTTATGTATTGCATTGAACTGCTGCTGCTAAGTTAACAAATTTCATGACACATGCCAGTGAAAATAAACCTGATTCTGATTCTGATTCAAATGCCATTGAAAATTTGCTGATGTTATTGGCAAAACCTTAGACGCCGACAAGAAGGCATGCAGGAGTGGGATAGATTGGTTTCTTGATTGGTGTTACAGCAACAAGTTTGCAATCAATGTCAGCAGGCTCATGTAATTGATTGTGACCTTTAGGAAGGGGATATCAGGTAAAACACACAACAGTCCTCATTCAGGGGACAGGAGTGGGAAGACTCCATAGGATGTATCCCGAGCGAAGTACATTGACCAATTTGCTACTTGATTAGGACTTTGAGGAGATTTAGTATGTCACCAAAAGTTCTTATATATTTCGAGAGAAGGATGTTGCAGAGCATTTCTACTGGTTGCCTCACAGCCTGGTGTAGAGTCTCCATTGTGTAGGGTGAAAAGAAGCTGTAGAAGTTTGTAGAATCAGCCAGCTCCTTCATGGACATAATCATCCCCACCACTGCGAAAATCTCAAAGAGACAGCGTTCATGAAGATGACAGAACCCTTACCATCTGGGACATGCCCTTTTCTTCTTACTACCCACAGGGAAGAGGCATATACTTAATGTGTGGGAAAACCCACACTTAATGATTTAGGAACAGCTTCTTCTCCTCTGCTATCAGATTTATGGATGGTCCAGGCACCCATGAAAAATACCTCATCATTCCTAATTTTTGCACTATTTATTTATTTTGTAACTTATAATAATTTTATTACTTCTCTATACTGCTGCCACATAACAACAAATTTCACATCACATGAGACAGCAATAATATACATGATTCTGATTCAGATTTGGAGACTAATTCTGCAACTGTTCTTTGTGGAAACTAATGGAGGATGTTAACTTGTCCAGGTCTAAGCTGGCAAAGGTTATTCAAGTGGCTTCATTAGAGTAAGTACTGAACAATTACCAGCACTTAACAAACCTAGAGCCAGAAGGGATAACACCTGCAAAAAGCTGTCAAGATGTTTTGAAACAATCCCTGCAAAGCCCGGCTCAATTTCAAGAGTAAGCCGTGATAAACATGAAGGGTGTACTTATTTTATGAAGAGCAGAAACGCATATCACCAGTCACCTAAGGATGCAATCACTCATGAAGCTATTTGACTTTTATAAGTACATTAGTTTAGAAAAATCATAACTATGTCAGGTTTTAAAGTCTATGCATTTTTCCAGCACATGTAATTTTTAGATAAAATAGAAATAATTATGTAAATTGAAAATGTCATACTTTGGTCTGATCAGCAGGGAGTGTTAGACTCCTCCCAGCTTTGACAATCCACCTCCCCTCATTATTATTTGATTATTTTTACCTGTGTCTTGTTTTAGTTGTCAGTGCATCTGTGCTTTGTTTTGTTTCTGTATCTAATTTCCCTCTGTTTTGTTTGTCTTTTCTCAGTCTGGAATTTACCCACCTTGTGTGTGGTGATAGTTAAATTCTCTACAGGCCAATCCTCAAAAAAGGATACTTTGTTCAACTTGATCCTCATCTGTGGTCTCTTCTGCATTTGGGTCCACATGGTTTACATCTCTCCTGGGTTCAAGATACTGAACTTTGCCATAACAACACAGGTTCAACCCGGAAAGTCAACCACTCCTTGTTATAGCAACACTGAGCCACTGCATACTGAGATTATCCAGTTCTACATTATTCATTCTCCTGAGATCCCATTGATCTTGGGCATTTCTGGTTAGCCCTCCACAGCTTAAAATTGACTAGTCCACCGATGCACTCTATGGATGTTCTTCTCACTGCCGGGTCGCCTGCCCTGAGTTCCTCCTGAGAATGCAGACCTATAAGAGATCTTCACTAATTGGAGGGCAGCAGTCCTGTCTCATCAAACCTATGACTGTGCAATTGAATTGTTGCCTGGAACCTGCCTGCCCTGAGGAAGACAATACTTCCTATCAGCTCCAGAGAGTCTATGATGCGCTAGAGACCAGTTTCATCTGCCCCTCCACATTCCCTGCTGGTGCAGGCTTCTTCTTTGTGACAAAAAAGGAGAGTGGACTTTGGGTATATATAGATTATCAAAGCTCCATGAAGATCACAGAGCAAAAATGACACTGCTTGTCACTAATGACCACAGTTTTTGAATTCTTGAGGTGGGGGGGAGGGCGACACCTTTACTAAACTGAACCTCCGAAATGCATACAATCTGATCCACATTTTGGAGGGTGATGGATGGAAGACCTTTTTTATGACCCCCATTGATCACTATAAATAACTGGTGAAGCTGTTCAGTTTAGTTAACGCCTCGGAGATTTTCTAGGCCTTTATCAATGATGTTCTTTAATTGCTGCAACATCATTTTGTCTTTATGTCCCAGTGTATAAGCTTACAAGTTCATCCTCCTTCTTCAGAAGGAGAACAATCTCAGACGTAGACCTGAAGAATGTCTTGCTTGACCCTTGCTTTGTCACCTTGAGCTCTACTTTGTGGACCCTTCTGTGGATGTGCATCCTTGATAAACCACCTGTCCATGATAGTGGCATATTAGCAATGTGAAGACATGATACTTGTAAAGAATGTGGCAGCTTTTCAGCAATAGGACTGATGCCGCAGGCAGTGTCTTAATAAGCTGAGACAGGCAGATAACAATCTTCCTTTGCAGAAAGCAGCTCCATTAATAGATCCCTAAGTTCTCTTAACTTTAAGTTACCTGTATTTGAAATCTTTGGAAAGCTGTTCAGGTTCTTGAAAGTGTGCTTTCTATTACCTCTGGCATACTGTAATTTTCAGCAAGCCTTTCTCCAGTCATTCTTAAAGCTGAGCTGAATTGCTTATATAAACTGCTCGAAAGCACCTAGGTTCCTTAAAGTTGTTGTAGCTGGGGGTAGTAATGGGGACAAGCTCACACTACCTCTGACAAAGAAGTCCACCTCCTGGTCTTAGATACGAAGCCTGGCAGAACCGTTTCTACTTACAGAAGAAGGGGCAAAGCTGGGTTATTGGTGCCTTAAAACCAGTTGCTTCAGGCAGTTGTGGCTTGTCAGCCGTGGCTGGTAGCACATCTAGGAGAAAGAAAACTCTAATCTCAAACCTTCACTGCTTTGCGGCTATATTCGATCATGGGGATGGCTTTGGGAGTAAACCCTGAGAAAAACTTTGAAGCTGGAGGCCTTAAGGCAGTCCAATATTGAGTTCAATGCTGACTAGTGATGTCACTGGTGCTGAACTCTATTGGTCACTGCTATTCCTTTGGATTCACCAGCTGCGTAGAGAGGGGAAGCCTACAACATGGGCAACAGCTTGCTCTCTATGTGATATTTCCCTGGCTTCTGTATCATGTCAGCAGCTGTTTGGCAAACTCCATGGTCAACCCTGACTTACGAAGGGTCTTGAGATGAAATGGCTGACATAGCCTAAGGATTCCTTTCCAGGACATTTTCATAGCAAGTCAAATCCATCATTGGCAAGGTCCAGCTCTCTGATTGTATTCTTAAAAGGTGACTTCCATGTTATCTAATTTAAAGTGTAATAGGCCAGTGTTCACAAGCTTTTTGCACTGCAGATACTTTGCTATGTTCATCATGACTGAAGACTCTGGCTGGCTTACTGGTAAACTGCCTTCTGTACTAAGGCATGCTAAACCTTGGCTATTGATGTGGGTCATTACTGACAAACCTTGGCATCGTCTGCTCCATTTCAACTGCAAGGGAGTTCCTTGTTTGGTGCTGGACAGCTGAGTCAGAGTTGCATAACGTATGTGAAAGATGAACTATTCCTGTGTTTTGCTGTAAGCATCTTACTGGGGGGTGACCATTGGCTATGGAGTGTTGATTGGTGTCCTTTTCCAAACAGTTAGGTGGAGTGTGTGAGGTAATTAAAACAGAGTGTTGTGATTTTTGATCCTGTGTTGTGTTACAGACAATCTCCGATGTTTGGCTTGGCCCCTGATATAAATGCTCACACGCTCATGTGTGCCCGATGTTATTGCTGGGTGACTTTTCTTAACTGTAAAGTTCCTCACACCTTTGCTCTGCTCCTGTGTCCAACATCTCTGCCTGGGTGTTAGCAGCTGCAGCCTCTTTTTCAAGATGCAGGGCTTCCAACTTAGCCTCTAGCTGAGCGTTGTCCCTTTTACTGGCAATCGCCCTCTCTGCAAACACAACACATGCTCATGCAGACTCTGCCTTTGCTCTGGCTTGTGCTGCTGCAGCACCAACTGACTATCTGCGCGATCGCAATGAGAACTAATGCCAGACATTCTGTCTGGTGAGCTTTGCCTTTCCTGTGGTGTTGTGTGTACCTCTCAACCACAATGCTTGTTATTCAGTGCCATTGACTATTTGCATACTGTTTGGCCAACTGTGTTCCCATCATTTTACAGTACGGCTCTCCTTGTGTATGAAATAGCAAGTACACCATTCAGCAGTGAGCTAAACTCCATTCAGTTTAACATGGGAGTCAGGATATGGCATTCAAGCTCTGGTTTCTGTATTTGGGCAGCAGATACAAATGAATAAGAGTCAAACTGAGTAGCTAATGCAGCAAGTATAAGACAATTAAGTCACGCATTCATAAGAAATTACAAACGTATGAAGCTAGACTTCCATGTAAAACTATCCAAAGATTATACACAACATGAGTAAGCAAAGTTTTAAAGTATGTGATGAAATTAATATTACGTAAGCAACCATTAAATTACCAATCATCAACTCTGCCAGAAACAAAACGGCTGCCCTCCTTACATGATCCAATTGCATTTGAAATTTAAAATAGGCAGATTATCAGAATTACAGTTGGCAGCACCATCAGAATAAAAGTAAGCAGGGCTATATTTAAGAACAAAAGCTTGAACACCTGCTCCCGGTCCCTGTTCAAACTAGGTCATTTCCTTCCATAAATATATTGAAAACTATGGAGGTACAACAAAGCAATGGCATTGTGGAAGTCATTAATAAATGTGATTTCAATGCCTGTTAGTTCACATTGGAACACTTCTGGATTCACATTGGAAGGCAAAAGTCTGAAATTGCCTCTGTGGGGAATTGTCCTTTCATTGACATTGCAATGACCTGCCTGGCCAACTCTGTCTACCCAGGCTTTTTTTCATTTTGTTGAAGTAACTACATCACAGACCCAAAATAAGGAAAAATAATTCACCACTGCTTCATGGAATTGAGAACTAGACCACATAGTTTTAAGGTAATCAGGAAGGATCAAGGATTAGAAGAATAAATGTTAAGGTTAGGAGAATCATTTTATGTGTATCACTTTTTGTTAGATCACGGAATAACCCATCAGAAATGAAGAAAAATAATTTATAAAATGGAATTGAAAGAGCATTTGAACAATAAAAAGACATTTATCCAGAAGGACAGAGGAGTGAGAATAAGTGGATTGTTTTTTTTAATGCCACATTGAGAAAGAGTATTCTTTACTTCTGTAAGATTTTAAAGTGCTGGCAGTAATTTCATGAGGGTCTTTAAAAGATGTCCACTCAAGCATGTTGGTGGAAGTTAAAATATAAGGAAATCAAACCAGGAACAACTGAAAACAAAACCTCACAGCTTACTAGAAAGAATAAACACAACTGAGAAAAAAGGACAACCCCCTCAATTTCAAAGCAAGTTAATACACTTAAATAGAAATGCACTTTCCAGAAACTGGGAAGTGAATCTGAAATGCTTCTCTGGAGCAACGTTGTGTTTCCCTGAGGAAAACACCATCCAGAGAATGATGGGAAAGCCTCATTTTTACGGAGCCTTCAAAAGTGCCTGTTTGATGTCACATTTTCCAAGCTCCATTGATACTATCTAAATTTTCTATCAGTACACTGAACAGGCAGATGAGTAGCACTGGGTAATTTTATTATGCAATTGCATCAAGCATAACTAGCCTGTTCTCAAAGTTCAATGTAAATTTATTATCAAAGTATATATACTGTAAGCAACCTTGAGATTCATTTTCTTGCAGGCAGCCACAGAACAAAGAAACACAATAGAACCCATTAAAAAAAACTCAACAGAGATCGTCAAATACCCAATGTGTGAAAAGTGAACAATTCGTGTGAGCAACAACAAAAGTAAACAAGTTTCACGCAGAACAGCAACAGCAGTCCCCAAAAGTGTGTCCATGGCTATGGAGCCAGTTCAGTACTGAGGCAAGTGCCAATGATTCAAAGGCAGAATCAGTTCAGCACTGAAGCCAGTAAACTTTACACTCTTGTCCTTGACGATTTTAATCTTGCTCGGCACTTTAACTGATGCTGAGTAATGGAGCCGACCTTGCCTCAATGCAGCTTCCAG
Source organism: Hypanus sabinus (assembly GCF_030144855.1). Classification (NCBI taxonomy): domain Eukaryota; kingdom Metazoa; phylum Chordata; class Chondrichthyes; order Myliobatiformes; family Dasyatidae; genus Hypanus; species Hypanus sabinus. The sequence goes on along the minus strand of NC_082711.1, from coordinate 74,731,978 downwards.
TGCCAGTGGACATGTTTTGATTGCCACTTTTGTGATTGGGTCCTGTCTTATTGCGAACCATTATTGCATCAACCATTCATTCACTCCATAGCTGCTGCTTGACCTGATGTTCCAGCATTTTAAACCATGAGACAGGAGTATAATTAGGCCATTTGGCCTGTCGAGTTGTTAGCCAGAAGGAAGTACAGTCTACAAATTAGTGGATTCAAAAGAATCAAGAACAATGGAAGTTAACAAAAAGAACTACAGTGTACAAATTGGTGGATTCAGATGAATCAAGGGTAAGGGAAGCAGACAAACCAATTGTTTTTGTTTCCCTCCATTTTGTGAACTCTTGCTCTCGGATAATCTAATTAGAGCAATTGAATGTGAACACAAGGAGCTTCAGGTAAAGGTCTGTTGACCCTGAGACCATTCTCAGATGAGTGGCCATTTGTTATGCAAAGTGCCAGACCTACTACAGAAGCAATCTGTAATATCGTTAGACTCAGTGTCTGGGTTACCTCGTTTAAATGGTTTGGACCAGTCAGTGTCGGAAGACACAAGGCTAGGGGGCAGAAACTTTAAACAATTGTGGTTGTAGCCCAGGACTAGAACCGGTAAGAATGTGACCCAGGTAGGTCAGGTGACCTTGATCCAATGGAATGAAGATCCACCAGATCAACTGACAAGGAACACTATAAGAGTCAGAAGCTCCAAATGCATAGCAACGATATCTCACCAAAAACCAGAGACCAACCATTGTTGATTAGGAAGATCCCAAAGACAGGTGGAGATCAGGACCATGAGGAATGCCTGGCCAGCATAGACTCCTTTCCAGGTAATATCTTTTCTCTTCATCAACTTTTCATGGAGGTTCTCGGAACTCTAGTGGGTCTGCACACAGGTAATTAGTTTGGGAACCCATGCACTTTTTTAGTTGAGACAATAAAGGTTACTTATCAGTAAATACAGATTCTCTCTGTGCCTCTCTGATTATTATGACAAGGGGGATTCTTGTAACAGAGTGTCTCCAGCATTCCATCGTGCCTGATTTACTATCTCTCTCAATCTCATTCTCATGCCTTCTCCCCATAACCTTTGATGCCCTGAATAATCAAGAACCCATCAACCTCTGTTTTAAATATACTCAATGACTTGGCCTCCAAAGCCATCTGTGGCAATGAATTCCATAGATTCACTACCCTCTGGCTAACAAAATCGCTCCTTATCCCCTGTATTCTGAGGATGAGTCCTTTGATCCTAGACTCACCTGCTCCTCCACATTCACTTTATCAAGGCCTTTCAATATTCAATAAGTTTCTTTGAGATCCCTTTCATTCTTCTAATATCCAGCGAGTACAGACCCAGAGCCATCAAACACTCTATGTTAGCAGCTTAATTCCCAGAATTATTTTCATGAACATCCTCTGGACCCACTCCAATGTCAGATGTCATCACATCCTTTCTTCGAGGCCCAAAACTGCTCACAATACTCCAAATGAGGCCTCACCAGTGTCTTATGAAGTTTCAGAATTGCATCATTGCTGTTTTATTATAGTCCTCTTGAAATGAATGCTAAGGTTACATTTGTCTTCCTTACCACCACCTCAACTAGGAAGTTACCCTTCTGAGAATCATAAATCTTAAGACATTCTGCAGATGATAGAAATCTTGAGCAACACGCACACACACACACACACACACACACACACACACACAATTATTCACAGCTATTTTCTGAAGTTCCCTCTGGGAAGTTTTTTATAAGAAGCTTTAAATTTACTTCTTAATTTGGACCTAGTCATTGTGTTTCTTCAAGACTCCAAATAATGGTGTAACTTAACTAGGAAGAGCTTGGAGTTTGAGATTTATAGATTAGGTGCCTGGATCAGTGAACTTATATAGGGACATAAGGTGTCTCAACCATGACTGTCCCATTTACTACTGGCTCCTAATCTTCATCAAGGTTGACAGAATATTGCTACTCATGTTATAACTTACAACATATCAATTCATAATCCACCCAACATCCTGTGCTTGCCAACCTACATCAGATCTGAGCACATCCAATTATCAATTTTAGAATTCTTATTGGTGATTTCAAATCATTCCATGACTTTGCCATTCTCTTTCACTGGAAACTCTTCCAAATCCCCAAGATATTCAGTTCTGATATTTTGATCATCCCCAGATCTAGTTGTTCACCATTTTGGGCTATGCCCTCATTTGCTACAGCTTGGAACTCTGCAATTCTTTTGCTGAACCTTAACTGATTTACCTCACATTCCTCTAACATTCCTTTGTAACTAAAGTCCTAATCATCTGCTCTAATATGAGAGTGACAAGGCTCCAAAGAAGCACCTTGGGAAAATTTGCCACATTAAAGGCAATTTGTAAATTGAATTTGCTGCTGTCAGTGTTTTCCTCTCACTGGCTTTTGGTGTACAGTGTTATTGAGAATTCATGTGGTGAAGCTCTGAACAGCTCTGGGTCACCACAGATTCCATTATAACCAAATGTTACAACAATCAGATTTAAGTGGCATATTTTCTTTTCTATCTTCTTTATCATTTCAAACTACCTTCACAAAAGACTAGAATATTGGCAAATTTGAGAATCTTAGAGCCGTTCATGAGAATATCATTTTCCTAACAAATGCCTTAAAATTGAGCTCTTGAACATTAGCATTTGAATGCTTTACACATTAATGTGTGCATTCGCACTTTGCTACTGCAATGGATTGCTGATTAGAAAATATTTTCTGCAAGGACACTAGAAGCATATTAAACATCAACTTTCAAAAGAGAATTGGATATATTCTTGGAAAGATTTCCTGTCCAATAGGAAAGGGCCAGGGAGTAGATTTAATTGATCGCTCTATCAAAGAAGTGGTTGAAATGTTGCATTCCATGTTCTAATATTCTGTGATTCCACAAATTCCTTATTGCATCCAATTTAAAACATATGTAAAAGCTTGGTTATAATATCAAAGGAATTTTATACGGTGTACAAATGTCAAAGTGCTTGAAATAATATTTACAAATGTAAATATTATAAGTTTTAATTATTCAATAAAACTTCATGTCATGAGAAATTTGAATTGAGAGTTTTGAATATTTTTCCATTAAATGAAAATTATTTTAAGTTTGTTATCATGATGAGTTTGATAAATAATGAATATTTTCTGTGCAAGTTAGATTTGGATATTGTATACTACATATAATTTGAAGTGTAGAGCAACTGAGTGTAGTCGCTGTACAAAAAAGATTTGAGATGCAAAATTGTTTAATTGTATTTCCTGTACACAATTGTAGAGTATGAAATAATTGTTACCGCAGATGGAATGCAACACAAAACAACACAGAAGTCAAGAATACAATAACAATAATAGTTATAATAATAAAAACACACACAATAAATATAAATACATAATAGTTTAATATACATATATAAATTGATCGTAAATGTCCATAAAGTGTCCCTAGGCTGTACATAAAATGATTAGCAGGAAATAATAAATTAGTAGTGGAGCTAGTAGCTGGAGGTGTTGGTCAGTTTTACTGCTTGGGGAAAGTAACTGTTTTGGAGTCTGGTGGTTCTGGTGAGGATGCTATGTAGCCTCTTCCCTGATAAAGTCTGTGAGCAGGATGTGTGGGATCCTTCATGATGCTATTGGCCCTTTTCTGGCACTTTTCTGTTTGTATATGTCCTTGATGGCAGGTATGCTGGTGCCAGTGATGTACTGGGCAATTTTGACTACCTGTTATAGGGCCTACCTGCCCATCACAATACTATCTCCATACTAGCTTCCTACTGAACATTTGTAGAATGATACGAGTATGGATGTGCAAAGCCCAACTCTCTTCAGCCTCCTCAAAAAGCAGATAAAAACAATATTGAAAACAGATAATAGCATCAAATGATGAAAATAGGAACTTAAAATAAAATGCTGAATAAATGCAGAGTATCAATCAAGATTTGAAAGCAGCTGCACAATCAAAATGTCATACCTTGTCAGAGGCATTGTAAACTGCTACAAATTTTCACAATGATTGTTTGTATATCAGAAAACAAAATTGGATATATTTTAAGAAGTTAAATCATACGTTTTAGTTTCCACATTTTCCTTTATTCCTAGTAAGCTATTGTACTGAGAATAAACAAATTGAATCCTCTATTGTTGCTTAATGTTTTGACAGAAAAATTTTCAAGCATCATATCTCAAATAGCCAGTACTAACAAAGCCCGCAAAGAAAAATAGTTGTCTGAGACATAGAGCTCACTGGTGAACTCTAGCTCATTGTTGAAATCTGCCAAAATTAGATTTCAGACGACATATAAGTTATAAACACCCAACAAACTCCCAGAGCACTCAGTCCCGATGAAGGCCTTGGCTTGGAATATTAACTGTTTATTTTTTCCTCTCCATAAATGCTGCCTGATCTGCTGGGTTCTTCCAATATTTTGTGTGGCACTGGTCCCTTTTCTGGACAGGCTTTAAAAAAAATGAAAGAAGTCCCTGGAATGGTAGCCATATAGGCTGCTGAAGAATTCCAACATTTCCTGCCTTATCAAGAAGATATTTACTGAGGGGTTTAATGGGTGTTATAGTCCCAAACATACATTCAAGATATGGTAATCTCACCACCATTGCCCTCTTGAACATTATTGAAGTTTTTTTTACAAAATAGAATATCACTCTCTAGCTCTAAATGCCTGTTAACATTGAATAGAACATTTTCACATGGTTCATTTATTGATCTTTTAACTCTCAATTGTGAACTTTTATCTCTTTTATAATGCTACTCTGACCTTTTTTAAGGGCTTGTTCAATATCCCTCCTGTTTTTGTCATTTACATACTGTCTTTCAATACATGATTCAAAGTCTATCAAATTTTATTTAAATGGTGAGGGAACCAGCTATGCTCACAACTACCTCTCTTTAGCTATTCACCAACTCTAAATTGTTAGGTTGAAGGCTTGACATCCATTACTGGGTAAAGAGAAGAGCTATCCCCTAAATATTTTGAAGTGAAATCATTGTTTTTGGCTTCTTCTCTATCAACCAGATCCGTGCATCTCCTTATCAATTGCTTAAAACTAAACCACACTGTGAGCAATCTTACATTAATTTTTGATTCTGTAATATGCTTTAGCACTTATCCATACCATCACTAACACTGTGTATTTTCACTACCATTACAACCCTCTATTCCTTAATTCTTCTGCATTCCTTTGTTAGCTCAAGGCAAGATTATTCCATTTCATCAGCACAGGTGCACCACAAGGCTATGTGCTTAGCCCCCTGTTCGACTCACCTTATTCTTATGACTCTGTGGCTAAGCACAGCTTCAGTGCCATGTTCAAGCTTGCTGGTGACTCCAGTGTCATTGGCCAAATCAAGGGTGGTGAGGAATGAACACATAGGAGGGAGATTGAAAAACTGGCTGAATGGTGCCATAACACCAATCTCTTACTCGATGTCAGCAAGACCAAGGAGCTGATTATTGACTTTAGGAGGAGCAAATTAGAAGTCCATAAGCCAATTCTCATTGGGGATCAAAGGCGGAGAGAGTTAGCAACCTTAAATGGCTTAATGTTATTACTTTGGAGGACCAGGGCTCAGCACGTAAGTGAAATTATGAAGAAATCATGGTTGTGCCTCTAGTTCCTTAGGAGTTTGTGAAGGTTTGGCATGACATCTAAAATTTTTTAAAAATTCTATAGATGTGTGGTGAAGAGTAGATTGACTGGCTTCATGACAGCCTGGAATGGAATTACTAATCCCTTAAATGGAAAATCCTACAAAAAGTAGTGGATACTGTTTAGTCCATCACAGGTAAAGCCCTCTCCACAGTTGAGCACATCTACATGAAGGCTTATTGCAGGAAAGCAATATCCATCATCAGAGACCCCCATGACATGCTCTCTTGTTGCTGTTGCCATTGGGAATGAGGTACAGAAGCCTCAGGACTCACACCACCAGGTTCAGAAACAGTTATTACCTTTCAGCCATCAAGCCCTTGAACCAAAAGGGATAACTTCACTCGCCACATCATTGAAATGTTTCCACAACCTATGGACTCACTTTCAAGGACCTTTCAATAGGTTTCAATAGGTACATTTACTGTCAAAGAAATGTATACAATATACATCC